>NC_023756.2:34591269-34912772 GCF_000499845.2 Phaseolus vulgaris | reverse complement strand
CCGTCTGTGTGTTTTGCAGGTCACGTTCGGAGATCCAATAGAAGGTTCTGAGGGTGATTGAGCAGGAGACGCAGTCGCGTAGGCGGGGCATAGAGAGTGCTACGAAGCGATTCCTCCACGTTCGAGTTGCCGGCAGGATCAACTGCTGATAAAAACAACCGATTGTTTCGTAAAAACAACATGTTGATTTTCTGCAATCATATTAAAAACAGTTTTCTAATTAGCTAAACAATTTTCTAATTGATTAATTCTCCATTGTCTTTCACTTTACCTTCAAAGTTTGCGAAAATCTTTCATAAACAATACACCCCCTCTTGTTTAAATCCTATAATTCTAATATAAGGAAAGAGATTGTGAATCTAGACTCATTAAATATGGGTACATGTAGAAAGAAAAATATGGGTACATGTGGAAAGAAGATTATTGATTTTCAATAACATTGGTGGACCCACTCAAGAGACTCTGAAACATAATGAAGTTTTTGAACTATATCTTTTGCATATTTTGGATGCAGGATGTTATTACTTAAACATGTTAAATGGCTAATAGAGCATTCATGTTATGTTTAAACAGGGTTCAATTTCAAGCAATGAAATAAAGAAGGATGTGGATCCCATAGAAGCTTACAAGATTGTATTAACAATTTGGGCTAAATGGATTAATGCTAACATTGATCCCTCAAAGGGAATAGTTTTGTTTCAAGGAATTGTTGCATCCCATTATGAGTAAGCTTAATTTATCTCAGGTGATTTCCCCTGAGTTAATAGCAACTCATAGATAGTTATTAATTATTTTTTTTAGATTTAATATTTAAAAGCATAGGTTCACTAGTAAATTAATGTCTTCTCACTTTCATTTTAACAAGCCTTTATAGAAATAAAATCTAAAAGGTTAAAAATAAGGTAAAACTTTATTTTTTTCTGGTCTTATTCTCGTGGATGAAACCACTAACTAATTCATTTCTTTTTTCCGCGTAGATGGAACTCACTAACTTATTTCCCAACTTTAGCATGGATTATACTTACACAATTTTATTTTTATTTTTTAGTACTGTTCATTAGACTCAAGTTAAATTTTTTATTATTAAATATTATTTGTTTATTTGGTGTCTGTTAAGAGGACGTAAGTTTATTGCTTCCATCCTTTTGATGTGGATTTTTTGTTCGATGCAAAAGGCACTTTAGTGTCGGTTTTTTAACCTTTGTGTTTTTTTTCCTACTCTAAAACATTGTTTTCTGGTAGTAAACACAAAAAAAAATAACCGTGAATTCATTTTTAACCCTACAGGATTGCCATCTACCATAGAATGTAAAACCTTCCACAACATCTATCTAAAGAAAACACAAATGATATTCTACCTTTTAGACCTTCCACATGATAGATACAACCTCCTTACCTCCAATTTCTACACTCATGGTGACATGTTTACCCTAAACTCGCCTACTAACATCTATAGAAATTCTTAAAGAACCAGGCACTAACTATACCTCACACATGCATATTGAGGAGCAAACGTGATATGAACCCAAGAACATGATAGGAATATGATATGAACATGATATGGATTCAATAAGAGTTGGAATATGATTAGGTACTTTTTAAGAATTTGATCAATGTTCTTAATCATTCAAGAACTCACCAAATCATAAGAACCAAGCCAAACTCTCATAGAAACCCATTTTTTGACATATGAAGCAATTAAAACATAGAAGAACACAATTGCACCGATTAAAACTACAAGAAACTCAATTATAACCACAAGAACAACAAACCAAATGAAACTACCGAATAAAATCACAAGACAAACAAGTTCTACCGATTGGAATAACAAGAAACAACAAAGACATGTTTTAGAGATTGTTTTGGAATGGAAAAGGAATGAGAAGATGAAAAGGACAAGGAAACTTATGTGGTTGGAGCCCTTGGAATTGTGCACGCCACTTGAAGGATGGTTGGCTTCAAGATAAGTGTTGTTGCCGCCACTTGAGAGCCCAAGGAATCCCTCAAGATAAGACTAGAAGAGAATAAGACACAAGTCTCTCTCACTCACTCACCAATTTGGTAGAGGTTTCTTACTCTCAAAATCAATTCTAACTTTTTATTTCAAGGACCCAAGCACCCCTTTTATAATAGAGAGGGTTGGTCACAAATGTACGGAAGAGAAGGAGTTTGAAAAGTCACCTTCTAATGCCTTCTAAGACAAGCTAACGCCTAAAGGGAGAAGGAGTGTGAAAAGGAACTCTTCTAATCCCTTCCTTCCTAAACTTGCACCTAAGATGCTATATAATGGAGGTGTCTTTTAGGTTTCCCTCTTTAGCATATCCTAAAGCAAATCTATATTATTTACAAATTTATGCAAAAGAAATTACAAAGAGAGATATTAATTAGAGCCCATTCTTGAATGCTTGTAGTCTTCTTTTAGGCTTGGTCCTCTCTTTATTTAATTTCTTCTTTATTTTTTAGAAGACTAAAAGGAAGAATTTTAAATGCTTGGGTGGATGGCCTCTTCCTCCATTAATGAAATCCTCTTCTATTTGATCTCCATCAAAACGACCCACGAAATCTAATCAGACTGAGTATGCCCTCATGTACAACCTATTGATCTCAACAAGCTTTAAAGTCAAGATGGAAGGAAATGTTGAAAATGAGATACAAAGACTAGGTCGTCCAACAATTTCTTATGTACCATAGGAGGAAAGTTTATTTTCTTTATGGAAAGAACATCAAATGTACACTTTCTAGAGTTGTATTCCAAGAATTAAAAGGTTAACATTTGTCTCATTTGTCTCAGTGATAAAATTTGTTACCTAGAAATAATTTAATTTTATAAAATTAAGGTTTTGAATTTCCTAAAATGTAATAGATTGTTTGAACAATAAAAAAATGTAATCAATGTTGTGATTAGAGGGAAAATAAAGTGAGGATATGAATGAATTGAATGAAAGAACAATTGAGAGAATGAAAAAATTGTGTAACAAAAGAATAAATTTTCAAATAAAACAAAATTAAGATACAAAATAAGTGTTTATTGTTAGGATTGGTGGCTAAAACAAGAGGGGGGGGGGTGCATTGTTTTCAAAAGATTTTCGCAATAACCTTTCTTTAACAATCAACCTAAATACGCAATTCAGAAAGCCAATCAAATAGTCAAACAGAAACAGATATCATAATTTTAATTGGTTAAAAACACGATTTAACCGGTTGTTTATGACAGCGGAAATACAAACAGTTATGGAGAAGAGAGATAGAGAGATTTACAAACAAGGTTATACTGGTTCACTCAATCCCTGAGCTACATCCAGTCCTTAGTCAAACCACTGAGTATTTCACTATGCAATCAATCACAGATTACAAACCATATATCCACAAAGAGGTGATCTTGAAACCACAAGACCCACTCACCCTCTTTGCACACAGCAAACACCTCAAGCCAGAATCACACTGACTTCACAGGATTTTACAAACAATTTTACAGATTGTCAGTTGAACAATTACAAGAAAACAAATAAAGGGTAGAAAGCACCTGGAATTACAATACACCAGAAACCCTATTGATCAGTTGTTGAATCACAGCACAGCCCAAAAGCAATCTGGCTAAACTTGGAAAAAACCTTTTCACAAACAGTTGGTAATCTCTCTTTTCAATCTCAAATCAGAGTGTAAAAAGTTTCTATTTCATCAATCATTAGTCTTCTAAACATTTGAAAGAAGGCTATATTTATAACCTTTGAAAAACTACCGTTGAAGGCAAATTCAAACAGCTAAAACAGTTAAAACAAGTTTTCAAAAAGTTGTTATGAAAACTCACATTTAATCAGTTGAAACTGCGATTTAACCGGTAGAATGGTTTCAGCAGTTATACAACTGATTCAAGAAATAGTTTCAAAACTCCTTTACCAGCTATGTGACAAATAACCGATTGTCACGAAACTTTAATCGGTTGTTTTTCCCTTTGCATGGAAAAACACTTAGTTCTTTAAAGCTGATTGAAAACAAGCTTTGTGTGAGAATCAAGACTGATCTTACAAAGATTCTAAACCCTTTTAACTAAACCTAAACCTAAAAGAAACACAACTTCAGGTTCCATGAGGATTTGATACATCAAAGCTTCCCATCTTCAACAATCTCCCCCTATTTGATGGAGACAAATCCTTGGAATGCTTTTTGGAAAGTTCTTTTTTTAGAATCTGTTGAGTCCTGCATTCACTGAACAACCACAAGATAATTTAATGAAAAACAGATATACATTATACATCAGTTTTCAAACAGACAGAGATGTATAAGAACAATCGGTTATTTCGCAGAGATAACCGGTTAAAATTTTGTAAACTAGAAATAACAGCAGTTTTAAAACTCCAAATTTAAAGCAGTTAAGCAGTCAATAAAAGCAATGTTCAAAAAAAATTAAAAGACAAATAAGAACATTGCATATTCCTACAATACTTCTCCCCCTATTTGTCTCATCAAATTGACAAAAAGGTAGGATTAAAAACAACATTAAGAAAAAGAAATTTAAAAGTTGTTAAGCTAAAAAGAAGGGCTATCATCCCTTTGAAATTACAGTTCCAGAATCTGTCTTTGGACTTCCTTAATCTGTTCATCCAAGGTTGAGAAACGTGTATCCATGTTGTTAAACTTTGACTCGCACATTTCATAAAGGTTCCTTTGATTATCAGCAAAAATGTCCATTCTATTGATCATTAGCCTTTCAAAAGGTGACATGGTAGGCATCCTTTCTCCCATGTTGATGTCATTGTGATCATCCTCTTGAGTTTCAGCAGCTGGATCATCTTGCATTGCTGCCTCCTCAGGTTCATCACCTTCATTTGTTCCACTTGGGCCATCTTGATCACCATTCTTGCTTACCCATCTTCCACCAATCTTGGTAAATCCCATCTTACTCATAGATCCACTATTAATCTCACTGGAAGGCTTGATTACTTCTGCTAGCTCACCTTCTACATCCACTTCAAAATAATGCAGAAACTTAGAAATCAAAATTGCATAAGGATAATGAAAGTCACATAACCTCATAGCTTTTTGCATGTGCTCTTTGATTGTGTGAATCCAGTTGATCTTTACTTTGTTCATGATACAGTAGATCAAGAAAAGATCTTCTTCAGATAGAGTTGAATGGTTGCTCCCCCTAGGTGTGAGAATCCATGAGACAATGAAAGCCACAAGCCTTTCATCAAGCTTTAGTCCTCCTGCAGAAAAGTGTTAAAAAAGATGGCTTTAAACTAGAGGGGGGGTGAATTGTTTAAAGGGTTTTCGCAAACTTTTCTCAGCTAGAATGAATTTTTTTCTGAAACCAATTGATTCAACAATTCAGTTAGCCAAAACAGCAAGCAAAACTGTAATACTAGAAAAACAATCGGTTGTTTCTTCGAAACAATCGGTTGTTTATACTAGCAAACAACAAACAAACTGAATTTAAGAGCTAAGGATAGAAAGATTGTACAGAGTTGTTTATACTGGTTCACTCCAACCCAGAGCTACATCCAGTCTTCTCAGAAACCCTGAGGAAATCCACTAAGCAACCACACCTTGATTACTTACACAACAACCAAGAGAATGACCTTGAAAACCTCAAGAAACACACTCTCCTTGGCCAACACTAAGATTGCTGATCTTGAACACCTCAAGAACACACAGCCAATCTCAGTACAACACACAAACGAATTGTTTCAGCAGTTTACAAAGATTACACTTGTTACAGATGAAAATCTGAAATCAATACAAGTAGAATCCTATTCCAAAACCTTGATCAATGTTTCAGCTCTTAAGCAATCTCAAAACTCTTTGAAAAACTCTTAGTTCTCAAAACTTCAAATATGTTCTCTTCAAAAAACTATTCTCTAAAAACAGTTTTTCTGAATTTATACAAAGATATAGTTTGTTATCAAATCTTAACAAACTCTTAATTGCATTTAAAATAGATTGGTCAAAGCATTTAATGACTGGAGCGTATTCAGTTAAAACATTTAAAGCTCAGTCAAAGAAAACAGTTTTTCTGTTATGGTTTCAAAACAAACAATCGATTGTTTCCTCGAATCAATCGGTTGTTTTGTTACTTAACAAATTTCACCATTCAAAAACAGTTTTCAAACTTTCTCAAAACATCTAAGTGTAAACAATCGGTTGTTTCGACAAAACAATCGGTTGTTTCAACTTAGTTTGAAAAACATTTTGCTTTGTTAAAGATTGAGATGTTAATTGCTTTTGAGATTTAATCTAAGGATGGATTACAACATTAAACTACCCCAGAACAAAGCTTTAAACCAGCACAGCAGCATCAAGCAAAGCAGAGGCTTCAACATCCTTCAAAGGATTTGGATTCTTCAAAACATTGAACACCACTTGGTTCAACAAAAAGTTCCTCACTTTGGAGTTGGGAATTCTTAAGACAACTCTAATAGAACTGGATTTTGTTGAATTCTTACACAATTCCAAGGTTTCCCCTATTGATTCTTAGTCCAGAAGATTTCAGCCCAGTCAAAGCAGACCATACCTCACTTGTGATGACCATATCTACACCCTTGACATGTGAAACAAGTGAGTCACCATCAAAATGAAGGTTAGTGTAGAATACCTTTACAAGATCAGGATAGATGTTCCTTGTAAGCTCTAGGAACCTCTTTAACTTCTATTCTTTGAGAATGCTCCTCACAGAATCCACCTTCAGTTGTTTCGTCCATGTGAAGGAAACAACTTTTGGTGTATTCACATTCTTTCTACTTGTCTCAAGTAAATACTTGTTCATGAGACTTGTATCCCCTGCAAACCATCCTTCAAGCTTTCCAGAGCTTTTAACAGCCCTTGATTTCATCCTTTGTGCAGAAGGAGGAGTGTCAGCCATTGTTTAAATCTGAACAAAGACTTCAACTTACTGCAGAGAAAACTCAAGATAGAAAAGATAGAAAAAAAAAACAGTTTGTATGTGTGAGAGATAACACCAAATTGCATTGTCTTATATAGTTGAGCTACATGGTCAAAGATGGCACAAATAGATATGTTTTCAAACTGAAAAACGAATCAAATCTGAACAATAAAGCTGACATAGTCAGTCAAATCAGAAAGGTACAAATTCACCTGTGATATTTGACCAAGCATTTAAAGACAGTTTTGATTTTCAAGATACTGGGATTTGATCTATTAAAAGCAGATGCAACAGAATTAAACTATATTCAAACATCCAATTAATATAATATTGACCATACACGTCACTAGGTTCAACAGAATCACAAACCAGAAATTTGAATTCAAAAACAGATTTGCCCAGAGTTTATCAGATACAAAATAGTCGGTTGTTTCGAGGAAACAATCGGTTAAATTTCTGTTCTGAAGAAAAAATTTCAAAAACACATGTTGCATACAATCATTATGTTTTAACATATTTGCAACCTATTAAATGTGTAAAGAATAAAAGGAACACTTAGAAATTACATATTCAAACATAGAGAAACATATTGAATTGAATTTTCTTAAGCATCAATAGTTCTTAACAAAGAATGAGAAATTTTATTCTTAGATTTTAGTTTTTCTTATTACAGAAGGTTCAAGACACCAGCACTAGACTTTGATACGTTGGCATGTACAGAATATTCAATCCTTGATGAACCTTTCAAGAGAAATCAGAAATCTGCAAAACAGAACTTTGTCAAATCTCAAGATTTGATCTCTTGAAAAATTTGGGATCTTCAGTGTTAGATTTATCTTTTGAATTGGCAATACATCTAGGAATCCACTTATAGATGCCCTTAGGTATAAGATACTTACAAAATCTGCAATACCTGACAGAATGACCTTTCTTCATGCAATAGAAGCATGTAACAACCGGTTGAAACTATATTTTAATTGATTGTTTTTTCTGGAAAATTTGAAGAAGCTTTTGTAATTTTCTTTTCTTTGCTTTGAGGGTAAAATCCCAAACCTGCTTTTCCAAAAACACATTTCTGTGAAGCTAAAATATCTTCAAAATTGGACTTTCCAGTTGTAAGCTTGTCCAAAGTTTTCAAAAGGTAGAAATCTTCTTTTCAAGAAGTTCACAGTTTTCACAAACTTTTATCTCACAACTGCAAGAAGAATTTTTGTAAATTAAATCCAAATTTTCAAGATCTTCTTTTGTTTTGCTTAGCTCTTCCTCTAGAGTCTTAACTCTATTTTCCAACCAGTTATTTAATCCTTTCAATCGGTTGAGAGAAAGTGCCAATCGGTAGGCTTTCCATAAAAAGCATTAAGCAATTGATCAATAGGTGGTACCTTTATTTGATGAAGTAGAATCCATGCTACTTGTTACTGATGCTAGAAGGCAAAGATTAGCTTCCTCATCATTTGAAGAGCTTGAGGATGAGAAATCATTATCATCCCATGCTATGTATGCTTTCTTAGCTTTTCCCTTTTTCTCCTTTTTGAATTCTCCCTTTTCCTTGACTTCATTGTTTGGACATTCAACCTTGATATGACCCTGTTCACCACAGCCATAGCAAATATACTTATTAGAATTGAATTCACTAGGTTTCTTTAAATCATACCTTTTAGAAGCTTGTCTCTTCCTCAAGAATTTGCTGAATTTTCTTGATAACAAACTTATGTTCTCTTCACTTTCACTGGAATTTGGTTATTGTTTGCTAGCTTTAAGTGTTATCCCCTTGTTATGCTTGTCTTCACTTTCTTGGACAGCAAGCCTTTGAATCTCAATTTCATGCTCTCTTAGTTTACCAAAAAGAGATGCTACAGTCATTGAGGTGAGATCCTTTGATTCAGAGATGGCAGTAACCTTTGGCTGCCATGATCTATCAAGACATTTCAATACCTTGATGTTGAGTTCCTCTTCATCAAACTTCTTACCAAGACTCATAAGATGATTCACAATGTGAGAAAACCTCTTCTGCACATCATAGATGGATTCTCCCTTTCGCATTTTGAAGAGTTCATACTCTTGAATCAGAGCATGCTTCCTAGCTCTCTTCACATCAGTTGTGCCTTCATGTGTGACCTCCAAGATATCCCACATTTCTTTGGCAGTGCTGCATTGTGAAACCCTGAAAAACTCATCACAGCTTAGAGCTGATGTTATAATGTTCTTGGCTATCCAATCAAATTTAACTTTCTTACTTTCTGCCTCAGTCCATTCAGATGAAGGTTTATCAACTAGAACATCATCTCTTTTAACTTAGGGCACAAAGGGACCATTTTCAATTGATTCCCTAATACCCTTATCAATGAGTGTATAAAGATTTTCATTCTTACTTTCCAAAACTGGTAGTTAACCCCACAAAACAGTGGTGGCCTGTTTATAGAAGCACCTTCCCCAAAAGGCATTTTATCAGCCATCAAAATGAAATTTTCAGTAAACAAAAACTTGAGTAACTTTCAAGAACCTTGCTCTTGATGCCAATTGTTAGGATTGATGGTTAAAACAAGAGGGGGGTGAATTCTTTTTCAAAAGATTTTCGCAATAACCTTTCTTTAGAATGATTCTTTAACAATCAACGCAGATAAGCAATTCAGAAAGCCAATCAAATAGTCAAACAGAAACATATATCAGAATTTTAATCGGTTAAAAACATGATTTAACCGGTTCTTTATGACAGCGAAAATATCAAACAGTTATGGAGAAGAAAGATAGAGAGATTTGCACACAAGGTTATACTAGTTCACTCAATCCCTAAGCTACATCTAGTCCTCAGTCAAACCACTGAGTATTTCACTATGCAATCAATCACAGATTACAAACCACACATCCACAAAGAGGTGATCTTGAAACCACAAGACCCATTCACCCTCTTTGCACATAGCAAACACCTCAAGCCAGAATTACACTGACTTCACAGGATTTTACAAACAGTTTAACAGAGTGTCACTTGAACAATTACAAGAAAGCTAATAAAGGGTAGAAAGCGCCTGGAATTACAATACACCAGAAACCCTATTGATCAGTTGTTGAATCACGGCAAAGCCCAAAAGCAATCTTGCTAAACTTGGAAAAAACCTTTTCACAAACAGTTGGTAATCTCTCTTTTCAATCTCAAATCAGAGTGTAAAAAGTTTCTGTTTCATCAATCATCAATCTTCTAAACATTTGAAAGAAGGCTATATTTATAACCTTGAAAAACTACTGTTGAAGGCAAATTCAAACATCTAAAACAGTTAAAACAGGTTTTCAAAAAGCTGTTATGAAAACTCACATTTAATTGGTTGAAACTGCGATTTAACCGGTTGAATGGTTTCAAAACTCTTTTGCCAGCTAAGTGACAAACAACCGATTGTTTCGAAACTTTAATCGGTTGTTTTTCCCTTTGTATGGAAAAACACTTAGTTCTTTAAAACTAATTGAAAACAAGCTTTGTGTGAGAATCAAGACTGATCTTACAAAGATTCTAAACCCTCTTAACTAAACCTAAACCTAAAAAGTAACACAGCTTCAGGTTCCATGAGGATTTGATACATCAAAACTTCTCATCTTCAACATTTATTCGATTACTTAATAATCTAAGTGTGTTTTGATAATTTAAAATGAAGATGAATATGGGTATGAAGACTTAATTAATTATATATATATATATATATATATATATAATTAGCCATACTCATACATATATCTAATTAATATCAATATTCTTTATCAAATTGAAATGAGCTCAAACAAAACATGAAACAAAAGTTGTGCAACAAAAGTGTATTTTATTTGGCACTAAATAAGTAGTTAATGCCCATGACAATATCCATTGATGATATTAATGATATTCATACCAATAGAACGTGATATTAATTTTAAATTATTGTTTAATAAGTTTTAAATTAAATTTCATTCATGGAAAGTTATAATATTAAAATATATTGAAATTTATAATTTAGCTTTTGTACTCAATGCATACATTTAGGCGAGAGGTTAAAATTTAGAACTATTTAAACATTTCTACTCACTTATTTCTATTTATAGCTTTTTTGTTAAGGAACCATCCCCTCTCATAGCTTGTAGAACAACTTCTAATAGCATGTTTTGCTTATATATAATCATTTCCTTCTACCATAATTTATATGAAAAAATATATTAGAAAATCATCGTTCTCTCTTTCATCTATCTATCTTCTCTTCAATTTCCATAAGAACAACTATTCTTCATTATGGACTTGAACCTCAACAACTATTTTTGACTCTTTTTTTTATTTTCTTTTTCCTTTCAAGCCCTATTTTTGCAAAGAAATCAAAGATAAATGGTTTGAAAATGAATGTTGATCGATGTTGGAGACAAAATCCTGAGTGGAGGAGACACCGATCTCAGTTAGCCACATGTTCTGTGGGTTATGCTAGCAAGATGATAAACAACATTGGTAATGACCTTATTCTTTATAAAGTTACTGACTCTAGTGATGATCCTATAAATCCCAAACCCAACACCTTCACTACAAAAAAAAATGTATATTGTGGCGGTTATTTTCGTATAAACTGACGTTTATAACCACCACAATATACGCTTGTGGCGGTTTGGAAAACCGCCATAGAACTGGCCGCCACAAAGTTTAATGTGGTAGTTTTACACTACCCGCCTCAACACCCGCCACTTTAAACATAGTGTAAGTAGTGGCGGTTTTTATATGTAAGTAGTGTCAGTTATAACTGTCGCAATTTACATTCATTGAAGAAGATTCTCGCGCCATAATATACGTAAGTAGTGGCGTTTTTAACTGACGTAATTTTAATTCTGAATAAATAAAATTTAACCACCACTTTTTTATAATCTGTTTTATACAATTATAATATTTAACCACCACATTTTCATAATTAACATTTATAATAACCATTATAACTGTCATAATACGAGTATTAAATATTTAATTTTATTTTTAATAGTTCTAATAATTTATTCAATTCTGTTTTATAATTTAATTTCATAATATTATTTAATTTTATGTTATAATTAAACTTTATATTATAAATAAATTTCATAACACAATTTAATTTCATAATATAATTAAAACTTCATAATATAATTAAATCATAACACAAATTAATTTCATGATATAATTAAACTTGATAAATATTAATAATTGAATAATTGAAACATATCCATAATAAAAAAATTACTTCATTCATTCATTGAGAGAAAAAAGTTGATAATGTCAAAGTGATCAAGACTACAAGTAAATCAAAATGATAACATTAAATTGTCAAAATATCAATTGTTTCATATTTGAACATGTTACAAGTCCTAATTTGCTTGGCTGCCTCCACTTGATCCTATAATATTTTGGTTTGGTGATGGAACATCACTTCCAACGTCTGGTGCCTAGAATAAATAAAAATATATTTAAAGTTAATTTTCAATTTTTAAAAAATAAATGAAAACAATACTATAATAAAGACAGATATGCAGGGAATTATATTGGTGCAGGGAATTATATAGGCAGATATGCAAGGAATTATACAGATGGATGAACTATATCAAATATGAAAAAGTTATGCACCATGATTGCTAGAAATGTAGCACTGTAAATACAAGGGAAACAATGATAGTCCACCCAAAAGTAAAGCTGAAACAAATTTGAGACTTAAAACACATTTGAGAGGCAAAAAAACTTATTGGGTTCATGCCATAAATTCCAAGGTAAGGATTTCCAGCATATCAGCATTAGCATTGCAATAATTTGCATTATACCCTGGACCTACAAAAGATTATTGGGAATGGAAGAAGAAACACCCGAAACTAAGTTACATAAAGATTATTTTTACGGTAAAAAAAATGCTAAAATCAGTCTAACAAAAATAATAATAAAACATAAGTTTGAAACATTATCCACCTTCACAATTATAGTAATAGAACATGTGTACAGTGATATCACAAGGAAATCCATTTTTTTCTTACCATACAAAAAAGAAATTTCCAATATATTGTAGGTTCAACAATTGTATATCTAATGCATCAACCATTAGCAAAGAGCTTACATGGTGGTTCCTAAGTTTTCTACAAGATCTCCAAAGATGATATTACTAACTCCTTTGGCAACAACAGTTTGGAAGACCCCTATCAAGAAGCGACAAAATTAACAATTATAATCTCTAAAAATGAGGAACACTACCTGCAACATAACCACAACTGTTTAAAATTCAACTAAACACAATAAAGTAAAAACCTACCAAAGCCTTTGTAACAGCTTCTTTGTCTGCAGTTGCTGGAAGAAGCCTATAAAATTTACATGCAGTGATATCTTATTTCAATAACAATAGTCACTCTAATAACTGCAAGAGAACATAAATAAATATAAATACCCAAGAGTGACAAAGTCCTTAGCCAATGCATCAAAATCACGGTTTACAAGATGTAAACAAGCTTCCATGAATCCATCACGTAATTCTTATTTGAACTCACCTGCCATACCAAAATCTAGTGCAGAAGAAACGAAAAGAATGCATCATTGAATCAAAGAAATGATCAATTGATTCCAAGAGTTTAACTTATTGCTATCATTAAATTATTGAAACAAGACATTTGTTTAAACATTAACCAAAAAGCCAAAGGATTTGAAATATTAAATATTAAACTTCAATTACCCAAATGATATATCACAGGAAGAGATCGTCAAGAAAGACGTTGGTGAATGGTAATTTGATGGCTCCATAAGCTATTAAGAACAATGTTATCCAAATTGGAAGCATCCATTGAACCATAAACTGACAGATTCTTTTCCTGCAACAGAAGAAGAGAAAAATGACGTTAAGATTATTAGCGTTAAATTAGAAATTAGATTGGAGTTGGTGAAAGGAGAAGGTACTGGAAGAAGTGATTTTGGCCTCGGCATTAGCGACAACCCACTCTCCCGTCTCCCTCATCTTCTTCTGCACTCTCCCTTCTATGGCTTGCCCCAGGAACAAGTCCATCACCTTTCACATGTCGGAACCTCTGTTTATCAAAATCAATCACGTTTTCAAGAGCAAGTCAAACACTATTTGGCTAAGATTGAGAGAAGAGAGGAACCTACGGTAGAAGAAGGGGTTCGGTGTCTCTGAAGCTTCCAGCGCTGACTATGCGTTGCATCTGCATAACAGAGGGTTTTAGAGGCTCATTCGGAACCTTGTTTCTATGCGGAAAATGCTTGATTGGAACAGAATCTAAATCTGAATCGATGGTTTGGGGAAAGTTCTCACTCCCAATTATGGGTTTGGTTACATTGCACACGCAAATTGGAACAAATAATTCAACCCTAAACTCAACACTTCACACCAAAAAATGAAATTTGAGATTTCAATTTCCTTTCATAAAAAATGGAATTGGTTTACTCACCAGTAAGAATGAGATTGCGTGCCTCTCCCGCAGCCAAATCAACCACCTTACACGACAGGTTGTCAGACTTCAGAGGTTTCTTGGCATCTTCCATTACTTCCGATGACAACTCGCAAAGCCCAAAACCTGGAAGAACGCGGTGAGAAGGCAGGCGGTGAGAATGGTTCAGAGGGCAAGGTGACACTGAGGGTAAGGTAAAAATTTTCAAAGATTGAAAAGGGAAATACGAAAAAAAAACATTAGTTATGGAGGGATGAAAGGCAGGAGAAATTTTATTTCGAATGAAAATAATGGTGGTTTTATATGTCACATTTCGAAAGAAAATTATGACACTTACGAAACTGTCGTATTATACCGCTAATTCTGACGGTTTTTAATAACTGTTATATTATAACTGCCACTATATACAAGTTTTTTTGTAGTGCTTGAGGTATGGAACTTCTATTATTCAAGGTAAAGTGTGGATCACATTTCAAAAGGACATGCACATTAAACTACAGAAACCCCTTCTTATTAGTAGTTTTACCACCATCGATGGTCGAGGTGTTAACATCCACATCGTTGATAATGCATGCTTAATGATCTTTAAAGTAATCACTCTACTTTCTACTAGTTAAACTTGTGTTCTTAATAATTAAACATTAAAAAATTGGTTTTGATCCTGCCTGTTGATCAGAACGCTGGAAACTGCCTCGTCAAAGGATCGACGTGTGCATCGCTTCACACCTCCGTTCCTCTTCGAGATCCACCTCAAGAACCTGCAAAGAAACAGAGCGGCCGATCGCACTCCAACGCCCAAGTCAGTGACCGAATCACCAAATACTAAGAGAACAAGAACCGTGCAAATCCTCTCTCACAGTAAGCTCTATAACTCGCAAGCGTAAAGAATGTATTCTGAACGTGCGTACCTCAGAAAGTTCGTTGAGAACTCTTATAAACCTGGTTACTTTCTCTCTCCTGGCAGTTACAGACTTGGACACGTGGCTCGCATCCAACTGTACACGTGCCATCATCTGGAGCCTCCTTGACTTGGGCGTTGCTTCTGACTCTCTTTTTGGCTAAGTTATTTATGCATGGTGCTGCCCAGTACATAGCTAACCTGGGAGTGCGATCTCTACTGGAACTGGCGAGTTAGGGTGCCTTCATACACCTTCCCTGTGGTCTCGCCGGCCGCCTTCATAATCTGCACCACCTTCATCTCTGGCGATGTGCTTGCTCTGGCGATCTCCAATCACTAGATCCCCTGAGTCTACATCTGGGCGATCGCCTGGCATACTGAAGATCGGAGCACGCCAAATAACTGGCGATTACACGAACCACCCGACTTCCTTCCCCACCGCCACTCTGGCGCCTTACCCACACGCCTACTCTGTGGCTTGGTGCCACGTCATCACTTCCGACTTCCAGGGCGGTACACAAGCCCCCCAGTCTTAAGCGAAGACTCGTCCAGCGAAAAGACTAGAAGAGTCACGTCAACACCGGTCTACGTGGCACTGACGCAGAATTCCAAGCGGTTGTACCTTCTGCTTCTCTGACGCTCTACCAAACCCCTCGCTCATCGCTCGACACGTGGCTTCATCAACGGTTACCTTCAGTTACCGTTTGCGCTTCCCAAACCCATTTCGAAAAAACCCTTAAACCTATTTTCACTCCACTGTTCCATCACCTTTCTTCGTATCTTCAAACGCTCTCACCTTCTCCTGCAAAAACTCTCTCAGCGCTCTTCAACATTCTGAATCACCATCATCCTTCATCGTCTTCCTGATCATCAAAAGGTACCTACTTTCCTTCTTCCGCTGGTTTTTCTTGCATTTTAACCGATTCGCATCATCCTGTAACTGCCTGGTGCATACGTTGTGGGTTGTTTTTCCATTTCTCCTTCTACGTAACTTAGGGCTTCGTCAATCATCGCAACGAACCTACGTTCGTTCGTTTTTCACCTTCCTTCCATGATCGAGTCAGCCTTTGCGAACCCTGATCGTTTCTCCTTTTCTTCTTCCTTTGCAGCTTCGAGAATGACTCGCTCAAAGATCACCCCGAATCCTCCTCCTTCATCACGAAACCCCCCTTCACAAGCACACGACCCACCACGAGTTCGTGGCGCTTCATCTTCCCAGGCTGAGAGGCCTGCGTCTTCCCGCCCTAACCTGGCCCAGGCGACTCCACCTATCGCCGGAGGAGCCCCCGTTCCCTTGCCAGACTTCAAAACCCTGTATCCCTGGGCCAACTCGACCCTTTTGAGGGAGACATCTTCCGTGAACACTGCTGGAGCAGTTTTGCGGCTGACAAAGGGGGATGAGCCTAACCAAACATTTCATAAGGAACACGATGAGAAAATGATAGTGCTACCTTGCCCCCCCGATCTGCCCGTTTGTGCTGATGACAAGGTGAGTGCTGACGGGCCCTTCTGCTTCGTCTACACAACACTATTCAAGAAGGTGAAACTGAAGTTCCCCTTCACCCGTTTCGAAAGGGAGCTCCTCACCGAGCTCAACATTGCCGCCGCCCAGCTTCACCCCAACAGCTGGGCGTTCGTGCGAGCATTCCAAGTGATGTGCGACCACCTGGGGCTGCCCGCATCCGTGGACGTATTTTTGTTTCTCTTCGAAGCCAAGCACCCAGGAGACCGCCTGTGGGTTAGCTTGAATGGGATTGCTGGGAGGTCAATCTTTGCTATCTTCCAGCAATCCTATAAAGATTGGAAAGGGAAATTCGTCCAAGTGCGCCCTAACGACAAGGACGCCTCCCTACTCGACGGCTTCCCCTTGTACTGGGTGGACAAAGGGAAGAAAGAGTCCAAGAGCTGCTTCAGGAGACCCAGAAGTCCTGACAGCATGGGAGCGTTGGACCGAGATCTCTGCCTTTTCTGGAAAAGGGTCGCGGATGCCAACATCACTTTCCTTACCACCACCCTGATCTGCTTCGAATTCTACGAGGACCAACTCGAAATTCGAATAGGTTAGAACATTTAAACTGTTGTTTTAATACTGCTTCTATTTAACTGTTTCTGGGCGTTTTGTGCGTTACGCGCAAGACTTTGGTTTTATTTTTCCCGCACCGATCATCTGCTTTGCTGCATACTGCCTTATGCACTTATTTTCTCCTTGAGTTAACCCATGCATTTTCGTTCCATGCAGATAACATGTTGGGCAAGGGTATGCTTGCTGAATTGAGGGCGCTCGCCCGCACCCACGGGCTGGCGACGGGCTCTCAAACAGTGCCGAATTCGGTGGTGGAGATCGCCGTAGCCCAGGGTCGATCGCCACCTAAGGGCCCAGCTCCCTCCGACGTCCAGCCCGCCGCCCAACGTAAGAAACTTGTTCTTAAAAGGCCTAAGAGGAAAGCTCCTCAAGTCATCCACGAGGAGGAAGAAGAAGATGACGAGGTCACCGAAGATGGCCTCGTTACAAAGAGGAAGAGGGTGGGACCTTCTTCAGCACCTGCCCCACCCCCTCTTCCAATCTCAACGCCACCATCCACGCCTGCCCCACCTCCAACAGTGCCATCTCCACCAGCTCCCGCCTCCCCAGTCCAAGCCATTCCGTTGGCAACTGCGCCGCCCGCGGTCGAGGCCGCCGAAGACAATTTCTTGGAGGACCCCCCAAGCGCCTCCACGCCATATGTATCAGCTGGAGGGGGTCCTACCTCTAACGCCTCAGCTGCAAATGCCGCTCCAATCGGGGATGAGGTTGCCCACACCTCTCCGATTCTAATCACCGAGTCCCCGACGTCGCCACTACGAGCAGAAGCACCCACTGAAGAACCAACTAAAGAGGGTGGCGACGGAAACCAACAACAGGCCCCATCAGCGCCTCTCCAAGCAGCAAACCTCCCTCTCGAGGTCACGAGGATGTGGGAGCCTTTGTCCGCTAAGCTGAAGACGATAGCGGAAGACATTCCCGCCATCATAACTAGGGTGGTGCAGAGCTCCACCAGGAAGCTCCAGGACGACCTCTTCAACCTCAAGACAGAGAACAACACCATGAAGGTTGAGGTGGAGAAGTTGTCCTTCAACTTGACGCTCGTGGAGATTGAACACTCCCGAGTGGAGGACGCAATGAGCACCGAGCTCAGGTTGGCGCGCAAAGAGGCCACTGATCTCCGCCACAAAGTGCAACAACTTGCTCAAGAAAAGATCGAACTAGAGAGCAAGATTGTGCCTTACCGCGTCAGGGTGGCTGACCTGGAGGCTCTCATAAAGGCCGACGCCGTCAAGGTGCAGAAATTGGAGAAAAGGTCAGCCGAGCGAGAGACCCTCCTTGGGCAGGTGGAAAAGGCAAGGGACGACGCCATAGCTGATCTCGCCGAGGCCAACGAAGAGAAGGGAAAGGTAGCTGCTGAATTGGCCCAAGTGCAAGCGGAATCCAAGAAGGTTGCTGAAGACCTTCTCCAGGCTCAAGAGACCAATGAACAACTCAAGAAGCAGGTTGAAGAGCTGGAGCAACAGAATAAGGAGCTGAAAGAGCAAACTGAAGATCTCAAGAAGCGGATTGAGGAACTTCAGAAGCAGATTGAAGAACTCAAGCTGAACTCTGCTCAAATTCTGGCTGCTGGATTCGAAGCTGCATGGGAACAATTTGCCTGCTTGTTCCCCGACCTGGATCTCAGCATGGTGTCACTGAATAATGAAGTGGTGGATGGAAAAGTGGTGCCCGCCGAAGACTGATCAATTTAATCCATCCATTGCTTTTATACTTTCCCTTGTATACAGCTTGCAACAGACTTTATGCCTTTTCGTATATATGTTTTGAACTGATATTAACTGTTAATGACAAAGGTCTACGTTCTTCCTCTTATAACTTCTTTAATTGCTTCAACTTTCCTTGTTTGTTTAATTCCAAAGAAATGACTTAGGAAAACTGTAGGCACGACCTTTGACTTAACTGCTTCGAATCACTTCAGCCCTAAGCAACAATCACTTTAACAATTCGTAAACTTAAGGCAATTAACCTTATCGAAAAATATTCCTCAAGCAACAAACTTTGACTCAGCTACTGGCTTAAACACTGCTTCACCCGATCTGCTCCATCAAAACGGGTCTTTTAACTTTTTCGCCACTGTTTGAACTTTTCCTGGTTGCCAGAAACTCTTGGCGATCAGCTTCTTTCTGGCTTCACGCCTTGGCCATTGTTCTTTGATCTGGGGGTAGAGGCGCCTTTCGGATCCTTCTCTACCCCCTTGTGCTTCAGAGCAAGAGACCGGGTGGCTAGGCGTTCTCTTCGAACCTACCTTAGCCACCCTCAGAACTTCTTCCACCCTCTACACCGTACCTGAACTCGTTCGAGACGAGAAGGATTTTATCTTGCTTGAACTCGCTCATAGGCGAGAAGGTCTTTTACTCGCCTGAACTCGCTCATAGGCGAGAAGGACTTTGAATCGTGCCTCTACATTGCCCCAGGGGTTACATCTTCTCGCCTCCAGAAACACAGAGGACTTTTACTTGCCTCTACATTGCCCCAGGGGTTACATCTTCTCGCCCCCAGAAACACTGAGGACTTTCACTTGCCTCTACATTGCCCCAGGGGTTACATCTTCTCGCCCCCAGAAACACTGAGGACTTTCACTCTTTCTCGCCTACACTCGCTCGACGGCGAGGAGGTCTTTTACCTGCCTCGGAACGCGCGCGGGCGTTGAGGTCTTTTCACTGGTGCCTCCGATCGCCGAAAAACGATGAGGACTTAAAAAACTTTAACTGATGCCTCCAATCGCCGAAAAACGATGAGGACTTAAAAACTTTAACTGATGCCTCCAACCGCCGAAAAACGATGAGGACTTAAAACTTTAACTGGCGCCTCCAATCGCCGAGAAACGATGAGGACTTAAAAACTTTAACTGATGCCTCCAATCGCCGAAAGACGATGAGGACTTACAACTTTTTTAAGAAGCATACAATATATCTTTATTTGCCTTAAACACGTATGAGTGACAAGGTCTTTCTTCAAAACTTTTTGGAAAACAGCAAGCATGCAATCTGAAAACGCCTTGTACTTCGAAAACTCTTCTTTATTGGGTGGCCTCATTAAAAACCCTCCTTAGGGAAAAAAGAGTGCCCCCTTCAAACTGTTTTATCAGAGACATTGTAATATAACTTTTGTGTTTGTCTTTACTTACAAAGTTCTCAACTGTAATACAACTTCAAGTGCGTGGCGTTCCAAGTGCGAGGAATCGCCCCTCCTTCCAGCGTCTCTAAGCGGTAGGCGCCGTTCCCGAGCGCCTCGGTTATTCTGAACGGTCCAGTCCACTTGGGCGATAGTTTATTCTCCATCTCGTACTGGTGGGCCTTCCTCATCACCAGGTCGCCTTCTCTAAACTGCCTTGGCATCACCTTCGAGTTATATCTTCGTTCAATCCTCCTCTTCACCGCCTCAGCCTTCAATCTCGCTTCCTCTCTAACCTCATCCAGTAGATCCAGGTTCAACCTTCTCTCTTCATTCGAGTCTTCCTCTACAAAGTTCTGGAATCTCGGCGAGCTCTCCTGAATCTCTACTGGAATCATCGCACCACACCCATAGACTAAGCTGAACGGGGTCTCATGGGTTCCTGACTGCTCGGTGGTATGGTATGCCCAGACTATACAGGGCACCTCCTCAGCCCAGCTTCCCTTGGCTTTTTCTAGCCTTCTCTTCAAACCTCTCAACAACACCCGATTAGCTGACTCCACCTGGCCATTTGTCTGAGGGTGCTCGACGGATGCAAACACTTGTTGAATTCCCACCCCTTCGCAAAGCTTCTTCAACAGGTGGCTTGCAAACTGAGTCCCATTGTCCGACACCAGGCGTTTAGGCACTCCAAACCGGCACACGATGTTCTTCCACACGAAACCTTCGATCTTGTGTGCGGTGATCTGGGCCACTAGTTCTGCTTCGATCCACTTGGTGAAATATTCAATCGCCACCACCAAGTACTTCATCTGACTGATCGCCAGCGGGAAAGGTCCCAGGATGTCGATTCCCCAGGTATGAAACGGCCAAGGGCTATAGATCGACTTCAACTCCCGGGAGGCGCCTTATGCCAATCGGCGTGCTGTTGGCATTGTTTGCAACATTGGGCATACTTCTTGCAATCTTCTCTCATCGATGGCCAGTAGTATCCTGCACGGAGAGTCCTCGCGGCCAGAGCTCGACCCCCGACGTGGCTTCCGCATATACCTTCGTGGAGCTCCGCCATGATTCTTGTGCACTTCTCGCCATGTATACATTCCAAGAGCGGGTGAGTGAACCCAAACCTGTACAGATCGCCATCAATCAGGGTGTACTTGCTAGAATTCTTCTTTACCTTCCTAGCCTCAGTCGGATCCAGCGGGAGAAGGCCATCTGTCAGGCAACGCTTGTACTGTGTTATCCAAGTGTCTGGCTCATGGGTAGCGCAGACCTGCATCACGTTCACCTTCTCTCCCCGACATGCTCTAATTCTCGGCGATCTCAGAGTTTCTTGCGTCAGGGACTTATGGCTTCTCGCTGCTTTCTCCGTCGACTTGCTTATCTGAAGGACCAGGTGATCTGCCACAAATGCTCTCGGCGTCTTTAGAGTTTCTTGAATCACCGTCCTCTGCCTACACCCCTTGCCTGAACTGGCGAGCTTAGCTAGCAAGTCAGCTCGGGCATTCTGCTCTCTGGGCACATGCACTACTTCAAAGGAGGCAAAGGAACTTTTCAACTCCTGCACATATTCCAGATAGGCCGCCATTTGCGGATCTTTAGCCTGGAACTCGCCTGTTACTTGCCCTGTGACTAGCAGCGAGTCACTCTTCGCCATCAGCACCCTGGCTCCCATCTCTCTAGCCAGCAAAATCCCGGCGATCAGCGCCTCATATTCTGCTTGATTGTTACTGGCTTTGAAGGCAAACCTCAGAGATTGTTCGATCAGCACGCCGTTTTGTCCTTCCAATATGACTCCAGCACCGCTGCCCTGCTGGTTCGACGATCCATCCACCGAAAGTACCCAATGGAAATTGTCCCCTTCAACTCGCGTTGCCTCAGATGAGAGCTCGACCACGAAATCTGCAAAGATTTGCCCCTTAATCGGGCCTCGGGGCTCATATTTGATATCAAACTCTTACAATTCTACTGCAACGTCAGGCTTCTTCAAGACCTTCTGGATGGGCAGGTCAGTCATCACCAGTATTGTGAAGCTATGGAAGTAGTGGCGCAACCTCCTCGCCGAAAATACCAAAGCCAGCGCAGCCTTCTCCAGGGCCTGATATCTCGTTTCGGGGCCCTGCAACACCTTGCTCACAAAATAAATAGGCTTCTGAGCCTGACATTGATCCTAGGCGAGCACCGCACTCACCGCTCTCTCAGTTACAGCAAAATACAACCTGAGAGGGCTCGCCAGATACTCCTTCAGCTTGACGAAAGCTTCCTCGCACTCTTTCGTCCAAACAAACTTATTGTTGCGCCTCAGGCACTGAAAATAGGGATGGCCCTTCTCTCCGCTAGCGGACACGAAGCGGGACAGGGCTGCCATCCGACCTGTTAGCTGTTGAACCTCCTTCACGTAGCTGGGCTCCTCATCGCCAAGATGGCGGCACACTTATCAGGGTTGGCCTCTATGCCTCTTTCAGTCAAGAGGAAACCCAAAAACTTCCCAGCTTCCACGCCGAAAATACATTTCTCTGGATTCAGCTTCAATCTGAACTTGGCGATCGTCGTGAACAATTCCTCCAAGTCGGCAACGTGCTTGCTCTTTTCCGGCGAGGTCACGACCATGTCATCGACGTACGCTTGCACGTTCCTTCCCAGCATTGGTGCCAGTACTCGATCTATCAGCCTCTGGTACGTGGCCCCCGCGTTCTTCAGCCCAAACGGCATCACCTTGTAGCAATAGCACAACCTCTCCGTCATGAAGGCTGTCTTCTCTTCATCCATGGGATGCATCTTGATCTGATTATACCCCGAGAAGGCATCCAGGAAACTCAGCAACTTACACCCTGCAGCACTGTCAACCAGGGCGTCTATACTTGGTAAAGGATACGAATCCTTTGGGCAAGCTTTGTTCAGGTCGGTGAAATCGACGCACATGCGCCATTTCCCGTTACTCTTCTTCACCAGCACGACATTCGCCAGCCATTCAGGGTACTGGACTTCCTTGATGTGGCCTGCAGGAAGGAGCTTCTGTGTTTCATCTCTAATCGCCTGCCTCCTCTCCTCGTTGAACTTTCTTCTTCTTTGTCGCACTGGTCTCACCAAGTTGTCCATCGCCAGATGATGGCACAAGAAGTCGGGATCAATCCCGGGCATGTCCGAGGCGGACCGTGCAAACGCGTCCAGATGCCGCTCAATCACCTTGGCGATCTGGTCCTGGAGCTCGACCTCCAGATATCTTCCTAGCTTGAAGATCTTTCCCTCGATCTCTTTCTCGAGCCACTGCTCAACAGGTTTTGGCCTGGATTCTCGGGCGATCACCGCCCTGGCGATTCCCTGCTCTCTCGCTTCCTCAGGGCGATTCCGCGCCTCTTCCTCCTCCAGACCAGCGTTTCCCTCCACTAGCTCAGCGTCCACCATCTCCACGTCCCTTCCGACGGTCTCTTCCGCTACCGTCGATCTGGGCTTCACACCGGGAGGTGGGGTGGTTGTTACATAACTCACTGATCTCTTGTTTTTCAGGCTATTCTCATAGCACTTTTTCGCTTCTTTCTGATCTGACTTGATCGTGATCACCACCCCCTCCATAGACGGCAACTTCACTTTCATGTGCCGAGTCGACGGAATGGCGCTTATCCTGTTAAGCGTGGGCCTTCCCAACAGGATGTTGTATGCTGAATGAGCGTTTACGATGAGGTACTTGATTTTCTCCATCCTCGAACCAGCCTCATCTGTAAACGTGGTTCTCAACTCAATATACCCCCTGACCTCCACCTGGTCACCAGCGAACCCATACAGGCACCCTCCATAGGGCCTTAGCTGGTCAAGGGGCAACTCCAGCTGCGTGAAAGTCGGCCAGAACATCACGTCTGCCGAACTTCCCTGCTCCACCAGAACTCTGTGGACCTTCCTTCCCGCCGTAACCAACGAAATGACTATGGGATCGTTGTCATGGGGCACAACGTCCCGAAGATCCTGCTTGGTGAACGTAATGTCTACCTCCGGCGAGTGATCTTCAAACATATCCACTGTCATCACCGACCGCGCGTACTTCTTCCTCTGCGATGCGGTGCATCCACCACCTGAGAAGCCTCCTGCAATGGTGTGGATTTCCCCGTGGATAGGCATCTCGTGTTGCTGGGCTTCTCCACCTGCTGGCTGGGAACTCGACGCTCCCCCCGTCCTCCTATCCAGCAGATAGTCATTTAGGAACCCGCTCTTAACCAGATCATCGAGCTGATACGCTAAGGACAAACACAAGTCCAAAGTGTGGCCAAAGCCCTGGTGAAACTCACACCAGGCGTCTGGCTTTGGTCCCAGCACCTTGTCGCCCACCTTCTCAGGCGCTTTCAACCTAGCAGATATATTGGGAATGGCGATCAGGTCCGCCAATCCCATAACAAACTTGTGCTTAGGCGGGCGATTGTATTCCCGGCGTGCTGGCTGCTGGCGTCCCTGGCCCCTCCCCTTGTTCCTCCTATCATAAGGATGGCGAGCCCTCTGGTCCTTCCTGGCCGCCGCCGCTGTCTCCAGTACCCTTTGCGGCTGGATCCTGGTCTGGGCGCGTGGCCTAGCGGGAGCCACGCTCCCTCTCTTCTCGGCGACCTCACTCTCGTCGGCGATGTGAGCCACCGCAAGTCGCCTGACCTCAGCAAACGTTGCAGGGTGAGCCCTGATCAAGGCCTCGTAGAATGGTCCTGGCAGCACGCCCTTCTTGAATGCATAGACCAGCATTTCTTCATCTTTAGCCGGCGATCTGACCATCTGCGCTCCAAAGCGATTCAGGTAGTCTCTGAGGGACTCTCCCTGGTACTGCCTTATATCAAACAAATCATAAGACACCCTGGGCGGTGCCTTGTTCACGATGTATTGCTCGACGAAAACCTTCGAGAACTGCTGAAAATTGGTTATGTGACCGTTAGGTAGGCTCACAAACCACTCCAACGCTGTTCCCTGGAGCGTGCTCACAAACATCTTGCAATACACGGCGTCTGACCCTCCCGACAACATCATCTGTGTATGGAACGTGGTTAGATGAGCCTCTGGATCCTCCACGCCGGTAAAGACAGCCTTGACAGGGACCACGCTCGTAGGAATAGGTGTGTCAGTAATCACCTGAACAAAAGGCATAGGGAAAACGCGAGGTGGCGATGACGGTGCCACCTCTTCAGTAGAAGAACGCCCTTGCTGCTCCTGAAGAGCTTGACGCAGCTCCTCAGTCACCTTGCTGAGCTCCTCATTCCTGGCGCGAGAGGCGACCAGGTCCTCATGCATTCTCGCCTGCTCTATGCGTGAGGCTTCCACAGTTGCCTGCAACGAACGCATCATCTCTGCCATCTGCGCCATGGTCATGGCAGCGGCGCCTTCAGCAGCGACGGGCGCAACTTGACTTGAGCGATTGCTTCTCATTTTTCTCATGAAACTCAGCGAATCACAGAATGCAGCGAACAACACTTACTTTAGCTACGATTGAGTCAGCGATCAATCGGAAAAACTGTGCGAAACTCCACGAGAAAACTCAAGAACACCGCAAACCTTCAAAGAAACTTGCAAGTCCACCAGAAACCACTGCTCTTCCCACGGACAACCAAACGAGCGAAAGAACTCAACTCCACCGAACAAATCGCGCGAAAACAGCAGAAAAAACCTCACTCCACCGATCAAAAACCCAAACGAACAGTGTAAAACGCAAATTCACCGAACGAATCTCAAGCAAACAGCGAACGATGGTTGCACCAGCACACAACCACGCAGAAAACTTCGAAAACCTCCAAGAACTCACGCTGTGGATGGGAGCAAGTTTTACACGGCCCCACGGTGGGCGCCTGATGATCCTGCCTGTTCATCAGAACGCTGGAAACTGCCTCGTCAAAGGATCGACGTGTGCATCGCTTCACACCTCCGTTCCTCTTCGAGATTCACCTCAAGAACCTGCAAAGAAACAGAGCGGCGCCGCTGCGGCCGATCACACTCCAACGCCCAAGTCAGTGACCGAATCACCAAATACTAAGAGAACAAGAACCGTGCAAATCCTCTCTCACAGTAAGCTCTATAACTCGCAAGCGTAAAGAATGTATTCTGAACGTGCGTACCTCAGAAAGTTCGTTGAGAACTCTTATATACCTGGTTACCTTCTCTCTCCTGGCAGTTACAGACTTGGACACGTGGCTCGCATCCAACTGTACACGTGCCATCATCTGGAGCCTCCTTGACTTGGGCGCTGCTTCTGACTCTCTTTTTGGCTAAGTTATTTATGCATGGTGCTGCCCAGTACATAGCTAACCTGGGAGTGCGATCTCTACTGGAACTGGCGAGTTAGGGTGCCTTCATACACCTTCCCTGTGGTCTCGCCGGCCGCCTTCATAATCTGCACCACGTTCATCTCTGGCGATGTGCTTGCTCTGGCGATCTCCAATCACTAGATCGCCTGAGTCTACATCTGGGCGATCGCCTGGCATACTGAAGATCGGAGCACGCCAAATAACTGGCGATTACACGAACCACCCGACTTCCTTCCCCACCGCCACTCTGGCGCCTTACCCACACGCCTACTCTGTGGCTTGGTGCCACGTCATCACTTCCGACTTCCAGGGCGGTAGAGGTTTCAAAAGTTTCTAATTTGTATGTGTACCGCCCTGGTGGTCGGGTGTGATGACGTGGCATCCTGCTACGGTATAGGCGTGTTGACAAGGCGCCAGGT
Source organism: Phaseolus vulgaris (assembly GCF_000499845.2). Lineage (NCBI taxonomy): Eukaryota > Viridiplantae > Streptophyta > Magnoliopsida > Fabales > Fabaceae > Phaseolus > Phaseolus vulgaris. The sequence goes on along the minus strand of NC_023756.2, from coordinate 34,885,705 downwards.
TGGCAGAAGGGAAGGAAGTCGGGGGGCACGTGTAGTCGCCAGTTGTTAAGTTGGCGTGTTCCGATTTCCAGATTACCAGAATAGGCGATCGCCAGGTTGAAGATGAAGTCGCCCGATGTAGTTTTCTTCGAAGGTTTGCGGTGTTCTTGAGTTCTTGCGCAGTTTCTTGAGTTTTCTCCGATTGATCGCTGATTCGATCGTGGTTGAAGTGTTGTTTGCTGTATTCCTGTGATTTGCCGAAGTTCATGAGAAAAATGAGAAGCAATCGCTCAAGTCCGGTTGCGCCCGTGGCTCCTGCCGCTGTTGAAGGTGCCGCTGCCATGACCATGGCGCAGATGGCGGAGATGATGCGTGTGTTGCAGGCAACTGTGGAAGCCTCGCGCGTAGAGCAGGCGAGGATGCATGAGGACCTGGTCGCCTCTCGCGCCAGAAACGAGGAGCTCAGCAAGATGACTGAGGAGCTGCGTCAAGCTCTTCAGGAGCAGCAAGGGCGTTCCGCCGCGGAAGAGGTTGCGCCATCGTCGCCACCTCGTGTTTTTCCCATGCCTTTTATTCAGGCGATCACGGACACGCCCATTCACGCGAGCGTGGTTCCGGTTAAGGCTGTTTTTACCGGCGTGGAGGATCCTGAGGCTCATCTCACCACGTTCCATACGCAGATGATGCTGTCAGGAGGGTCGGACGCCGTCTACTGCAAGATGTTTGTGAGTACGCTCCAGGGAACGGCGTTAGAGTGGTTCGTGAGCCTGCCCAACGGCCACGTAACCAATTTCCAACAGTTCTCGAAGATCTTTGTCGAGCAGTATATCGTGAATAAGGCGCCGCCCAGGGTGTCTTATGATCTGTTCGATATAAGGCAGTACCAGGGAGAGTCCCTCAGAGAATACCTTAATCGCTTTGGAGCGCAGATGGTCAGATCGCCGGCTAAAGATGAAGAAATGCTGGTCTATGCCTTCAAGAAAGGCGTGCAGCCAGGACCATTCTGCGAGGCCTTGATCAGGGCTCACCCTGCGATGTTTGCTGAAGTCAGGCGACTTGCGGTGGCCCATATCGCTGACGAGAATGAAGTCGCCGAGAAAAGAGGAAGCGTGGCTCCCGCCAGGCCACGCGCCCAGACCAGGATCCAACCGCAGAGGGTGCTAGAGACAGCAGCGGCGGCCAGGAAGGACCAGAGGACTCGCCATCCTTACGATAGGAGGAACAAGGGAAGGAGCCAGGGGCGCCAGCAACCAGCACGCCGGGAATACAATCGCCCGCCTAAGCACAAATTTGTCATGGGACTAGCGGATCTGATCGCCATCCGTAACATATCTGCTAGGTTGAAAGCGCCTGAGAAGGTGGGCGACAAGGTGCTGGGGTCGAAGCCGGACGCCTGGTGTGAGTTCCACCAATGTTACGGCCACCCTTTAGACTCGTGTTTGTCTTTAGGATACCAGCTCGACGATCTGGTTAAGAGCGGGTTCCTAAATGACTATCTGCTGGACAGGAGAACCGGGGGAGCGTCGAGCTCCCAGCCAGTAGGTGGAGAAGCCCAGCAACACGAGATGCCTATCCACGGGGAGATCCACACCATTGCAGGGGGTTTCTCAAGTGGTGGATGCACCGCATCACAGAGGAAAAAGTACGCGCGATCGGTGATGACAGTGGACATGTTTGAAGATCACTCGCCGGAAGTGGACATTACGTTCACAAAGCAGGATCTTCGGGACGTTGTGCCTCATGACAACGATCCCATAGTTATTTCATTGGTTACAGCGGGAAGGAAGGTCCACAGGGTTCTGGTGGACCAAGGAAGCTGGGCAGACGTGATGTTCTGGCCGACTTTCACGCAGCTGGAATTGCCCCTTGACCAGCTAAGGCCCTATGGAGGGTGCTTATATGGGTTCGCTGGCGACCAGGTGGAGGTCAGGGGGTACATTGAGCTGAGAACCACGTTTACAGATGAGGCTGGGTCGAGGACGGAGAAAATCAAGTACCTCATAGTAAACGCTCCTTCAGCATATAACATCCTGTTGGGAAGGCCCACGCTTAACAGGATAGGCGCCATTCCATCGACTCGGCACATGAAGGTAAAGTTGCCATCCATGGAAGGGGTGGTGATCACGATTAAGTCTGATCAGAAAGAAGCGAAATGGTGCTATGAGAATAGCCTGAAAAACAAAAGATCAGTGAGTTATGTAACAACCACCCCACCTCCCGGTGTGAAGTCCAGACCGCCGGTATCAGAGGAGGCTGCCGGAAGGGATGTAGAGATGGTAGACGCTGAGCTGGGGGAGAGGAATTTTGGCCTGGAGGAGGAAGAGGCGCGAAATCGCCCCGAGGAAGCAAGGGAACAGGGAATCCAGGCCTAAACCTGTCGAGCAGTGGCTCGAAAAGGAGATCGGGGGAAAAATCTTCAAGCTGGGAAGATCTCTGGAGGTCGATCTCCAGGACCAGATCGCCAAGGTGATTGAGCGGCATCTGGACACGTTTGCATGGTCCGCTTCGGACATGCCCGGGATTGATCCCGACTTCTTGTGCCATCATCTGGCGATGGACAACATGGTGAGACCGGTGCGACAGAGAAGAAGAAAGTTCAACGAGGAGAGGAGGCAGGCGATTAGAGACGAAACACAGAAACTCCTCGCTGCAGGCCACATCAGGGAAGTCCAGTACCCTGAATGGTTGGCAAATGTCGTGCTGGTGAAGAAAAGTAACGGGAAATGGCGCATGTGCGTCGACTTCACCGACCTGAACAAAGCTTGCCCAAAGGATTCGTATCCTTTGCCAAGCATTGATGCCCTGGTTGATAGTGCTGCAGGGTGCAAGCTGCTGAGTTTCCTGGATGCCTTCTCGGGATATAATCAGATCAAGATGCATCCCATGGATGAAGAGAAAACAGCCTTCATGACGGAGAGATCGTGCTATTGCTATAAGGTGATGCCGTTTGGGCTGAAGAACGCGGGGGCCACGTACCAAAGGCTGATGGATCGAGTACTTGCACCAATGCTGGGAAGGAACGTGCAAGCCTACGTCGATGACATGGTCGTGACCTCGCAGGAGAAAAGCAAGCACGTTGCAGACTTGGAAGAATTGTTCACGACGATCGCCAAGTTCAAGTTAAAACTCAATCCGGAGAAATGCATTTTCGGCGTGGAGGCTGGAAAGTTTTTGGGTTTCCTCTTGACTGAAAGAGGAATAGAAGCCAACCCAGACAAGTGTGCCGCCATCTTGGCGATGAGGAGCCCGGCTACAGTGAAAGAAGTCCAGCAGCTAACAGGTCGGATGGCAGCCCTATCTCGCTTCGTGTCAGCTAGCGGAGAAAAGGGGCACCCCTGTTTTCAATGTCTGCGGCGCAATAACAAGTTCGTTTGGACGAAAGAGTGCGAGGAAGCTTTCGTCAAACTGAAGGATTATCTGGCGAGCCCGCCGGTCCTGTGCAAACCGCTGGTGGGGACCCCTCTTAGGTTGTATTTTGCTGTAACTGAGAGGGCGGTGAGTGCGGTGCTCGCCCAGGATCAAGATCAGGCTCAGAAGCCTATTTATTTTGTGAGCAAGGTGTTGCAGGGCTCAGAAACGAGATATCAGGCCCTGGAGAAGGCTGCGCTGGCTGTGGTGTTTTCGGCGAGGAGGTTGCGCCACTACTTCCACAGTTTCACAATACTGGTGATGATTGACCTGCCCATCCAGAAGGTCTTGAAGAAACCCGACGTTGCGGGAAGGATGGTGAAGTGGGCGGTAGAGTTGTCAGAGTTTGATATTAAGTACGAGCCTCGAGGCCCGATCAAGGGGCAAATCTTCGCAGATTTCGTGGTTGAACTCTCATCAGAGGCGACGCGGGTTGAAGGAGACGATTTCCGTTGGGTACTCTCGGTGGATGGATCGTCGAACTAGCAGGGTAGCGGTGCTGGAGTCATATTGGAAGGGCCCAACGGCGTGCTGATTGAACAATCTTTGAGGTTCGCCTTCAAAGCCAGCAACAATCAAGCAGAGTATGAGGCGCTGATCGCCGGGATTTTGCTGGCCAAGGAAATGGGAGCTAGGGTGTTGATGGCAAAGAGTGACTCGCTGCTAGTCACGGGGCAAGTAACAAGCGAGTTCCAGGCTAAAGATCCACAAATGGCGGCTTACTTGGCGTATGTGCAGGAATTGAAGAGTTCCTTTGCCTCCTTTGAAGTAGTACATGTGCCCAGAGAGCAGAATGCCCGAGCTGACTTGCTTGCTAAGCTCGCCAGCTCAGGCAAGGGGGGTAGGCAGAGGACGGTGATCCAAGAAACTCTGAAGACGCCAAGGGCATTTGTAGCAGATCACCTGGTCCTTCAGATAAGCAAGTCGACGGAGAGAGCAGCGAGAAGCCATAAGTCTTTGACGCAAGAAACTCTGAGATCGCCGAGAATTAGAGCATGTCGAGGAGAGAAGGTGGACGTGATGCAGGTCTGCGCCGCCCATGAGCCAGACACTTGGATAACACAGTACAAGCGGTGCCTGGCAGATGGCCTCCTCCCGCTGGATCCGGCAGAGGCTAGGAAGGTAAAGAAAAATTCCAGCAAGTACACATTGATTGATGGCGATCTGTACAGGTTTGGGTTCACTCACCCACTCCTGGAATGTATACACGGCGAGAAGTGCACGAGAATCATGGCAGAGCTCCACGAAGGTATATGCGAAAGCCACGTCGGGGGTCGAGCTCTGGCCGCGAGGACTCTCCGTGCAGGCTACTACTGGCCATCCATGAGAGAAGATTGCAAGAAATATGCCCAATGTTGTAAACAATGCCAGCAACACGCCGATTGGCATAAAGCACCTCCCGAGGAGTTGAAGTCGATCTATAGCCCTTGGCCGTTTCATACTTGGGGAATCGACATCCTGGGACCTTTCCCGCTGGCGATCAGGCAGATGAAGTACTTGGTGGTGGCGATTGAGTATTTCACCAAGTGGATTGAAGCAGAACCAGTGGCCCAGATCACCGCACACAAGATCGAAGGTTTTGTATGAAAGAACATCGTGTGCCGGTTTGGAGTGCCTAAACGCCTGGTGTCAGATAATGGGACGCAGTTTGCAAGCCACCTGTTGAAGAAGCTTTGTGAAGGGGTTGGAATTCAACAAGTGTTTGCATCCGTCGAGCACCCTCAGACAAATGGTCAGGCGGAGTCAGCTAATCGGGTGTTGTTGAGAGGTTTGAAGAGAAGGCTTGAGAAAGCCAAGGGAAGTTGGGCTGAGGAGGTGCCCCGTATAGTCTGGGCGTACCACACCACCGAGCAGTCAGGAACCCATGAGACCCCGTTTAGCTTGGTCTATGGGTGTGACGCCATGATTCCGGTGGAGATCCAGGAGAGCTCGCCGAGATTCCAGAACTTCGTAGAGGAAGACTCGAATGAAGAGAGAAGGCTGAACCTGGATCTACTGGATGAGGTCAGGGAAGAGGCGAGGCTGAAGGCTGAGGCGGTGAAGAGGAGGATCGAACGAAGATACAACTCAAAGGTGATGCCAAGGCAGTTTGGAGAAGGCGATTTGGTGATGAGGAAGGCCCACCAGTACGAGATGGAGAATAAGCTGTCACCCAAGTGGACTGGACCGTTCAGAATAACCGAGGCGCTCGGGAACGGAGCCTACCGCTTAGAGACGCTGGAAGGAGGGGCGATTCCTCGCACCTGGAATGCCACACACCTGAAGTTGTACTATAGTTAAGAGCTTTGTAAGTAAAGACAAACACAAAGTCATAATACAGTGTCTCTGATGAAACAGTTTGAAAGGGGGCACTCTTTTTTCCCTAAGGAGGGTTTTTAATGAGGCCACCCAATAAAAGAAGAGTTTTCGAAGTATAAGGCGTTTTCTGGTTGCATGTTTGCTGTTTTCCAAAAGTTTTGAAGAAAGACCTTGTCGCTTGTAAGTGATTTAAGGCAAGAAAAGATGTGTCGCATGTTTTCCAGTTAAAGTTTTTAAGCCCTCATCGTTTTTCGGCGATTGGAGGCACCAGTTAAGTTTTAAAGTCCTCATCGTCTTTCGGCGATTGGAGGCACCGGTTAAGTTTTTAAAGTCCTCATCGTCTTTCGGCGATCGGAGGCACCAGATGAAAGACCTCAACGCCCTCGCGCGTTTTGAGGCAAGTAAAGACCTCCTCGCCGTTGAGCGAGTGCAGGCGAGAAAGAGTAAAAGTCCTCCGTGTTTCTGGGGGCGAGAAGATGTAACCCCTGGGGCATGTAGAGGCAAGATAAAGACCTCCTCGCCGTTGAGCGAGTGCAGGCAAGAAAGAGAAAAAGTCCTCAGTGCATCCAGGGGGGAGGAGATGTACACCCTGGGCAAGTTGAGGCACCAGATAAAGTCCTTCTCGCCGTCGAGCGAGTTAAGGCCAGTTAAAGACCTCCTCGCCGTCGAGCGAGCGCAGGCGAGAAAGAGAAAGGTCCTCAGTGCATCCAGGGGGAGGAGATGTACACCCTGGGCAAGTTGAGGCACCAGATAAAGTCCTTCTCGCCGTCGAGCGAGTTAAGGCCAGTTAAAGACCTCCTCGCCGTCGAGCGAGCGCAGGCGAGAAAGAGAAAGGTCCTCAGTGCATCCAGGGGGGAGGAGATGTACACCCTGGGCAAGTTGAGGCACCAGATAAAGTCCTTCTCGCCGTCGAGCGAGTTAAGGCCAGTTAAAGACCTCCTCGCCGTCGAGCGAGCGCAGGCGAGAAAGAGAAAGGTCCTCAGTGCATCCAGGGGGGAGGAGATGTACACCCTGGGCAAGTTGAGGCACCAGATAAAGTCCTTCTCGCCGTCGAGCGAGTTAAGGCCAGTTAAAGACCTCCTCGCCGTCGAGCGAGCGCAGGCGAGAAAGAGAAAGGTCCTCAGTGCATCCAGGGGGGAGGAGATGTACACCCTGGGCAAGTTGAGGCACCAGATAAAGACCTTCTCGCCGATGAGCGAGTTCAGGCGAGTTAAAGACCTTCTCGCTTACATGCGAGCATAGGCAAGATAAAATCCTTCTCGTCTCGAACGAGTTCAGGTATCGCGCAGAGGGTGGAAGAAGTTGGAAGGCGGCTAAGGTAGGTTCGGAGAGAACGCCTAGTCAGCCGGTCTTTTGCTCTGAAGTTCAGGGGGGCAAAGAAAGATCCCAAAGGGCGCTTCTACCCCAGATAAAGAAACGATTGCCAAAGCATGAGGCTAGGAAAAGCTGATGTTACCAAGAGTTCTTGGCGATCGGGAAGAGTTTAAACGGCGACGAGAAGGTTAAAATACCTGTTTGATAAAGCAGGTCGAGTGGGACGGTGTTTTGAGCCAATAATTGAGTGACAGTTCGTTGCTTGGAAGGTATTCTTATGATAACGTTAGTGCCTTAAGAGTACAAGTTGTTTAAAGTGATTATTGCTTAAGTTTGAAGTGGCTCGAAGCAGTTGAGTCAAAAGTCGCGTTTGCAAAATCACTAAGTTAAATCCGACAAAGTTAAACATGCAAAGAAGGTTAAAGCGCTTAAAGAAGTCAGGAGAAAGAATATTCAGACTTTGTCATTGAGTTAAGTATCTGTTAAAAGCACATATGCACGAGTTTATTACAAGGTATATACAAGGGAAATCATAAAGTAGCAGATGAGGTGGAGTTGATTAGTCTTCAGCAGGAACGACCTTTCCATCTACTACTTCGTTGTTCAGCGACACCATGCTGAGGTCGAGATCGGGGAATAGGCATGCGAATTGTTCCCGAGCGGCTTCGAATCCAGCAGCCAGAATCTGAGCAGAGTTTAGCTTAAGTTCTTCAATTTGCCCTTGAAGTTCTTCAACCTGCTTCTTGAGCTCTTTGTTCTGCTGCTCCAGCTCTTCAACCTGTTTTCTGAGTTGTTTGTTGGTCTCTTGAGCATGGAGAAGGTCTTCAGTAACCTTCTTGGATTCCGATTGAGCTTGGGCCAACTCAGCAACCATTTTTCCTTTCTCCTTGTTTGCCTCGGCGAGATCAGCCATGGCGTCGTCCCTCGCCTTTTCTACTTGCCCAAGTAGTTTCTCGCGGTCGATCGACCTCTGCTCCAATTTTTGCACCTTGGCGGCGTCAGCTTTCATGAGAGCCTCCAGGTCGACCGCCTTGGCGCGAAGAGGCACAATTTTGCTTTCCAGCTCGATCTTCTCTTGGGCAAGCTGGTGAACTTTGTGGCGAAGGTCAGCAGCTTCCTTGCGCGCCAGCCTAAGCTCGGTATTCATGGCATCCTCCACTCGGGAGTGTTCGATTTCTGCGAGCGTCAGGCTGAATGACAATTTCTCCACCTCGACCTTCATAGTGCTATTTTCAGTCTTGAGGTTGAAGAGATCGTCTTGAAGCCTCCTGGTGGAGCTCTCCACAGCCCTCGTTATGATCGCGGGGATATCCTCTGCTATGGTTTTCAACTTGGCAGTTAGAGGCTCCCACATCCTTGTGACTTCAAGGGAAAGGTTTGCTGCTTGGAGAGGCGCCAGGGGGGCTTGTTGAGGGTTCTCACCGCCACCTTCCTTAGCAATATCTTCAGCGGTTGGTTCCTGGCGTGGCGACGCAATCGGGGATTCGGTAATCAGGATTGGAGAGGTATGAGCCACCTCATCCCCGATTGGAGCATTTTCTGCAGCTGAAGCGTTTGAAGGGGGGCCCCCTCCAGCTGACATGTATGGCGTAGAGGCGCTTGGGGGGTCCTCCAGGAAGTTTGGCTCTTGGGCCTCAGCTGCAGGTGGCGCAGTGGCCAGTGGAACCGCTTGGACTGGAGAGGGAGGAGCCTGCGGCGTTGGCGATGATGGAGGAGGAGCAGGCGTCGATGGTGGTGTTGAGGTTGGAAGAGGGGGTGGAGCAGGTGGAGAAGAAGGTGCCACCCTCTTCCTTTTCGTAACGAGGCCATCCTCTGTGACCTCGTCATCCTCTTCTTCCTCCTCATGGACGATTTGAGGGGCTTTTCGCTTAGGTCTCTTAAGGACCAGTTTCTTGCGCTGGGTGGGTTCCTTGGGCGGTGATCGCCCATGAACGATGGCCTTCTCGACCACCGAGTTGGGCACCGTTTGGGAATCGGTCGCCAACCCGTGGTTTCGGGCGAGCGCCTTCAATTCGGCGAGCATGCCTCTGCCCAACATGTTGTCTGCATGAAACGAAAATGCATGGGTAAGCTCAAAGAAGAAAAAGATAAGTGTATAAGGTAATAAGCAGCAGAGCAGATGGTATGTGCAGGAAAGGTAAAACCAAAGTCTTGTGCATATCGCACAAGACGCCCAGAACAGTTAAACAGAAGCAGTATCAAAGCAATAGTTCGGATGTCCTAACCTATTTGGAATTCTAGCTGATCCTCAAAGAATTCGAAGGAGATCAAGGTGGTGGTCAGGAATGTTATATTGGCGTCCGCCACCCTCTTCCAGAAAAGACAGAGGTCTCTGTCCAATGCTCCCATGCTATCAGGACTTATGGGCCTCCTGAAGCAGCTCTTTGACTCCTTTTTCCCCTTGTCCACCCAGTACAAGGGGAAGCCATCAAGAAGGGAGGTGTCCTTGTCGTTTGCACGTACTTGGACGAATTTCCCCTTCCAGTCTTTGTACGATTGCTGGAAGATGGTAAAGATGGATCTCCCAGCAATCGCATTCAAGCTGACCCACAGGCGGTCTCCTGGGTGCTTGGCTTCGAAAAGGAACAAAAACACGTCCACCGACGCGGGCAACCCCAGGTGGTCGCATGTTATTTGAAAGGCTCGAACAAACGCCCAGCTGTTGGGGTGAAGCTGGGCGGCAGCAATGTTGAGCTCGGTCAGAAGTTCCCTCTCGAATCGGGTGAGAGGGAACCTGAGCTTGACCTTCTTGAAGAAAGTCGTATAGACAAAGCAGAAGGGCCCGTCGGCGCTTACTTTGTCATCAGCACACACGGGCAGATCGGCGGGGCAAGGTAGCACCATCATCTTCTCGTCGTGCTCCTTGTGAAACGATTGGTGGATCTCGTCCCCCTTAGTCAGCCGCAAAACTGCTCCCGCAGTGTTTACCGACGAGGTCTCCTTCAGAAGGGTTGAGTTAGCCCAGGGGTATAAAGTTTTGAAGTCTGGCAGAGGGACGGGGGCTCCTCCAGCGTTAGGTGGAGTCGCCTGGGCCAGGACAGGTTGGGAAGACGCAGGCCTCACAGCCTGCGAAGACGAAGCGCCACGAACTTGTGTTGGGTCGTGTGCTTGTGAAGGAAGGTTTCGTGCTGAAGGAGGGGGGTTCGGGGTAATCTTGGTACGAGTCATGATAGCAGCTGCAAAGGAAGAAGAAAGGAAAAATGATCAGGGGGTTACAAAGGCTGACTCGATCATAGGAGGAAGGTGAAAGACGAACGAATGTAGGTTCGTTGCGACGATTGACGAAGCCCTAAGTTACGCAGAAGAATAAATGGAAAAACAGCCCACAGCGTATGCACCAAGCAGTTACAGGATGATGCAAATCAGTGAAAATGCAAGGAAAACCAGCAGATGAAGGAAAGTAGTTACCTTTCGATGATCAGGAAGACGATGGAGGAAGATGGTGATCTAGAGCGTTGAAGAGCGTTGAGAGTTTTCGCAGAAGGAAGTTAGAGTGTTTGCAAGCACGAAGAAAGTGATGGAACAGTGGAGCGAAATGGGTTTAAGGGTTTTTGAAATGGTTTTAGGAAGCGCAAACGGCAAATGAAGAGAGCCGTTGATGAAGCCACGCATCAGACGATGAGTGAGGGGTTTGGTGGGGCGTCAGAGCAGCAGAAGGTACAACCGCTTGGAATTCCGCGTCAGTGCCACGTGGATCGGCGTTAACGAAGGCTCTTTCAGTCTTTTCGCTAGACAAGTCTTCGCTTAAGACTGGGGGGCTTGTGTACCGCCCTGGTGGTCGGGTGTGATGACGTGGCATCCTGCTACGGTATAGGCGTGTTGACAAGGCGCCAGGTTGGCAGAAGGGAAGGAAGTCGGGGGGCACGTGTAGTCGCCAGTTGTTAAGTTGGCGTGTTCCGATTTCCAGATTACCAGAATAGGCGATCGCCAGGTTGAAGATGAAGTCGCCCGATGTAGATTCAGGCGACCTAGTCATTGGAGATCGCCAGAGAAAGCACAACGCCGAAGATGAAGGAGAAGCAGATTGTGAAAGCGGCCGGCGAGACCACAGGGAAGGTGTATGAAGGCCCTAAACTCGCCAGTTCTAGTAGAGATCGCACTCCCAAAGTTAGCTATGCACTGGGCAGTACCATGCATAAGTAACTTAGTCAAAATGAGAATAGAAGCAGCGCCAAGTCAGGGAGCTCCCAGATGATGGCACGTGTACAGTTGGGTGCGAGCCACGTGTCCAAGTCTGTAACTGCCAGGAGAGAGAAAGCCACCAGGTATATAAGAGTTCTTAACAAACTTTCTGAGGTACGCACGTTCAGTTCATCCACTTTACGCTTGCGAGTGATAGAGCTGATTGTGAGAGAGGATTTGCACGGTTCTTGTTCTTAGTATTTGGTGATACCGTCACTGACTTGAGCGTCGGAGTGCGATCGGCCGCAGCGGCGCCGTACTGTTTCTTTGCAGGTTCTTGAAGTAGATCCCGGAAAGGAACGGAGGTGAGAAGCGGTGCGCACGTCGATCCTTTGACGAGGCATTCTCCAGCGTTCCGGTCAACAGGCAGGATCAATATGCATTGATTTTTTTTTTATTATAGGCCACCAACATAATTATCCATGGCATTTGAGTTCTTCATTGCAAACCTCAAGCTCCTGGGATCGTAATGGGGCCTAGAGGAAAGGTAATTCCTTTAGGGCATGCAGACAGGGATGTAATAAGATTGGTCACTGCTTGAAAGATTTGGATTGACCATAATACATTGTATGATTGTCAAGATGGTTTGCTTGATGTAACACGAGATTCCACTGATGTGACTATCTCTAATAATTGGTTCAAAAATCAAGATAAAGTTATGCTTCTTGGTCATGATGATGGATATGTGAGAGCCCAGATATGAAAGTTACAGTTGTGTACAACCATTTTGGACCTAATTGCAATCAACTTATGCCAAGGTAAATAGTTTTTATACTAAGTAGTTAAAAATACACAAAGTAGTAAGCAATGTTATATGCTCTTACTAATAAAAAAATAATCTTCTAGGATTCGCCATGGATACGCACATGTAGCCAACAATTTTTATCAAGGATGGCTTCAATATGCCATTGGTGGAAGCATGAAACCTAGTCTCAAAAGTGAAGCTAACCTCTTTGTAGTACCGACAATAGGAAATAAGGAGGTAATAAATTTTTGAAATTTCATTCGAAGTATATGATATGCAAGTGAAAACCATTCACTTAATAATTTTTTTATGCATACTTATATACTATTATAAAGATATTTTTGACTGTTATGCTAATGATTTATTACGTAGGTAACATGGAGAAAAGGTAATGATAAAAGTGAAGATAGAAGGAATTTTCATTCGATAAGGGACATTTTTGAAAATGGAGCTTCTTTTAATGTAACAAAAGGAGGGGGTGTGCAGAAACCAAATTATAACAAAGAACAAAATTTTATAGTTGTCGATGCTAAATTCGTGAGATTGTTGACACGTTCATCTGGTGTCTTGTGATACAATAAAAATTATATATATTGATTAACTAATAAGAGGGACCATCTCCTGAATTATTTAACATTCTTATAATTTAGACCATGTAAATTAGGAGAATTTAATTTTCTTTAATTTATAAAAATTAAATTGTATTTTTCATTAAAATTCTAAAACTTGTAAATATACTATATTAGTATAACATAAGAACACTCCTTAGATTTCGTTTTATTTGTATTACGATAAAGTAAGTGCCTATGTTTGGCCTTGTACTTGACATGCAAGTTATTCCTTTTAATTTATTTATTCTTCGTTGATAAAAAATTATTGGACTATTTTATAAATTATCCATTTTCCAAACTTCAATTTTTATAAAAAAATTTAGTGATTTAGATGTATTTTTTATTTTTTTTTATTTTTACAGTATTTTAGGGAGAGAAAATACTATCCATTTAAAATTAAAAAATTTAAAAACTCAGAAATATTTCCATAACATATACATTCAAGATAGTTGATAACATAATCTTGCAATATGCCATATGTGACATTACAATGCACTATCATTGTAATAAGTTGTCACACACATATAACTCAAATTTTGAATTCATGTTCAAGTGTAATTGAAACCACATATATATATATATATATATATATTTTCATATAACAAATATTTTAATTTTATCTTTTTTTCATCATTAAATACAAGCATGTAATATGTAGTAATGTTCACACAGGAGGGAATTTTAAAATAGGTTAAGCTTCTTTTATTTTTATATATATATATATATATATATATATATATATATATTTCCTAAGCTCTTTATTTTAAACAAATATAAAAGAAATTTGAAACAATTATTATTATTCTAGCATTTGCAACAAGATTTTTCTCTTGATTGAATTAAACAAGTTTCCAATTCAACATCTTATTATTGAATGGTAAACTTCATAACCTCATATTACTAATAAATCATGCCTCATGGTTTTCTTTAGGAATAGATTTGTATTAGGGATGTTACATAAATATAAATTTATATAATTTGTTTTTATATGAGTTTTTATATAGTCATTTCATACTTTTTTTTTTTTTTTGTACTTTTTTCCTTTTTTTTTCATTATATCTTCACATGCCATTAAAACTTGAAACACTAGTGCAAAATGAGGAAAAGAATGCTATTTATTTAGTGCGGTTTAGCGCTCAGACGCATTCGTAAAAAAAGCGGTGAAATTTTTGAAATTATGTTGATTTACAAATGCAGCTATTAGGGAAAGCCGTATTTGTAAATCTTTTTTTACCCTAACATTTGAAACGCGCCACAATTTGCACACTTTCTTTCTCCTCACCGCCTTTTCTATGCATTGTTGCTGCTTCGTTCCAGGTCGCGTTTGCATTGTTCCTGCTACGTTCCCTGTGTTCTTTTCATCTTCATTGGCATTTGGTAAGTTCTTCGACCTCGTTTTGTGCTGCACCGAATGTATCCATTTTTTCCGTGCTTCTTTGCTTTGGTTTCTTACATAGTACTGTTGCATTGACTTCGTGTGGGTTCTTGTTCATTTTTTCTCTCCTTCGTAGCTTCATTGAGTGCCACCGGTTCCACTGTCGCTGCCACCACTTCCGCTCCTTCTTTACTCTTCACCAACGAAGGCTTCTCACACAAGGTTGGTGGTTTTTTTAAATTTTTTGATTTTTTTTAATGTTATGAATTTGTTTTTTTTTGTATTATAATTTGTATTTTATAATTTATATTATTTAGTAATTATTATAATTTGTACTTATGTTATGTTAGTTGTTAGTTTTGAATAGATTTATCGTTGTTGTATTGAGTCCGAGGGTGTTCGACCCTCGGCAATAATACGTGCTGGTATTGAGTTCAGGGGTGTTCGACCCTCAGCAATAATACGTGCTGGTATTGAGTTCGGGGGTGTTCGACCCTCGGCAAACATGTTAGATAAAACCCTGATTCTGAATGACTATTGTAGAATATAATGGATCGAAATTGGATAAATTATGTTCGTATAAGTGATGAGTACGAAAGAGGAGTAGAAGAATTTATACAATTTGCACAACGTAACGCGATTAATAGTGGTCATGATGGAGCAAAGATCAGGTGTCCGTGCGTTAACTGTTTGAATGGAAGGATACTGGATGTTAATTTAATGAGGGAGCACCTGTTATGTGATGGGTTTCTTCGATCGTATACAACTTGGACATGGCATGGTGAATTATTAAATTTACCACGTGTTTCCGTAACTGAAGAATATGTGGGGTCCACCATGGATGAAGCAGTACACGATGATGTAGAAGATGATCGATTGGAGGACATGATTCGTGATGTAGGAGCTGATTCTTTTACAAAAGTGCATGGATATGGAAGTATGTCAAGCGATGCAGAGACTCCATTGTATCCTGGATCAACTAACTTCACACGGTTGTCGGCGGTGTTAAGATTGATGAATTTGAAAGCAATAAATGGATGGCTGATAAAAGCTTCACATAATTGCTTCAGTTGTTGAAGGATATGCTTCCAAAGGGAAATACTCTACCTAATCGTAATTATGAGGCCAAAAAGATTCTTTGTTCAATGGGTATGGAGTATTAAAAGATACATGCATGTCCTAATGATTGTGTATTATACCGCAAAGAATTTGAATTGTTGAAAAGTTGTCCGAGGTGTGGGTTATCAAGTTATAAGTTGAAACAAAAAGATGATGATACTATTGAAGATATAGAAAAGCATGGACTCCCAATGAAGGTTATGTGGTATCTTCCCATCATTCCAAGGATGAAGCGTTTGTTTGCAAACCCAAACGATGCTAAGAATCTCAGATGGCATGTAGATGAGAGGAAATGTGATGGCATGTACCGACATCCAGCTGATTCTATTCAGTGGAAGAAATTTGATGATATGTTTTCAGAGTTTGGTAAAGAATCAAGAAATATCCGACTTGGTTGAGCTATAGACAGAAAGAAACCATTTGGTAATATGAGTACAAATCATAGTTCTTGGATTGTGCATGAAGCGGAAATACATTATGTTTTCTATGATGATATCCGGTCCGAAACAGCCAGGGAATGATATGATGTTTACCTAAGTCCCCTAATTGAAGATTTGAAGTTAATGTGGGACCAGGGTGTTGAAGTATTTGACGGATTTGCTAATGAAGCTTTCAAGCTTCATGCCATGTTATTTTGCATCATCAATGACTTTCCCGCATATGGTAACTTATCAGGTTATAGTGTTAAGGGTCATAAAGCATGTCCAATATGCGAAGAAGACACTGCTTCTCAATAATTGAAACATGGAAGGAAAACAGTATATCTTCGACATCAGATGTTTCTTAAAAGTCATCATCCTTACCGGAGGTTGAAAAAAGCCTTTAATGGACATCAAAAGGCTAGTGGTCCACCAACTCCATTAACTGGTGTTGAGGTTTACGAAAAGGTAAATAACATAGATCACACCTTCGGTAAATAAAAAAAGAAGTCATCTGTGACAAACATTTGGAAGAAAAAATCAATCTTCTTTGATCTTTCGTACTGGTCGAGTTTAGAAGTTAGACATTGTATAGATGTAATGCATGTTGAGAAGAATGTGTGTGATAGCTTAATTGGTACACTTCTTAACATTAATAGGAAGACGAAGGATGGTCTAAATGCTCGTTTAGATTTTATTGAGATGAACATACGAGGCGAGTTGGCACCCATATAAATGGGTAAGCGTACATATTTGCCCCCATCCTGTTACACAATGTCAAAAGAGGAAAAAATTAGTTTTTGTCAATGTCTAAAGGGAGTGAAAGTGCCACAAGGACATTCCTCAAATGTCAAGAGCCTAGTGTCAATGCAAGATTTGAAGTTAATTGGGTTGAAGTCTCATGATTGCCACATCTTGATGCAACAGTTGTTGTCGGTAGCTATTCGTGGGATCTTACCAAAAAATGTTAGGCATACCATAACCCGTTTGTGCTCATTCTTCTCTTCTGTCTATTGTAAAGTCATTGATCCATCAAAACTAGATGAACTTCAAAATGAAATTGTTGTTATCTTGTGTGAATTGGAGATATTTTTTCCTCCATCTTTTTTTGACATCATGGTTCATCTAGTGGTGCATCTAGTAAGAGAGGTTAGATTGTGTGGACCAGTCTACTTAAGATGGATGTATCCTGTTGAGCGGTATATGAAAATTTTGAAAGGTTATGTGAAAAATTATTATCATCCAGAGGCTTCAATGATTGAAAGGTACATAGCTGAAGAAAATATTGAATTTTGTTCAGAGTACATTTCAAAAGCAAATCCTATAGGTCTTCCAGCTAATTCATGGCACCACAGGCGTTCTACAAGTAAATGTTTACGTGGTGTGAATATTGTAAGCAAATCTCGATCAGAAGTCTTGCAAGCACATTTGTACATATTGAATAACACAGATGAAGTTATACCTTACATAGAAGCTCATAAAGCCATTGTGAAGGCAAATAACCCAAGACAAGCAGAGAAATGGGTATTGATGGAACATAATAGAACTTTCATGCCTTGATTTAAAGACGAGGTGTTCAAGGATTCAACGACATCAGAGACCTTGACCTGGTTGGCTGCTGGATTGAAGTTTGATGTCATCTCATGTACAGCGTACGAAGTGAATAATTGTATATTTTACACGAAGTCCATGGATGAAAAGAGTACAGTTCAAAATTATGGTGTTACTCTTGAAGCCGAGTCAATGCAGTTTTCGACTTCGAAAGATACAAATCCAGTACTTGGATCAATGGCATACTATGGGTTTATAGAAGAGATATAGGAGGTTGACTACACTAAGTTTTCCGTTCCATTTTTCAAGTGTAAATGGGTTGACAATAAAAGTGGAGTTAAAATTGATGAATCAGGATTCACACTAGTGGACTTTCGAAAGATAGGGTATCGAGATGAGCCATTTATAATGGTTCAACGAGAATCTCATGTTTTCTATGTGAAAGATCCTACGTCAGAACATTGGTATGTCGTTTTACACAGGAAAAAACCAGGGGAGGCCATAGATGATATTGAAAATGGTGAACCCCGTTCATTCACACCAATGATAATTAATAAAGATGACGATGTACTTGATGATGTACATGCAACCCGTAAAGACCATAGTGAAGGAATTTACATATGAACATGCAACCCGTAAATAAGCATTTAGAATTTTATGTATTATTTTTATATGATTTTAATTCGATGCAGATTAACTAATGTTTGTTACCTAATTTTTTTAACAGAGACATGGATGACGATCAGACTCCAGTCAGACCTCGATCCGGATGAGGCAGCAGAGGACCTACTAGATTGAAGCGTCTCGCATTGAGACGTGTTGCTGGTGAGAAGACACGTGTTGACATTGACGTCAACACTGGAGTGGCTTTTGGTCCTAAGGCAGATGAGTTTATGAGCTATCTTGGAGTTGTTTCTCGTGAGAGGCTCTCCATTTTGATTAATTCATGGGATGAGGTGTCAGAGGTCGATCGGAACATGATCTGGGAGGATGTTTTGGTAAGCTTTACATTATTATTGTTATCATATAATGCTTTTTAATATTCATTGATTAATTTTAATTTGGTGATGTTATTTTCCATGCAAAGTTTGAAATTCCTGATGTGGAACCGCTTCGATCAAAGATTTTGTCCAATATCCCACTTAAATTCCGTACCTTTAAGTCAAGACTGAATTCGAGATACGTTTTTGGCGACCTTAAAGACGAAAATCCATGTCTAAAGTACAAACATATTGATGAAGAGACATGGCGTCTTTTTAAAGAAAGCCTTGAAAATGAGGCTTGGATGGTAAGTGAAGTAACTTAACTATTTTTATGTATATAACATTAATAAGTTTATCTTATTTACTTCACTTTGTTTATTTCAATTATGACAGGAGCATTGGAAGAAAGCTCAAGAGATAGCTTTGAAGAATGTTACCCCGCACGTACTTTCACGTTCGGGGTATCGAAAACTTTAGCAATCACTGATGCTTGAAAATGAGTCATCTGAGAATGTGGAAACAGGGGTCACTTCTCCTCCATCACCACCTTTTCGCCATGTAAAATGGAAGAGGGCCCAAATTAAAAAGTCGAGTGCACCAAGTTCCGAGCAATCCGGGGTTATCATTGAAAAAATTGTAAGTTATTTTTAATTATTTTCATTTATTTTAAAGCATTAATTATATTAAAAACTGATATGATTTTTGTCTCTTGCAGGATTCCTTAGAATCCCAAGGTAATTTTGTTGCTGAAGGTCGTCACGATATCATGGTTGAAGCAATTGGACGACCTGAGCACTGTGGTCGTGTTCGTGCAGCTGGACAAAGGGTTGGATTAAAACTATATTTTGGAGTTTCACAACGATAGTCATCCTCCTCCTCGAAAGAGAGTGAAATTGAAATGAAGACTAAGATACATGAAAAATTAATGGAGGAGATGAGAAAGGAGACTGATCGGATGCGGCTAGAGATGAGAAAGGAGAATGATCGAATGCGACAAGAGTTTCTATCGCAACAACTTTGTGTTGAGCCGATTCAACCCCTTGTTAGTCCCACTCCCAAGATCACCAAGGGGAGTTGTGCGGCTCCTACATCATCAGGGGATGATATCATTGGGCAGATGAGGGAATGTGAGCTACTGGTAGCGGGCGGCAAGCTTCCTCAGGTGGTGACCCTTGGAAAAGTCTTTGAAGAGGCCACCACCTTACATAACGTTCCTCTCTCACCTGATGTGGCCAAGGTAATAGTTGAGAAAGTACGAGTACCTGATGCTCGTGTTCCACTACCTTCAGATGAGGTAACCACTGTGGCCGATGCATTTCAGACATTCGTTGCCTGGCCCAGAGACCTCATTCGATTTATGCCACAACCTCATGCAATAATTTCATTTCATTATATTAATTTATATTTATATTTATATATTACATATAATTTAATAAAAATGTTCTTTATTTTGTAGAAACCTCTTCGGAAAGCAAGTCCGAAGAAGAAGCATGAGGTTCCAGTTGACGATCCTATAGCTTCCTTAGGTGTAGTTGCTAGTCAGATTGGTCATGAACCTTTTCAAGTTCCGTGGGATGATACGTTTTTTGGAATAAACACTGAACTGCCATTGTTCATGTACAACACAGATTTATTAGAATTTGTAGCTGGGGATCAGGAGCTCAATATAAATATAATTCAATTTTTTATGATGTAAGTATCTTTACTTATATATCAATTTACTTTATGTTAAATTATTATTGATTATGCTTTAACTAATAACTTGTAGGTTTTTGCATGGAGTCTGTCTCACTGAGGAGAAGGAAAATGTGTATGGATTCTTAGATCCTACATATACTAATCCCGTTTGACCAAGGTCATATGAGACCCAAGCATACATCACTAATACCCTGGAAAAAGAGGGAAAATAAATTTATTTATGTCCTTATATTAATGAGTAAGTTTAATTATATGTCAATTATTACTATTTCATGTTTTAAATATTTACTAACTCTTTTCATGGATGATATAGGCATCATTGGCAATTACTTGTCTTATCAGTGGTTGATAAGACTGTTGTGTGGTTCTGTTTCCTACACAAGAAGATACCCACAAATCTTAAGAATATCATTGATACGTAAGTACACTATAAACTTAACTCTGTATGTTACTAATTAACCATGTACTAATGAGGTTTTTTGTATTAACCAGTTCATGGCGTGGATATAACATCCTAAAAGGTCGATCCAGCTCAAATAATTTGAACTGGACAAGAATAAAGGTCGGTAATTTTTTCTTTCTCTTTTCATTGTTTATCAATATACTAACTTTTACTTTTTATTGAATTATAGTGTAATAAATAACCAGCAAGCTAGGAGTTTGGCTATTACATTATGCAATGGATGATTACCATTGTAGGATTAGGTCTTAAAACTTGTTGGAAAGAGGTAACATGATATGTTAAATTATTTTTATAATTCTTAAACATATATGTATCTTAAAACTAATTTATGTCAACCATATTTTGCAATGTAGATCTTCACGGATGAAGCACCAATGACTCCGGATGCCATAGCATATGTGAGACATTCTTGGTCCACATATTTCATAAATTTTTATAACTCCAGGATAGTTGATCAATAGTGTAGGGATTATTATATGTAATTTGATTACTGTTTGTAATGTACATTATGATCAATATATATTTGATTATCTGAATTTATGTATTTGTCTGGCTGGGTACATTTTGATCAATATACAGGTTAATTTATATGGGTTTGGCACAAAACAAATTGAACTAAAAATAAAAACACTATTTACAAGTGCGGTTATTTACCAAAGCCGCATTTGTAAATACAACGCATGATTTACAAATGCGGCTTTGGTAATAGCCGCATTTGTAAACCCTAAACCCCTAAACCCTGCACCTCATTCAGAAGCATATACAAATGCGGCTATTTGAAATAGCCTCACTTATAAATTGTATTTACAAATGCGGCTTTATAGCCACATTTGTATCTCTCTGATTTACGATTGCGTGCTGATCAAGTGCGGCTCTATAGCCGCATTTGTAAATGTAAAATAACCGCACTTGTTTAGCATTTCTACACTAGTGAAATGTGAAACTTTGCGGATGAAAAATTTCTATAAAATACCATGCATGTTAACCTCTATAAAATAAAATAGTTATTAACTAAATAAATGAAATTGAAGTATATTTAAAAAATATCACCAAACACAAAAATTAATCTGACAAACAATTTTGATCTATGATGAAGAAATAATATTAAAACATTATCATAATGGAAGCATACTTACAGGGTATACTAAAAAAATAATTGAGTCATATTAAAGGGCTTTTTATTACATTTGAGAAAATTTTCCTAATTCAAATAAAATTATAATAGTGACAATAGAAGAAATTAACAACAATAATAATAATAAAGATGACGGTTGTAGGATGAAGAAATGTACAAAATATCTCATAAAAGACCCCCACAACATGGAACAACAACTAGAGCTTTGGTTAAAAGATTACAAGAAGACTAGGTTTCAGCTGACTTCAACAAGGACACATCATCTCCATTTTTTTGGGCCAAGTTTTAGTTTGTATAAAGTAGATTATGATATCATGGGCCATGAATTGAGTCAAGTATCATAGAATAATTGGGTCATGTATTTGGACTAGTAGAATAGGATTTTGGGCTTGTATTTGGGTCTAATATAGACTAGGGTTAAAATTAGATTTTTTAAACTATCTAGTTTTTCCATTGGACTTCCAAAGGTCCAAGAGAAATCCTAGGTAGATGATTGATGACGAGAAGTGCGGGAACAGTTGAATAACTAAGTAAAAGATTCACTAAATATAAAACAGAATAATAAAAGTTTGTTGGGATTTGTTATGCTGACAATGATTAACAAGAAAACAAGTCAAAGAGTTGTTGCTTCAAATGGAAAAATAGGGATTGGGTTTCATCTTTTTCACTCTTTCGTATTTTGATTAGCATGAGAATATTGTGTCCTTTGATTGATATTGATGCTCATATAAAAATCATTTATATTGATTCCTCGCATATAAAATTATTAAGATGCTTCCTAGATATTGATTCCTCGCATATTTATTAAAACAACTTATCATAAAGATTAGACGTTGATTGCAATTAACATTTCAAATCTATTCCTATCATTCAAATATGTTAAGTATTATCATTAAGGTCAGAACCTTAGAAGTACTATCCAGTCAAATTTAAGATTCCAGATCATGGTAAACCAAGCATTACAGAAAAAACAATAATACCAATCATCAATCAAGAACATAATATTATGTTTAGAAATCACCTCAATACATAAAAGTGTGAATAGATTACTCCCAATCCCAAAGGGTAGAATTAGCCACACATGATGACTGTTACAAGCAGGGAGATCAAGAAAAGGAGATCCAGGATGTTTCTCCCAATTGGGTTACAATTCACTCAATGGTGTTTTCCTCTCAATCTTGCACGTCTAGGGTTCTGCCTCAAGCCTCTTATTTAACCTAATTTTCTTGGGTGCGAATGGGCTCGCTTGGGCGAGTACAACATAAAAAGGCCCAACGTTACTGGAGCAATCTGGCTCAAGCGAGAATGAGCTCGCTTGTGCGAGATCCACTAGTGGCATCTTGGTTTTTTTCTAGTTTGGGGAAACTTTGGTGATGTTGGTGCATTCTAACTTTCTCTTTTTAGCTTTGTATATTCTCCTTTTGCCAAATTATCTCCATTCTTCCCTAAAATCCTGCAATTAACACAATTTTGCAAATAAATCGTTCTTATTTAAATTAAAAGCGCAAAATATGTAAAAAGGTATAATTTCATAAATTATGGGTTATTTTATACTTATTTTATCAATTAATACACATACGTGCCTATATTTTAATATGAATTATTAATGAAATTTGACACTTATCACCTCCTCTTGAGGATGCCTTGGATCATGATAACTCTTCACCCAGGTAGGGATTGTCCACTCCCATTTCTAATATAGTTCGAGTTTTAAAACCGAGGATGGTAGGGGATTCACAAGTTGTTATGCAAGACAAGGGCTTTGATTAACAACTTGTCGTAGATGCAAAAGATGTTACGACTCTTATTGATGATCATCATGTCGAGGTCTTTACTACTGTGGATGTACCGTCTCCGTCACGTCATGTCTCTCCGGATGGCTAACTCACTTGGGGATGCTAAAGCACTACTCCCAGATAATGATATGTTGGTCCTGCAAAATCAGTTTTCATTTGTTGATGGCTTAGAAATTACAGATGCCGGAGGTGGTCCTACTACTGGTATGTCAATTATTTCGTTTCCAAATAGGTGATATTAATTCTGAAAATATAACTGTTGAAAATCAGGCCGTCTCCAAATTTTGTGCGGATTCTAGTGAGATGGAGGAGAATGTCAGTGATATTGGGGCGAAAATTGTTCGCACTACTAGAAAACTAGGGAGACCACCTAAGGGGACTAGTAAATCTAGGAAAACTGCTAAGGCAACTCTATCCAAAAGTCACAATGAAGGTCTCTTCTCTTTTTTGGAATGTCAGAGGACTGGCAAACCATTAAATTATGGAGATGTTGTTTATTTTACTTAAACTGCATACACCTCTCCTTATTTTTCTTGCTAAACCTATGATGTCGTACACTGATGCTTTAGATGTTATTTTTAAATCTATTAATATGCATTTGGTTGCTACGTCTTCAATCATTAATAAAGCTACTAAGCTTTGGTGTTTGTCGGTTTCAAACCTTGTCCAAAATTTCTTGGTCAATGATCAATTTATTTCTGTAACTTGCCTTTTGCATGATAAATGTTTTAGCTTTGCAGCATACTTGGTTAAACGAATTTTCTGGAGGAATCTTAGTTTCTTCATAGGATCTTGGTGTATTTTGGGATATTTTAATGTTTTACTCCCGACTAATGAATGTAAAGGGGGTGGCTCTTAATCAGGTTTCTTGTAATGAATTCCTTGATTGGATTACTTGTTTGCATTTTACTAGACCTTGTTATACTTGGTGTAATGAGAGGAGAGGGTTACACAAAATTCATAGAAAACTGGATAGGGCTTTATGCAATGGAGTGTGCCTGGATGAATCAGATTCTTGTTAAAAATTGTTCTGTCCACTCCCTTATTCTTACTAGTCTTGCTAGTAATTGTTTAAGAAAGGTTAGTAATTTTTGTTTCTTTTCTACGTGGATTCAGGATATTCATGTATGAAGCTTATTCATTATTCTTGGGCTAGTACGGTTGGTGGTTGTCCTATGTTTATTTTGCAACATAAGTTAAAAAGGTGGAAAATTGTGCTCTGAGCTTAGAATACAAATTCTTTTGGTAATGTTCACAATGTCGTGCTTCTTAAGCAGGGTCTCCTAATTGGTATTCAACAACTTTAGAGAATGCTAGTTTGCCTGATACTGATGGGCTTCTCTGTCATGGAAAGACATCTAAGGAGGAGCTTGATCATGCTCTTCATTGTCAATGTTTGTTTTGGAAAGAAAGGCCATCATGCTATGTGTACCGATCAGGTCATCAGGTCTGATGACGTGGACAAAAGAAAGGTGGGTGGTCAAAAAGTCAACATAGTCGCCGTATGTTGAAGTGGCGTTCTGTAGTATACATAATCGGTTATCGCCGAGATGTGTCACTGCCAAGATGTGTCATCGCCGAGATGTGTCATCGCTAAGATGTGTCATCGCCCAAGAGAAGGACATCGCCCAAGAGAGAGACGTCGCCCAAGAGAGAGACGTCGCCCAAGCAAGACGTCGCCCAAGAGAGACATCGGGCCTCGACAGTTCAGAACAGTAACAAAGAAAGGTGGCTTCAAGGCCATAAGTTCTAGTACCAGTAGGGGGTAAACCTGACTCGTGAAGTACCCACGCCACTGCTGGGAAACCCTGGTATAGATACGACCCATGAGAGGGCCACGACCAGGGGAGAACCACGTGCATGGTACGAGAGAAAGGTAGATACACCCCCCAAGGCAAGTAACCAGTGATTGGGGTGCATGAGTTGGCACCCAAAAAGTCAACCCACGTGACAGAAGCACTTCGCAGAAAAGAGGCTCACACGATGGAATAACCTTAAGTTGGGTGGCGGCGCTGTGGGACCCTCTGCACAGAATAAACGATCAAGTCAAAGGGGCACGTGGCAATGCCAACGTGCTCATTAAAGGTTTTAGGGAAAGATTGCCAAGGTACGCGTTAAGTAAGTTAAGATTCGTATATTCCAAGGAATGTTTTTATACGCTTTCAATGCGCGTTAATGCGCTTTAATGATGAGAGATGTATAAAAAGGGACCTTGGGAGCATTTGAAGCAGGAGAGTTTTAACCTAATTCTCACAGTTTACACAGAGCACAAACCCCTACTTGCTTTCGCGGCGCACCCACTGTGAGCACAAGGCAATTAGGGCAACACAGTTTTAGTCCTTCAGTACAGTTTTCGACCACCCTCAAAGCATTCGTTCAAGTGCTCCGATACGGGGGTGCGTCACCTTTGATGTTTCTCGCTAGCTGACTTGATCGTCGGAGTGCAAACGGCCGCGAGGGCGCCCCTTTGTTCACTTCTTTTTAGGTACTCATAGACGAGGCAGAACGAAGGTGCCCTAGCTCGTGAGAACAAGCCACGCATAAAGACGACCGAGGTCAACCGGCAGGAACATTTGGCGCCCACCGTGGGGCTCGATATAAAACATTAGTCCCACCACACACGTTTTTCAGTTCCAGTTCTCAAAACCCAGATAAGTTGAGAGGATTTCCAGAAAGTCATGACCATGAGACCTGCACGCGCTAGGAGTGAAGAGATGACTATGCAACAACTCATGGGCATGATGCAAGGGCTGCAGGAAGCAATGGCAGCGTCGAAAGCGGAGCAAGAGCGCACGCAAGAAAAAAACGATGAGCTCCACCGTGCCAACGAGGAGTTACGCCGTGGATGGCGTAATGTAGACGAGCCTGAGGCTGCCTCCCCACCTAGAGAATTCACAACACCAGGTCATCTCGGTGTTTGGTCACAAGAGGTGACTCATGAGCTCAACCCAGATGTTGGTCAGACCAGAAAAGGTAACAAAGATAAAGAAATATTTTATTTGTTGTGATATTATATTTGTTATGATATTATTATGAAGATAAAAGATAATGAAATATTTTATCTGTTGCGATATTATTCCAAAGATAAAAGATAAAGAAATATTTTATTTGTTGTGATATTATATTTGTTATGATATTATTATGAAGATAAAAGATAATGGAATATTTTATCTGTTGCGATATTATTCCAAAGATAAAAGATAAAGAAATATTTTATTTGTTGTGATATTATATTTGTTAGGATATTATTATGAAGATAAAAGATAATGGAATATTTTATCTGTTGCGATATTATTCCAAAGATAAAAGATAAAGAAATATTTTATTTGTTGTGATATTATATTTGTTGTGATATTATTATGAAGATAAAAGATAATGGAATATTTTATCTGTTGCGATATTATTCCAAAGATAAAAGATAAAGAGATATTTTATTTGTTGTGATATTATATTTGTTATGATATTATTATGAAGATGAAAGATGAATGGTTATTATTTGAAACTGTTGTGATATTGTTATCATAATCATGATCTCTCACAGTAGAGAAGTTGTTCTTGTTACTAGTTATAGAGCGTAGCAGTAAAAAAGTACATGTCTAGGAAAGTTCTGGCAAGGAAAGACTTGGTATTTAAGCATGTCCAGTCGAGCCTTTGAACAGGTTCGTAGCGACTCTCAAGTCGCCGCTCGCCATTGTTTTGGTTTGCCCCTTTGTCTTTGTAGGTGAGAGGTTTCTTGATCAAGGAAGTACGATTCTCATACGGAGATAGAAGGGCTAAAGTCTACCGTTGGAGTTAACCAGCGAAAAGAGGCCTAGCCAGTCGAGGAGTGGCTTGAGAAGAAGATCAACGGCAAGACGTTTAAGCTGGGGAAAACCTTAGACGGCGAGACACAAGACCAAATCACCAAGGTAATAATTTAAAGTAGTTTTAGTGAAAGCAGTTTTTCAAGGGGGCACTCTTTAAGAAGTAGTTTCAGTCAAAGCAGTTTTTCAAGGGGGCACTTTTTAAGAAGTGGTTTCAGTTAAAGCAGTTTTATCAAAGTTTCCAAGTTATTTAAGTTCGCATGCTTATTGTTTTAAGTTTTAAGAAAAAAGACCTTATCGCTATTATGAGATTTAAGGCAACAGTTTAAAGATTATGGCATGCATTCAGCATAAGTTTTTAAGCCCTCATCGCCTCCTGGCGATTAGAGGCACGAGCATAAAGTTTTAAGCCCTCATCACCTCCTAGCGATCAGAGGCACGAGCATAAAGTTTTAAGCCCTCATCGCCTCCTGACGATCAGAGGCACGAGCATAAGTTTTTAAGTCCTCACCGCCATTTGGCAATCAGAGGCACGAGCGTAAAGTTTTAAGTCCTCATCGCCATCTGGCGATTGGAGGCACAAGCATAAAGTTTTAAGCCCTCATCGCCTCCTCGCGATCAGAGGCACGAGCATAAGTTTTTAAGTCCTCACCGCCATTTGGCGATCAGAGGCACGAGCGTAAATTTTTAAGTCCTCATCGCCATCTGGCGATTGGAGGCACAAGCATAAAGTTTTAAACCCTCATCGCCACCCGGCAATCGGAGGTGAAAGTTAAGATTAAAAGTCCTCCTCGCCTCAAGTGAGTGGAGGCGAGAACAGATTAAAAGTCCTCCTCACCTCGAGCGAGTGGAGGCGAGAAGAGATTAGAAAAGTCCTCCTCGCCTCGAGCGAGTGTAGGCGAGAACAGATTAAAAGTCCCACTCGCCAAGAACGAGTATAGGCGAGAACAGATTAAGAAGTCCTACTCGCCAAGAACGAGTATAGGCGAGAACAGATTAAGAAGTCCTACTCGCCAAGAACGAGTATAGGCGAGAGTTCAGAGCAAGATGACAGGTATGTCCAGTATGAGTTAAAATCCGGTCGCCTAGTCCTTGAGCAGGGGTTAAGGGATTCCTTCGGGACGCCCCCTCCTCAAGTATGAATAGCTAGCCCCGGTACCAGATGATAGTTAAAACCCGGGCGCCTAGTCCTTGAGCAGGGGTTAAGGGATTCCTTCGGGATGCCCCCTCCTCAAGTATGAATAGCTAGCCCCGGTACCAGATAACAGTTAAAACCCGAGCGGCTAGTCCTTGAGCAGGGGTTAAGGGATTCCTTCGGGATGCCCCCTCCTCAAGTATGAATAGCTAGCCCCGGTACCAGATAACAGTTAAAATCCGAGCGCCTAGTCCTTGAGCAGGGGTTAAGGGATTCCTTCGGGATGCCCCCTCCTCAAGTATGAATAGCTAGCCCCAGTACCAGATAACAGTTAAAATTCGGGCGCCTAGTCTTTGAGCAGGGGTTAAGGGATTCCTTCGGGACGCCTCCTCCTCAAGTATGAATAGCTAGCCCCGGTACCAGATAACAGGTAAAACCCGGGCGCCTAGTCATTGAGCAGGGGTTAAGGGATTCCTTCGGGACGCCCCCTCCTCAAGTATGAATATCTAGCCTCGGTACGAGATGAGATTAAAAGTCCTCAGTGCATCCAGGGAAAAGGTAGCCCCTGGTCAAGTTGAGGCACCAGAGAAAGTCCTCCTCACCCTCGAGTGAGTTCAGGCGAGATGAGATTGCAAGCCCTCAGTGCATCCAGGGAAAAGGTAGGCCCTGGGCAAGTTGAAGCACCAGAGAAAGTCCTTCTCACCCTCGAGTGAGTTCAGGCGAGAAGAGATTAAAAAATTCCTACTCGCCATAAGCGAGTGTAGGCTAGAAGAGATTAAAAAGTCCTACTCGTCGTGAGCGAGCGTAGGCGAAAAGAGATTAAAAAGACCTACTTGCCGTGAGCAAAAATAGGCGAGAAGAGATTGAAAGTCCTCCTCGCCTAGAGCGGGTGCAGGCCAGAACAGGTACAAGGCCTCTTTGCGAGAGTGAGTCCAGGTATGGTGCAAAGGATGGAAGGAGTTACAGGATGACTGAGGTAGGTTCGTAAAAGACACCCCACTACCTAGATCAAGTTGTTTCAGATTAAAGGCTCAGGGAAGGCAGAGGGGGATCCGTTAAAGGCAGCTCTCCTCCCAGAATGAGTAGAGTTGATAGCTCAAGGTATGAGGCCGCTCCGCAGAGGACGCCTTGGCAGATGAAAAGGAAAATAGCATCCGAAGAAGCCCATGGCTTTGTGATTGAAGCTCGAAAGAAAAAGTACACAACGAGAACTAAGTTAGCAGAGTTTGAGGCGATGACATAGAAGTGTGCATGTCACTTGGCAGATCAGGCGAGCGAGATTTCAGATACTAGGATTGACCTACGCCTACTGCACAGTAAGTGATTTTGCGTTAAATGTTATTACTATAAACTAATAGTTTGTCCAGTTAAGTTGATTTTCACAGAGTTAAGCACCAGTTGGCGCTAAGTTGATTTCTTTAAGGCAAGAGTTAGTAATTTATATCAGATGATTACACAACAGATAAAGGCAAAACCATGTGCATATTTACATGTATTGAAGAAGATAATGGAACAGTGAACTTCTTAGTCTTTTTGCTGAAACAAGTTATCAGCTCAAGACTGGGGGGCTTGTGTACCGATCAGGTCATCAGGTGTGATGACGTGGACAAGAGAAGGGCGAGGTCATAGTCTTTTTGCTGAAAACAAGTTATCAGCTCAAGACTGGGGGGCTTGTGTACCGATCAGGTCCTCAGGTGTGATGACGTGGACAAAAGAAAGGTGGGTGGTCAAGAAGTCAACATAGTCGTTGTATGTTGAAGTGGCGTTCTGCAGTATACATAATTGGTTATCGCCGAGATGTGTCACCGCCAAGATGTGTCATCGCCGAGATGTGTCATCGCCGAGATGTGTCATCGCCAAGATGTGACATCACCCAAGAGAAGGACATCGCCAAAGAGAGGGACATCGCCCAAGAGAGAGACGTCGCCCAAGAGAGAGACGTCGCCCAAGCAAGACGTCGCCCAAGAGAGACATCGCCCAAGAGAGACATCGGGCCTCGACAGTTCAGAACAGTAACAAAGAAAGGTGGCTTCAAGGCCATAAGTTCTAGTACCAGTAGGGGGTAAACCTGACTCGTGAAGTACCCACGCCACTGCTGGGAAACCCTGGTATAGATACGACCCATGAGAGGGCCACAACCAGGGGAGAACCACGTGCTTGGTACGAGAGAAAGGTAGATACACCCCCAGGGCAAGTAACTAGTGATTGGGGTGCATGAGTTGGCACCCAAAAAGTCAACCCACGTGACAGAAGCACTTCGCAGAAAAGAGGCTCACACGATGGAATAACCCTAAGTTGGGTGGCGGCGCTGTGGGACCCTCTGCACAGAATAAACGATCAAGTCAAAGGGGCACGTGGCAATGCCCACGTGCTCATTAAAGGTTTTAGGGAAAGTTTGCCAAGGTACGCGTTAAGTAAGTTAAGATTCGTATATTCCAAGGAATGTTTTTATACGCTTTCAATGCGCGTTAATGCGCTTTAATGATGAGAGATGTATAAAAAGGGACATTGGGAGCATTTGAAGCAGGAGAGTTTTAACCTAATTCTCACAGTTTACACAGAGCACAAACCCCTACTTGCTTTCGTGACGCACCCACTGTGAGCACAAGGCAATTAGGGCAACACAGTTTTAGTCCTTCAGTACAGTTATATTCCTGAATTTGTTTCCTCTTAGTAGAATATGATGTTGATTAAACGTCCTAATTATTTGGAAATCAAGAATGTTGTTTCTAATCTTAATGGTAATAATGCTCCTGGTCCTGATGGTTTTGGTGATGTTTTCTATCATTCTTGATGGGAAATTATTGGGACAGATGTTTGCAAAGTTGTTCAATAGTTTTTTAAACAAAATTGGGTTCTTCCTGGGATGAACAATAATGTGGTATCTCTTATTCCTTAGATTCAGGGTGCTGAATCCATTAAAGATTACAAGACAATTGTTGTTGCTAACATCAAATTTAAGATTATTTCCAAAATACTTGCGGATAGGCTTGCAATTGTGGCAGCTAGAATCATTTCTCCTAATCAATATGGGTTTGTGCAGGGTAGACAGATTAAGGATTGTATTGGTATTGCTTCTGAAGCTATTAACATGCTTTCTAAAAAGGTTAGAGGAGGTAATGTGGGTTACAAAGTTGATATTCATAAAGAATTTGACACTTTGAGTTGGAAGTTCTTATTGTAAGTTTTGACACGCTTTGGTTTTCATCCCTTGTTTGTTGGTTTGATTAGTACAATACTCCGTTCAGCTATGCTTTTTATGAGGATAAATGGTAGTTTGGTGGGTTTTTTTCCTTGTTGTAGAGGTGTTAGACAAGGAGATCCATTGTCTCCTTTACTCTTCTGTCTTGCAGAGGAAGTTCTCGGTAGAGGTATCTCTAAGCTTGTGAATGATAAGAAGATTTTGCATATGGCTAGTCCGCAAGGTTATGTCATTCCCTCTCATATTTTATATGTTGATGACATATTTGTTTTCTGTAGGGCAAATAATAAGCCTCTTAAAAATTTGAGTATTTTTCTTAAAATATATGGAGATTTTTTGGGTCAATATGTTAATAGTTCTAAGAGTAGTTTTTTCACCATGGATAATTTTGCAAGATTTGTCACCAAAATTCAACGTCTTCTTTCTTGTAGTCATGGTTGTTTACCTTTTACTTATTTAGGAGTGCCTATTTTTGTTGGTGCTCAAAAGTGTTAATTTCTTCAACCTTTGGCTGATGAAGTCAAATTAAAGCTAGCATCTTGGAAAGGTAAATCTCTTAGCATGATAGGTCGAATTTAGTTAGTTAATACGGTAATTACTGGATTTCTAGCTTATAGATTTAATATGTATAAATGGCATGTTTCCCTTCTTAAGCAAGTTGAGCAGTGGTGTACAAATTTTATTTGGACTGGTGATATTCTGGAAAAAGGCATAACTACAGTTAGTTGGGCTAAGATTTGTTCTCATTTTGAG
Organism: Phaseolus vulgaris; assembly: GCF_000499845.2. Taxonomy (NCBI): domain Eukaryota; kingdom Viridiplantae; phylum Streptophyta; class Magnoliopsida; order Fabales; family Fabaceae; genus Phaseolus; species Phaseolus vulgaris. Next base: position 34,853,736 of record NC_023756.2, on the reverse strand, counting down.
AATGGAGGTTTGAAGATTATTAACCTTCATCGTGAAAATAACGCGTATCTTTTTAAGCTTGCGTGGACCTTTGCTTATAGTAACAAACCTTGGTCTTTTCTCCTGAAAGCCAAAGTTCTTAAATCAAAATATAAGCTTAGAATGATTTATAGATTCTCATTTATTTGGCCTAGAATTAAGCAATTTTGACACTAGTCTTGACCATACTTCTTGGTGTTCTACTACTTCTTTAACAAATATTGCAGTGTTATCTGATGGTGCTAGCATTCCGGATTTAGTCTCTCTTTTTGGATTGGTTATGATTGGAATATTCTCTTGTCTTTAGAGCACATGCCTCATTTTTTAATCATATCATGGTTAGGGAGAAATAGAATATTCCTAATTGGATTCTAGATGAGTCTGGTCGTTTCACTCTTAAATTGGTTAGGACTTTTTCTTGGAACCAAGAGTTCCCTGTGGTTGGGGTAAATTCATTTGGTCTTCATGTATTCCGCCTTACAAAACTCTAGTACTCTGGAAAGTTTTTAATGGGCGGCTTCCTACAGATCAACATATTTAGAATAAAGGTTTGCATATATGTTCTATGTGTACGCTTTGTGAAGAACACGAGGAGTCTATTCAACATTTATTTTTTGAACATTTTAATGTTTTGCACATTTGGAGTTGGATTCGAAAGATTTTTCATACTTCTTCTCATTTCTCTAATTAGGATGATCTTCTTTCTTTTATTAATAGTGATGCTAGTCCTTTGGTTAAATTGATTAAGCTTGTTATGATAACCTTTTCTATTTGGATGATATGGTGTATGAGAAATTATGCTAGACTTTCGTGATAAGATTGATGTTTCTAGGGCTATTTCGGTAATTAAAGATTTAACTTGTCTAGTAGGAAATTCGTCTAAAGCTTCAGTACTAGTAAAGTTCTTCGTCCTCTTCCTGTTAGATGGGAGTCCCTTCACCTGCCTGGGTTAAAATTAACACTGATGGGACTACTAAGGGATATCTTGGTCATGCTAGTTGTGGAGGTATTTTCTGTGGGAGTATGGGGGAGTATATTGGTGCTTTCTCTGCGTGTCTTGAAGTTCAGTTTGCTATGGTTGTTGAGTTTTATGGAGTTATACATGCTATGGAGGAAGCTCAAAAGATGGGGCTTACTAATGTATGGCTTGAATGTAATTCTGCCTTGGTTTGTGCGGCATTTATTGTTAGGACTAATGTTACATGGATGCTTCGTAATCGATGGAATACTTGTCTTAATTATTATGGGAAAATCAGGTTTAGGGTTACTTATTCCAATCTCGCAGCTCAATTTTCAATCTTGTTAACTTATGTTTCAAAATAACATAGGACAACCAACAACCTCATTAGCCCAAGAATCATGAATAAGCTTCATACATGAAGTGTCCTGAAGCCACATAGAAAAGAAACGAAAATTGCTAACCTTCCTTAAAGAATTACTAGCAAAACTAACAAGAATAGGGGAATGATCAGAACAATTTTTAACAAGAACCTGATAAGTACAAGAATCTCATTCATCCAGACACACTCCATTACATAAAGCCCTATCCAGTCTTCTATGAATTCTATGCAACCCTCTTCTTTCATTACACCAAGCATAACAAGATCCAGTAAAAGGCATATAAGAAAGATAATTAGTATTAATCCAATCAAGGAATTCATTACAAGAAACCTGATTAGTATTAATAATAGGACACGTAGCCACCAAATGCATATTAAGAGATTTGAAAAGGACATCGAAAGCATCAGTGTACGGTGTCACAGGTTCAGCAAGAAAAACCAGGAGGGGTTTACGTAGTTTAAGTAAACTAATCAACATCTCCACAGTTTTATGGTTTCCCAATCTTCTAACATTCCAGAAAAATGAAGAGACCTTCATTGTGTTGTTGTAGAGAGAACTACCTCAACAGTTTTTTAAGATTTACCAGTCCCCTTTTGTGGTTTCCCTGGTTTTCTCTTAGTGCAAATTATTTCCTCCCTAATATCACTGGCATGGTCCTCCATCTCATTAGGATCAACCCAAAATTTGGAGACGACTCAATTTTCAACAGTGATATGGTAAGAATTTGGAATAATTGGCACACCAATATCAGGATCACCTCCCACCTTTGTAGTTTCCAAACCATCAAGAGAGGAAAAGTGATTTTGCAAGACCAACCTATCATTATCGGGAAGTAGTGGCTTAACATCCCCAAGAGATTTAGCCTTCCGAGGGGAGGTATGACGCGATGGAGATGGTACAGTCACAATATCAGAGACCTCCACATGATGACCATGGATAGGAGTCTTAATTGGTGCTTTAGTATCCCCAGGTGATTTAACCCTTCGAGTAGAGGTAGGAAGCAACGGAGATGGTACAGCCACAGGAGCAGAGACCTCCACATGATGATCATCAATAGGAGTCGTAACTGAGTGTACTACAAGTTGTGACTCTGAGCCCTTGGCTTGCATAACAACAAGTGAATTCCTTACCATCCCCGCTTTTGAAAAATCCAAAGTGGGAGTGAACAACTCCTGCCAGGGTGATAACCTATCATGATCCGAGGCATCCTCGAGAGGCGGCATATCTGCAAAATCATCCTCCCCTCCATCTTTTTATCAGAAGCAAGATGACCCAAGAGTGACCCTGCATTAGCCCCGCAAGGAGCATCAATTGTCAATTTATCAATAGGGCTTTCCACGAGCTTCGACAGTGTATCTTTCTTCTGATACTCTTTACATTGTTTTGGAACTGCGACCCTCCCCTGTTCTCGTTCACCAGGAGTTGTCTTTTCAGATGGTTTATGTTGAGGTCCAGGGACATTACCCTGGTCATGAATCATGCGGCACTGAGCAAGCTCATGCTCTACATTGTCAAAATCATAAGAATGCTAAATAATTAAGGAGATAGTCCCTCTGTAGTCAATCAATATATAGAATGTTTATTGTATCGCAGAACACCAGATGAATGTGTTATAAATCTCACGAATTTGGCATCAACAACTTTAAAATTTCGTTCTTTGCTATCATTCAATTTTTTCACATCTCCTCCTTTTGTTACATTAAAGTAAGGTCCATTTTCAAAAACGTCCCTTATCGAATGAAATTTCCATTTATCTTCATTTTTATCATTACCCTTTCTCCACGTCACCTACACATAAAAAATCATTAGCATAACAGTTAATAATATCTTTATAATATATATATATATAAATACTTAAGTGATTAATCATCAATTGAATATCAAATACATCAAAATGAAATTTCTAAAATTTATTACCTCTTTATTTCCTATTGTCGGTGCTACAAAGGGGTTAGCTTCACTTTTAAGACTACGTTCCATGCTTCTACCAATGCCATATTGAAGCCATCCTTGATAAAAATTTGCTTGCTACGTGTGCATATCCATAGCAAATCCTAGAAAATTAATTTGTTTATTAGTAAGAGCATATAAGATTGCTTATTACTTTGTTTATTTTTAACTACTTATTCTAACAACTATTTACCTTGGTATACATTGATTACAATTAGGTTCAAAATGGTTATACACCACAGTAACCTTCATAGTCTCGTCTCTCACATACCTATCATCATGTCCAAGAAGCATAACTTTATCTTGGTTTTTGAACCAATTATTGGAGATAGTCACATCAGTGGAACCTCTTGTTACATCAAACAAACCATCTTGACAATCATAAAGTGTATTATGGTCAATCTAAATCTTTGAAGTCATTACCAATCTTATTGCATCCCTGTCTACATGGCCTAAAGGAATCACCTTTCCTTCAGGCCCCATTACGATCCCGGGAGCTTGAGGTGTTCAATGATGAACTCGAATTCCATGGATAATTATGTTATGGCCTATAATCATTAAATATGCAATGCATACTGATCTCGCAGGGGATTCGAACGTCGAAGGATTCGCCACGTCAAACTCTATCCTCCTCCTCCTCGACCGCGACAAGTGCAAGAACACTCCAAGAACTCCACAAGAACTCCAAGCCAACCTGCAAAACACACCAAACGGCGCCTCTAGCGGCCGATTCCACTCCGACGCTCAAGTCAGCCTTGCAAAACCACCAAAGAACTACAAACTAAGAATCTCAGCGAGACCCGTGTGCACTCTGTGATTCTCTTTCTCTCTGTGTGTAACGAGTAACTTGCAAGAATGAATCTTACCTTCCCTGCATGAGCGCGGAATGTCCTTTATATACTTTTGGCCGAACCTCTCTCCAGATGGTAACGCGTGGAGACATGTGACTCACATCTCACCTTACACGTGGCACCATCTGAGGGTCCAAGCGCACCTCTGTTGCACGCCTAAGTTATCCGTGCATGAAGTAACTTAGCGCGTTTCTTCAACTAGGTGGCTCGTGCAACCTCAGTGTGAACGATCACCTCTGCTTTGCACCATGCACGTTATGGGTTGAGAGAGCACCACTCACCGACTGGCTTACCAGCTATCTTAGGCCACTCTCGTGCACGACACTACAAGGCACATAACTTCTCCTTTCTCTGACACTCTGTCACGCAAGGTTTCGCATGCAACGCTCTCGCTAGGAATCACCCTTTGTCCCCAGCTTAACTGCGTGTAACACGAAGACCCGATGACAATACACCGATGACCGATAATCATCGCTCACACCAGATGACCGATCGGTACACCATAGTGCCATGCCTTCTGCTTCCAGGTGCTTATCTAGGCGCTGATCGCGATCCTCTCTGATCACCACCCCTAATCACCGATCACCCCTGGGTGACCCTCTCAATGAAACATCTGCTTCCCTAGCCCACGCGTCCCACTAAGAATGGTCCACGTGGCTATCTGTTGCTGATGTCACCGACTACCGATGACCGACCGGATCACATACAATGATGAACTCATACCTTAAGGTGTTTGGTTTGGGTTATAGGATCATCACTAGAGTGACTAACTTTATAATGAATAAGGTCATTACCAATGTTATTTATCATCTTGCAAGCACAAGTCACAAAACTTATGGCTAACTGAGATTGGTGTCTCCACCATTCAGGATTTTGTCCCCAACAACGATCAATAACATTCATTTTCAAACAATTTATCTTTGATTTCTTTGGGAAACAAAGGCTTAAAAGGAAAAATAAAATAAAAAAAAGCCAAAAATAAGTGTCAAGGTTCATGAAGGCCATAACGAAGAATATGTGTTATGGAAATTGAAGAAAATATAGATAGATGAAGGAGAGAACGATGGTTTTCTAGTATTTTTTTATATATATAAAGTATGGTATAAGGAAATGGTTATACATAAGCAAAACATGCTATTAGAGTTAGTTTGTCTTGTTTTACAAGCTATGAGATGGGAGGGTTCCTTACCAAAGAAGCTATAAGTAGAAATAAGTGAGTAGAAATGTTTAAGTTATTCTAAATTTTAATCCCTCACTTAAATATATGCATCAACTAAAGAAGCCAAAATATAAATTTGAATATATTTGAATAATATTGTTTTCCATGGATGAAATTTAATTAAAATGTAATTTAAATTTAATATCACATTATATGGGTATGAATATCATAAATTGATATTTTCATGGACATTAACAACTTCTTTTGTGCCACATTTTATGTTGAAACGTATCTTATTATTTCTTTTATTCAAAATCAACACACAATGCAATTGTTATTTGGCTTTTCTATGTCTCACCTCTACTTTTTCTCAATATTACGTCTCATCTATAGCATAATAAACAAATAAATCCATACTTAAACGTTTTGTTTGAGCTCGTTTCAAGGTTGATAAAGAATACTCTCATTAATCATATACATGTATGAGAATGGATAATTTTTAATTTTTAAATTGAGTACAGGGACAATGATAGGTATATACATTCGTCTAGTCTTCATCCCATATTCATCTCCACTTTAAATTACTAAAACACCTTAAGATTATTAAGTAATCGAAGAAACATATTTTAAATTTTTTGTATCCTTGGTTTTGCTTTATTTGAAAAATCATTCTTCGCTACACAAATTTTGCACTCTCTAAATTGTTCCACTCATTCGATATCAGTCAATTCATTCATATCCTCAAGGTACTTTCCTATGATCAAAGCTCTCAAGTTTCTAGGAACAAAAGCTATCACTTTTCCCTCTAAAGAATCATGAAGAAGATGTTATTTTATCCTTAATTCCTCGTCACCAATTATGTGGTTGAACTTGTCAGGTACCCTAACGATCTTAAGTCTCTCAAATTTTCACGGGTGTGTGTTATGTATATGTATGCTTATATGTAAAATTTAATAGATTGTGAGGTTCAATCATTTATTACTTTAATTGAAGTAAATTGTGATATATATATATATATTTTTTTTTTTTATTTGTTTTTTTTTTTTTTTGCACACACATATGTGTGTGTTTACATGGAATGGAAATGTGAGTGACATATTTATGTATGATATATGAATTGAAGTCACAAATTTGGGATTATTAATTATTGAAACCTACTAGAAGATCACTAACTTCACTGATGGTCTAAGTCACATATTTGCATTAGGTGGTGATATGAACCCAAGAACATGATAGGGATATGATATGAACATGTTATGGATTCAATAAGAGTTGGAATATGATTAGGCACTTTTTAAGAATTGGATCAATGTTCTTAAACATTCAAGAACTCACCAAATCATAAGAACCAAGTCAAACTCTCATAGAAACCCATATTTGGACATATGAACCAATTAAAACAAAGAAGAACACAATTGCACCAATTAAAACTACAAGAAACTCAATTATAACCACAAGAAAAGCAAACCAAATGAAACTACCGAATAAAATCAAAAGACAAACAAGTTCTACCGATTGGAATAACAAGAAACAACAAAGACATGTTTTAAAGATTGTTTTGGAATGGAAAAGGAATGAGAAGATGAAAAGGACAAGGAAACTTATGTGGTTTGAGCCATTGGAATTGTGCACGCCACTTGAAGGATGGTTGGCTTCAAGATAAGTGTTGATGTTGTTGAACCATGTGGTGTTCAAGCTTTGAAAAATCCAAACCCCTTTGAAGGATGTTGAAGGTTTTGCTGTGCTTGCTGTTGCTGTGCTGTTGTAGTTAGGATCTGGGGTAGTTTGAGTGTTGTAATCCACTCTTGATTGAATCCAAAGCATAAGCACTCTCAATCTTTTTGAAAGAAAAATGTTTTTTTAAACTAAGTGAAAAAAAACCTGTTGTTTTGTCGAAACAACCGATTGTTTATACTTAGATGTTTTTAGAAAAGATTGAAAACTGTTTTTCACATGTTTGAACCTTGAGAACCAAAAAAACCGATTGATTCGAAGAAACAACCGATTGTTTATTTTGGTACCATAACAGAAAAACTGTTTTATCTTTGACTGAGCTTTTAATGAATTAACTACATACGCTTCAGTCTTTAAATGCTTTGACCAATCTTTAAATCCAATTAAATAGTTTGTTAAGATTTGATAACAAACAACATCTTTGAATATATACAGAAAAACAGATTTGAGTTTTTCAATTAATACAAGTTTTGAGATTTTCAAAGAGTTGAGATTGCTTAGAGATTGAGATTGATCAAAGAGTGTGAGATAGGATTTCTCTTGTATTGATTTCAGATTTGCTTCTGTAACAAGTGTAATCCTTGTATCTGTGTAAGAACTTTTTCTGTGTGTTTGCTGAGATTGGCTGTGTGTTCTTGAGGGGATCAAGATCAGCAATCTTAGTGTGGTGTGTTGGCCAAGAGAAGTGTGTTTCTTGAAGGGTTCAAGGTTACTTTCTTGGTTGTGTTGTAAGTGATCTAGGTTTGATTGCCTAGTTGATTTCCTCAGTGGTTCCTGAGAAGACTGGATGTAGCTCTAGGTTTAGAGTGAACCAATATAAACATCTGTGTGCATTCTCTTTATCCTTAATCTTTTTAAATTCTGTTTTGATATTTGCAAACTGGTATAAACAACCGATTGTTTCTGCGAAACAACCGATTGTTTTTCTGGTGCTGTTGTTTTTGCTTTGTATTTTTTGGCAAACTGATTTCCTTATCAATAGTTTCTCAAAGGAATTTCATTCTTAGCTTAAAAGTTTGTGAAAACCATCTTTAAACTATTCACCCCCCTCTAGTTTAAAGCCATCATTTCTAACAATTGGCATCAAGAGCTTGGTTCTTGAAAGTTATTCAAGTTTGATCCGAAAATCTTTTTCTATGGCTGGAAAACTGTCTTTTGAGGAAGGTGCTTCAATCTACAAACCTCCTTTATTCTGTGGATTCAATTACAAGTATTGGGAGGCCAGAATGAAAATCTTTATGGAATCTATTGATCAAGGAATTTGGGATTCAATCAAGAATTGTCCTTACATTCCAAAGTTTAAAAAGAATGGTTCCTTGATTGCAAAACCTTGGTTCCAATGGACCAATGAAGAATGCAAATTGGCCAAGCTTGATTGTACTGCTGAAAACATATTAGCTTCTGCAATAGATACTAATGAGTTTTTTAGGATATCAAAATGCAAAACTGCTAAAGAGATGTGGGACACACTCAAGGTTGCTCATGGAAACAATGAACCAAAGGAGGCAAGGTCAAAAAGTCAAGCAAGAAGGAAAAGAAGGCAAAACAAGAAAAGCCTCAACCTCTGCTTTATGGCCAGAAAGGAAGATGACTCAAGTAGTGTAAGTTCATCTAACTCCTCAAGTTCTGAAAATTATAGTCAATTGCTTCAAGCCTTTCAAGAAACACATGAAGAAGTCAACCGATTGGCCCTCTTGAACAATCGGTTAAAAGAAAAGAATAGCTGGCTTGAAAACAGAGTAAGATCACTGAAAGAGGAATTAGAAAATTCAAAAACAGATCTTGAAAACCTTGAAATCATTTACAAAAACTCCTCTTGCAAGTGTAATACTCTAGTTTGTGAAAATTGCGAAAATCTTGAAAAGAAGGTCCACTATCTTGTTAAAACTGTGGATAAGCTTTCTAAAGGTCAATCCAACTTTGAGAATGTCTTGGCATCTCAAAACTGTGTTTTTGGAAAAGCTGGATTGGGTTTTAACCCACAGAACAAGCAAGATAGATTTTCAAAGTCTTTTTCGAAAATGCCAGAAAAACAACCGATTGGACAATCGAAACAACCGATTGTTACATGCTTCTACTGCATGAAAAGAGGCCATTCTGTGAGGTTCTGTAAAATCAGAAAATATGTTGTCCCTAGGGGATTTATGAAGTGGATTCCTAAGTGCAATAAAGGTTCAATTGATGAATGTAAACCAAATGGACCCACATTCATAAGGGGACCAAATCTTTGTACTTGAAAATCTTTTTTGTAGGAAATCTTGGAGGAGAGCAAGCAAATGTGGTAGACAGTGGATGCTCGAAACACATGACAGGGGACAAATCAAAGTTCCTGAGTATCTCCTTTAAGCAAGAAGGGCATGTCACCTATGGTGTTGTTGTTTTTGCTTTGTATTTTTTGGCAAACTGATTTCCTTATCAATTGTTTCTCAAAGGAATTTCATTCTTAGCTTAAAAGTTTGTGAAAACCATCTTTAAACTATTCACCCCCCCTCTAGTTTAAAGCCATCCTTTCTAACAGATGTCGCCACTTGAGAGCCCAAGGAATCCCTCAAGATAAGACTAGAAGAGAAGAAGACATAAGCCTCTCTCACTCAGTCACCAATTTGGTAGAGGTTTCTTACTCTCAAAATCAATTCTATTATTTCAAAGACCTAAGCACCCCTTTTATAATAGAGAGGGCTGGTTACAAATGTACAAAAGAGAAGTAGTTTAAAATGTCACCTTCTAATGCCTTCTAAGACAAGCTAGCGCCTAAAGGGAGAAGGAGTGTGAAAAGGCACTCTTCTAGTCCCTTCCTTCCTAAACTTGCGCCTAAGATTCTATACAATGGAAGTGTCTTCCATCCTAAAGCTATTTTATATTATTTACAAATTTATACAAAAGAAATTACAAAGAGAGAAATTAATTGGAGCCCATTCTTGAATGCTTATAGTCTTCTTTTAGGTTTGGTCATCTCTTTATTTAATTTCTTCTTTATTTTTTAGAAGACTAGAAGGAAGAATTTAAATGCTTGGGTGGATGGCCTCTTCCTCCATTAGTGAAATCCTCTTCTATTTGATCTCCATCATTCTCCCCGATTTGGAGAGAATTCGTCCACGAATTTTGAATCCCTGCATATAACAAAGTCAGTTTACTATCAAAATGAACAGTTGAATAAAAGAAAGGAAAACATGACTTAGAATTTTTAAATGTAGGGAATTAAGAAAAAAAGGTCCTATAGACAGACCATGTTGGAAAAGATTGTTTAGGAATGATATTTTTTGGAAAAATAGAAGGTATGAAAAAATCATCCTTAACATTCTTTATCCAATATGGTGTATAAGTAGGAACTTTGGGTAATGAAAAAGACAAAGAAGAAGAATACCTTGGAGGTTCAACTTGAGGCATAGCACAAGTCAACATTAGTGATTTAGTTAATAAAGTATTTTGACTCGGTTTATCATTTCTTTCCTTTGCTTTCTCATTTTCTCTTTTAGTTTTCATTTTTATTTGGTCCTCATGAACCTCTTGGGGAGAGAGGGGTTTTAAAGTAACCTTGCACCCTTGGAAGGAAAAAGACATTGTATTGGATAGGCCATCATGTAAAACATGTCTATCATATTGCCAAGGCCTTCCTAAAACAACATGAGTTGCTTCCCTTGGCACAACATCACATAAAAACCTCATCCTTATACTTTCCTATTGCAAAGTTAATGAGGACTTGTTTGCTAACCATGATTTCACCTTTGGTACTAAGCCATTGTAATTTATAGGACTTGGTATGAGAGATAGTGGGTAAGGCTAACTTCTCCACAACTCTTGTACTAGCCACATTAGTGCAACTACCCCCATCAATAATCAAGGAACATAACTTGTTGGTGATAAGACAGCGGGTGTGGAAAATATTTTCTCTTTGGGTAGTATCCAAAGGTTTTGGAATTGTTCCCAATAGTCGCCTTATCATCAATAAGTCACCTTCACAAGGACTTTCGCTCTCAATCACACTTGGGGATCTAGAAGGTGAAGAATGTCTAGAGGTTTCAGAATCATGCTCACTAACCACTACCCCATCATGTATAAACATATTTCTTTTAGAAGGGCAATTAAAAGCTATGTGACCATATCCCAAACACTTAAAACATTTCTTACTAGACGATTTGGTTGGTGATTTAGAATTAGAAGTAGAAGGCTTAGAATCCTTAGGTTTGGAAGAAGAATCTTTATAAGGAAATTTTGAAAAAGCTTTTTTATTTTTCCAAGAGTTGTTATAGTAGCCATCATTATTGGGAGACTTTTTGAAAGCCTTTTTCTTTGCAAGTTAGGATTCAACCTTCATTCCAAGGTGAACCAAAGATCCCAAAGATGAATACTCTTAAAGTTCAACAACATCTTGAATATCCCTTCTTAGACCACTCACAAACCTAACTATCATAGCTTTCTCACTTTCATGCATTTCTACTTTAAGTAAAAGCGTTTCTAATTCCTTGAAATAAACATCCACACTTAGCGTGCCTTGTTGAAACCTTTGGAGCTTCAACAATAGGTATTTCCTAAAGTGTGGTGGCACAAATCTAAGGCGCATACATTCTTTCAAATTGTTCCAAGAGACCACGGGAGGTCTCTTGTTATATATAATGTCCATTACAATGCTATGCCACCATTTCATGGCATAATCTATGAATTCTAAAGAGGCTATTTTCACCTTTTGGTCTTCATGGACCTCATAGGCTTTAAAAATTTGTTCACATTTAGCCTCCCAATCTAAGTACACATTAGGATCACTATCTCCATTAAAGCTAAGTACTTTTACAAAAGAAATTTGAGACTTGGCTTCTTGGTGATATCCATCTTCATGGTAATGTCTATCTCTATGAAGATGATGGTGATGTCTATGTCCATGAGAATGATGGTGATGTCTCCTTCTTCTATGTTCTCCTTCATGGCCAAGAGCATTGGAAGAACCTCTAGAGGAAGGTCTATGAGAATGGTGGCCTCCATTGATGGAATTGGAGGACCTATCTTGCTTCACTTCAACTTTTTGTAATTGTTTGATGTGAATGCAATAACAAGAATACATGATTCTTTGACATTCTTAGGAGCAACTTGAGTTGGTCATGAATTGGCACTTTACTTAGAATTGGATCAATGTTCTAATTCAAGAACTCACCAAGACTTTGCACCGAACCAAAGCTCATATGGAAGTCCATATATTGTCAAATGGAATCAAGCAACAAGAATTGAAGAACAACAAATGAAAACCGAACAGAATTGAAAGGTATAACTACTGCACCGAACAGAATTTGAAAACTAAGCTAGGAAACACAAATTTCATCGGTGAAAAAGAATTTGTTTCTTTTCTGTTTACAACTAGGATTTTATCTAACATACAATCATATATATATATGCATTCGTTGTTTCATTTAAATTTAAACTTGTTTCTGGGCATGGTTGAAAGGTAATACAACCATCCTCTGTATAAAAGTAACTGACCAACAAGTTACACTATTTTTTTCTTATTTCATTTGTGTATTATCAATGTTCTTAAGAGAGTTTCCATACAGCTAAATTTAAGGAAATAAAAGTGAATGATGTGAATATAACAATTTAGTCTTTGGCAGTTGCAGATTACAAGAAGTAAAATCTTCTGATTCCAGTACATGTTTTATAGTTTGAATCTTGTTTATGTTTTGTTTTTGGACATTTGAAAATTGAAAAACTACCAAACAAGACAAAATTTTCCCCTTATAGAAGATCACTGTCAGACATAGTTGATGCCAAATACTGTATTCTACTGTAGAGCTCATAATTCTCTCCGTAATTATACAATTAAATTGAAATATGGGGAGTGGAGAAAGTTTTGCGTTGTTCCACTTCTTACACTTCATTTTTTTAATAATTGCTTTGAGAATTAGATGCCTATGCCATTGTTCAGTCTTTTTGAAATTTTTACTGTTTTTTCAAGGTAGATAAAAATTGGTTGGAGAAAACAGGCTATTAGTCTGATTACATGTCTATTTATGTATTTGCTGACAAATGTAACTTATAATTATCTGTCTAATGCAGATAAAAATTTGTCTGCAATGGAAATGAATATTGTTCGTCCATTTATTGGAAAAGCTTTACAAGCATTTTATAAGCATGATAGTCCAGAGTTGATACCAGACCCTGAGAGAGTTTCAGATAGGAGACCCCAAGTTGTCAACAATGTCCCTAGAGTAAGTACTATATACACTTGGAAATATTTCCTGTATTCACTATGCAAGTTTTGTTTATGCTTGAGATGATATAGAAATTTCTTTGAACCTTTTATTTTATGAATTAAAAATAAATATCACAAGCATTATCTTCATTCAAAGGAAATGGGGTTTTCATTTAATTAATATTTGCTTTTGCAGAGACAACTTCGACGATAGTCATTATGTATCACCTTTTTGGCTGCATCTTTTCTAGAATCATATCATTTGACCAGTTTCAAAGGTGCATCATTTCTGAGAAATACTTCATCTGTCTTCCCAAAGTATTCTCATAATTATTTGTGAAGAATAAGAAGAAACACTTAAAAATTTATATAGTTATGCAAATGTATCTGAATTTAGTTAATTCTACTAGCAGAATTAAGTATTTAATGTCTTTCTTTTGGTTCATGTTGAGTTTGCTTCAAACTGTTGTAGCTAATAGTGACACCACACCCTTAATTGTCCACCTTTTGGTAAATGTCAGACAATTATGAAAGCAATATTATTAAAAAAATATCATCCTAAGATCAAAGTAATTTAAATATTTTTTTTACTTTACACTGAAATATTAATATATCCATATAAAATCAATGATAATGTATAAAAAATATTTGGATTTAATACTTTATAAATGTTAAATATATATATATATATATATATATATATATTTAAACAATTTTTTATTTCAAAATGCTTCTAATGTATTTATACTATAAAGTTTTAAAAACAAAAACATTCAATTTCTAAACATTAAATGTAACTGAATGTTAGCTTCAATTATTGAAATTTTACAACTTAAATTAAAATTGAAAGAGTTGACTCTTATAGATCAATAAGTATGTATAAAAAATTATTAAGTATTAAATTTTATATATTTTTAATTATAGTTTAAAATTGTAGAAAGAATAATATTCAAAAATGTTAAAAATAATTATATATAACAAATCAACAAATGGGGTAATATTTATATAATTATTTATAATTTTTTTACTATAACCATTTATGTTAATATTTTTTAAAATACATAAAAGTTTATTTTCTATTCATAATATTTGTGTTGATAATAATATTAAAATATTGTACGGTGGATATTACCATAGGTCGAAGAGTGAGAAATGAAGTATATTTCAGTTTTAATTTTTAAGGCTACTATACTTCAAACCGAATTTACTCAATTAAAATTTAAAGTAAGAAAAAATTTAAATTTATTTAATTATTAAGTTAAAAATGTAAATAATATTCTAAATTTTATGGTGTAATAAACGCACAAGATAAAATTATTATTTTTATTATATGTACTAATAAGAAAAATAAATATGGATATTCATATTTTTTAAAAATAATAAAAATTAACTAAGTATTATAATATTAAAAATAATATAAAAAATTACAAAATAAATATTTTTCATTAATTTTTATGATGTTAAAAATACATAACATTTAAAATTGTTTATTATTCATTATAGGTAATTTTAAAACTAATAAAACCAATAAAATATTATGTTCTATTAAATAAAATCTGTAATAAAATGTAATATTAGAAAATGGTTAAAAAGAAATATTTATTATTAATAGTTATTTATATATATATATATATACATATTTTGTTTTCTTAAAATAATATATTTATATTAGTTTTTCACTTTAAATGTTTGAGATCATATTAATAATTGATTTTATTTTATATTATTATTTTATTGAATTATCAAAATGCATTATTTATAATTTTTCGTATAAATAAATGCTATAATACTATTGATATATTATTTTTTAATGTGGATTTTCTATTGTTAGAAATTTAATATAAAATATTAGATAAATATAACTTAGATGAGTTATCTATTTCTTCCAATTATATTGTCTATACAAATATCTATTATCATAGCTTGTTCCTAGCCCATTTGAAGGCATTTTGACCTAGTTTCTAGAAGGATAAGCCTAGAATACAGGATTGACTTAGTCAAATCCTATGACTGCCCACTTCTTTTCCCTTTTCCCATTCTATCCTCTTTTCTTCTTTTCCAAGGCTCCTAAATCTATAAATAGGGAGGTCTACCTCATGTAATCACAAGTTAAATGAAGAGTAAAGTTACTATACACAAATTGTGTTAGAGTTTTGTGAGCATTGTCTCTCTAAACCATGAGTCTTATCTTATGAGTGTTGTGAGCTCTCAAGTGGCGGCATCTACACTTATCTTGGATCAAATTCACCATCCAAGTGGCATGATCATTCACAAATCCACCACTCCTAAGTTTCCTTTCACTCATCTCTTTTCCATTCCATTTCCATTCCTATTTTCAATTCCAAAATATGTTTTGTTCTTGTTCTTGTTCTTGAATTTCAATTTGGTTCATGTCTTGCACATCTTGTGTTTGATTAAATTCCGCACCTATATTTGTCATTCATATTCACCATTAATTGTGTTTTTCCTTTGGCCTTATGAAAATGAACCTTCACATCTACTTAACACTTGTTAAGTTAATGTCTAGTGAAAATTTTCCTTAAGCTTCTCACCTATGTTGATCCTAAAATCTAAATCTAAGTAAAGTGTCACTAATCAAATGAACAATCTTAAAATCAACTCATATCACTTGTATATTGAAATGACTTACCTAGTTGTAAAGAGTTTGTGGTGTCCTTAGTCATCTGCTTGTTAGTTGGTTTGTATCGTTCCCCCCAAGTTGGAAAGAATTCGACCTTGAATTTAGAACTCCTGTAAATAACATAGTTAGTTTGGTTACAGGAAAGATAGAAACATTTCTAGACTTCTTATGTGAATAAAACTTATGTTCATTAAGCTTTCGGAGTTTGTATGGGTGAGTTCTACATACAGGCCATGTTTGAAAAGAATATTTGGAGATGAAATTATTGGTTTATGAAAATTCTGTTGGAAGGTGAAAACATTTAGGGGCTTTTTGAATATCATCCCTAAACTTCTTTATCAAAGATATTTAGAATGATTAGGAGATGAAAAAGATAAGGAAGAAGAATACCTATGAAATACAATTTGTAATTTTTGTACGAGTCAACATTGTTGTTTTTACAGCGTGAGGTGAGATGATGATACCCGTTTTGTCTTTTTTTTCTTCATCTTTTTCATTTTCTCTTTTGGTTTTCATTTTTACTTGATCCTCATTAACTTCTTTGGTTTTCATTAATTACTTGATCCCTAAACTTGTGATTCCACCTTGATGGTTAGGTGAACCAATTTCTCTAAAGAAGAGTACTCGTATAACTCTACAATATCTTGAATTTCTCTCCTTAAACCACTTACAAACCTAGCTATCTTTGACTCCTCGCTATCATGCATATTAATCTTAGTCAAAGTAGTTTCCAATTCTTTAAAGTATTCATTTACCGTCCTAGGTCCTTGATGAAGTTGTTGGAGCTTCAACAAGAGTTCTTTCCTATAGGAGGAACAAACCGCGCGCATGCATTCTTTCAAATCATACCAAGAGATCACGGCTGGCCTCTCAATTTCCCCATCTTCTTCTTCTTCTTCTTCTTCTTCTTCTTTTTCATTCCCGTAGTGCATATGATACCTTATAGTGCGTCTAGGTTCCCGCCTCCTTTCTCTAACTAGTCTCTCTTGGGTATCTTCTAGCCTTTGCAATCTCTCCACTAGTTGCCTAAACTCCTCTTCTTTGTGGGCCAAGCTCCTCTTGGTATCTGCAAGCTCCCCCAAAAGATGTGTTTTATAAGGAGATTGTGACTTTGAAGACTCTCCCGAAGACAAGGAAGATTTGAACTCCAAAAGATCTACACTTGGTAGCAACACTTCAAGTGAAAGAGGTTAAAGCTCTTATCACTTGCTCACCATAGAACCCCCAACAAAACTAGAGAAAGATTTGAAGGCAAGCAATAAAAGATAAATGAAAGAAATCTAAACCAAATTAGAATTTAGAGGATAACAAAACTTTTAATAAGACAAATAAGAAAAGAACTTATGAAGACACAAAGAAACTTACTTAAACTTTTAACTATGAAGTTTTTAATTTTCTTAGAAAGTGTAATAGTAAGAAGGATTAAGTTTCACAAATGTGAAAATAATTTGCCACATAAAAAGAATCCTCTTAATATTTTAATCTTGAAAAGGGAATGTCTCAAATTGTTTCTTTTGTCTTTGTTATTTTTTTATTGATTCAATAGTTCCACATTCTTGACATGCATATTTTTACTTCACTTTCAAATTTTCACAAAGAGAATGGGATTCAATTCATATGATCACTTGAATTCTTTGTTTGGAACTAAATCAACTACCACTTAAACAATTTGTAGTTACTTTTAGTTCACAATTAAAAGCAAAAATAACTAGAATGGATGTAAAGACTCATAGAGCACTGAGAAAATAAGACTCAAGCAAAAGAGGTAAGGGAAAATAAATTGACACAAAATAATTCAAAAGAAGAATTTAAAGTGCTTAATGAATAAAAAGGTGGAATTGTAAATGACAAGAACTTAAAGGCGGAATTGAAATTGCTTGAAGATAAAAGCAATAATTGAAATGTGTTGAAAATTAAAGGCAGAAATCAACTCAAAACAAATTAAACACAAGATAACCATGCTTTGAATACCACATGATGTGAGTTGATTTTAGGATTGCACATTTTATGGTGGCACTTTGTTTGAGTTTTTATTTTAAGCAGAATATGGTGGGAAACCCAAAGAAGAATCCCACCAGACACGAACTTAACGAAGTGATTAAGTGTGAAGGTTCACTTCTAGAGGGAAATGAGAAAAACACAATATAAGGTGATGAGATAATGAGGTGCGAAAATTAAAATAACATGAGATGGAAGGAAGCAAGATGATGACCGAATAAAAAAAACTAAAGAACAACTAAGCAAATAGAAATGGAATTATGGAAGGCGTAACGGAGGTTTTTTAAACCTTCATTAAATTCCAAAGGTTTATTCTAAAACCTCAGCAAAATAACGGAGGTTTGTTTAACCTTCGTTAAATTTCAAAGTTTTATTCTAAAAGCTCAGCAAAATAACAGAGGCTTTTTTAACCTTCGCATAATTTCAAAGGTCTATTTTAGAACCTCAGCAAAATACGAAGATTTTTTTAACCTTTGTTAAATTCCAAAGGTTTATTCTAAAACCTCAGCAAAATAATGGAGGCTTTTTAAACTGTTGTTAAATTCCAAAGATTTATTATAGAACTTCAATAAAATCCTCAAGATTTTTCAAACTTCAACACATAAATATAATTAAATATATTTATAAATAAATAATTAAAAAATTGTATAGTTTTAATGTATTTTATATATTTTATAACTAAATTCTCTAAAATTTTGAAACTGTAACTTTACATTACAAATAAGTTTTCTAAAGTTTGAAAAATTTATTTTAAAAACTCACCAAAATAACCTTGGATAATAAGAATTTCAACAACTAATATTGGATAATAAATATTTCAACAATATTTGCTGGTAGTTGGTTTATGTTAGATATTATTAAATATAATTAGATATTATTAGATTTAATTAGATATTATGAGATATTATAGATATTACTAGATATCTCTATTTATGTAATGGGCTTAGTCCATATGTTTCTTTTCCTATATAAACATAACCCTATGTGTTCAATATACACAAGGGATTTACCCTATTCTTTCTTTTCTTTTAATATGGTATCTAGAGCATAGGGTTAGGGTTCAATTTTTTTGGTGAACCCACTGTTCACTGAAACTTTCCAGCCACCGCCCCACTGTCTCGCCGGAGCCTTTGCCGCCGCCGGAATTACTGTCGGAGCCTTCATCTTTGTTGCTGCCGCCAATTGATCGGTGACTGGATTTGTTCTTATCCACTATGGCTTCTTCCGCTGCCACTGCCACTATGGCTTCTTCTGCTGTCGCTACTTCCGCTGCTGCTACTTCCGCTGCCGCTACTTTCGCTGCCATTATGCCAGATCCATCTATTTACACCAATTATGTCAATGTTCATCTTTCAATTGACAAATTGGATGGAACCAATTATGACACTTGGGCCTCAGATATTAAGTTATGGCTTAAGAGTCAAGGTTATGTTGATCATCTTACCTATTCTAATGTTGCTGAAAATGAGGTTTCCCGTTGGATAAAAGTTGATGCTCAATTATGCATTGTTACCAAATCTACCATTCACTCATCTTTAAAACAAATTTTTCGTACCTATGAGACATGTTCAGAGGTTTGGGAACAAGCAAAATTATTATACACCAATGATACTCAACGTCTTTATGGTGTGTGTCAAAATCTCCTCACAATTGTTGCTCCCAAATGTCTTGATGGTACAATGGCGGAATATCTGGGTAAGCTACATGCTCTTCTTCATGATTTTAATGAGTTATTACCTCCTGCCCCCACTCCTTCTCAAGAACTAGAACAAAGATCCAAGTTCTTCATGTTATTGGGTTTACACGGCCTTCCTGATGATTATTCTCATGTTCGTGATCAAATTTTAGGATCTCCTATCGTGCCCAATTTTACTTCCACGTGTTCTACCCTTCTGCGTGTGCCAGGTAAACACACCACTGATATAACGTCTCATGTTGATGACTCTTCTGCTTTAGTCTCTCAGCATAATGATCGTACTCGCCCTCACATGCCGGGCAAAGGGCGTCACAAGTGTGACCATTGTGGCAGACTTGACCACAAAATTGACAGATGTTATGCCTTACATGGTCGTCCTCCTAAATCTATTGTGGTTGCTCAAACTGCTCCTGTGCAACCTTCTACTATGGACCACACTTCAATTGATACCCCAGGCCAGCCTGCTATTTTCAATGAATTTCTTAAATGGTATGAGGATCGTCAGAACTCTAGTTCCACGGCTTCTGTTGCGCATTCAGGTACATCTTTTGCTGGCCTCACTCACTCTACTTCCCTTGGCCCTTGGGTTCTAGATTCAGGTGCCACAGATCACATTACTGGTAATCAATCTTTTTTCTCTTCCCTATCTACTACGGGTTATTTACCTTCAGTTACCATGGCCAATGGATATAAGGTACCATCACATGGTGTTGGTACTATTAACCTTTTTCCTTCTTTATCTATTGATAGTGTTCTTTATGTCCCTGGGTCTCCATTTAACTTATTATCCATTAGTCGTCTCATTCGTTCCCTTGATTGTGTTATTTCTTTTACCAAAGATTCTGTTTCTTTACAGGACCGGAGTTCAGGACGGATGATTGGCACCGGATGTGAGTCTCATGGACTTTATCAACTACAGATATCTGCACATGTTGGCGCGATTATGGATTCTCCATCTCTCATTCATGCTCGGTTGGGTCATCCTAGTCTTGCCAAGATGCAGCAGCTTGTTCCGAGTTTGTCTAATGTGTCTAGTTTATCATGTGAGTCGTGTCAGTTAGGGAAACACATTCGTAGTTCTTTTCCTAGTAGTGTCTCACAACGTGCTTTTGCCTTAGTTCACTCTGACATTTGGGGACCAAGTCGTATTAAGTCTAATTTAGGATTTCAGTATTTTGTTACTTTTATTGATGATTATTCCAGATGTACTTGGGTGTTTTTAATGAAAAATGGTTTTGAGTTGTTTTCAATATTTCAATTATTTTACAATGAAATTAAAAATCAATTTGGAATTTCCATTCGCATTTTGCGCAGTGATAATGGCCGTGAGTATCTTTCTCATTCTTTTAAAAATTTTATGGCTTCTCATGGTATTGTTCATCAAACTTCATGTGCTTATACACCTCAACAAAATGGGGTAGTTGAGCGCAAGAATAGACATCTTGTTGAAACAACTCGTACTATTTTAATCCATGATGATGTTCCTCAGCATTTTTCGGGTAATGTTGTTCTTAGTGCATGTTATCTCATTAATCGCATGCCATCTTCAGTTTTAGATAACAAAATTCCTCATTCTATTTTATTTCCACATGACCCTCTCCACTCTCTACCTCCTAAAGTTTTTGGGTCCACATGCTTTGTTCATAATTTTAGTCCTGGTCTTGATAACTTTAGGGTTCACTAGATCACAAAAAGGATATAAATGTTTCTCACCTTCTCTAAACCGTTATTTTATTTCAGCAGATGTCACCTTTAGTGAATCTTCCCTTTACTTTAAGTTTTGTCCTTCTCCTTCTATGTCTTCATCAAATCAAGTTAATATTCCTCTTGTTGTGCCTAGTGCACCTAAAGATTCACCACCGCCACCAACTCTTCATGTGTATAATCGTCGTCAAATGTCTCATCGTTCATTAGATGACTCTCTTCTACTGCCAACACCTGATCCCCCTCCGCCTCCGACAGTTGAACCTCCGACAGTTGAACCTGATCTTCCTATTGCTATCCGTAAAGGTATACGTTCTACTCGTAATCCCTCTCCGCATTATACTGCTTTGAGTTACCATAGACTATCTCAACCCTTTTATACTTGCCTTTCCTCTATTTCGTTTGTATCCATTCCAAAATATGTAGGTGATGCCTTAGCTCATCCTGGTTGGCGTCAGGCCATGCTTGACAAAATGAATGCGCTTCAGAATAATGGAACTTGGGAACTTGTTCCTTTACCATTTCAACTACCAAATCAATTCCATTTTTCACTTAACTTAGATATAAGTCTTCTCCAACTATTCCTCAACCTACCACAACCAAAAGAACCCGGAAAAATAGAAACATCATGTGATGAATTATATATAATTAAGAATATATATTAATTACATGATGAATTTCATGTGATATATTGTAAACATACTTATTTTTAGGGAAAGAATTCTATGTTGAAATTCTTAGGTTATGTATTAAAATTGAGATTCTTGAAGAGATATCTTGACTCTATTGATGTTGGACTGACATAAAAAAAAAATTAGGTAGTGAAAATTAAAGGAGGTTCCTATGACATAGTTTACAGTGTTAAAAAGAATTATGCCTGACAGGTCATGAGAATTTACCCTGTTGCGTGAGACATCTTAGTGAAGATAGTGTGATAGTTGTACATTTTAGAGAGTAATTAATGCACATGTCTTTCAGAAGTAGACTCAAGTATTTGTGATATTAATATTTGTGATTTATGACATGAGAGGTAGCTAGTAGACTGAGAGCTTGACACTTAATTATGAGATATGCTAATAAATTTATAGAACAAATATCCATGAGAATGTATGAATCATATTGGAATAACTTTTATGAATTACGAAAATATATGTATATAATTTTTAATATAAGGATATATGTAAGATTTTAAAACATTAATTTATCATGTTTTATGTGTTGTTATTTTTTAGTTATAATGATGACAAGAATATATGATATTGAAGAAGGAAAATCTTATAAAAAATAAGTTGAAGATAAAGAACAAATATATATTCTATTTTGTTTAAATTTTATTTTTTTAAAGATGTATATATTATTATTTCCTAGGGAAATTTATTTGAAAAAGACTTCAGAGTAAAATATAATATTATATATAATATAATATGTTTATTTATCTTAGGATGATTACTGGTGATGATGGAAGTATTAGTGGGATATTACAGAGAATAAATTTATTGTTCAATATTAATTAAATATAATATTTAATACATCTAATTATATATTTATATTTAATTAACATAGTGATTAATATTATTATATTTATGATAAATACATCTATTAAATAAATAATAAATGTGTGTATTGTAAACAGAAAAATATTAATTGCTACATATTATTGTTAATAAATACAATAAATATATTATTTAATGATTATATTAATTTTATTGTAATAAAGGGTGTATAATATTAACTCCTCATTTAATTATATGTTAATTTATTAAAAATAATAAGTGATGCTTAATAATAAATACAATACAACGGAGATTCATAGAATTCTCAACGAAACTGAACTGATAATTTAATGAAAATAATTACTAAAATATTTAATTAATCACAATAAATTTTATTTGAGCTATTCATCTCAAATGTTTCGTTATATAAAGGATAGCCATAGAGTTGTGAACCAAGTATCAAATGGGCAGAAACAAAAGCAAAGATGAAGAAAAAAAAGATGAAAATATATGTTTTCTAAGAGTGAGGATATTGATCTTAAAATCAAATGAAGGAAGTACCAAAGGTATATGATTTCTAGTTACTCAAATTCAACACCTATGTTAGTTTCTACACTTCTTTGTTGTTGTTTTTTCTTATATATTTTCTGAATTAGGACAAAACTTCTTGACTGAGGGGATAAACTTATGATATAGAGGGTTGAAGCTTCTTTCTCGATCGGTTAGTTTCTAATTTTTCTTTTAGCGTTCAATGTGGTATATGTAGTTTTTGCCATCTAAAATTTTCACTTCTCTTCTTTTAACTAAACTTTGATTGCAGTTGTACAAAGTTCAGCTGTCCAATTTGCTTGGTTCAGTGCATGAACTAGAAGGTATAACCCTCTCCCAATATCATAAGGTGGTGCTAATTGAAACTCCTCCCTAATATGAAAATACATCAGAAGATCCAACATTTGAGAAAGTGGAAGCTGCAACGTGGGTCAAAGGAGTGCCACTGGGACCATTTGGCTTTGGAACTTTAATTTGCACTTGCGTAGTTTGTGAATTGGATCCACTTTTCCTACCCAAAGAGAAACAGAGAAACATAGCAGTATGTTATCTCAATATGCTCTAATTATATTTTTAGGATCCACTTTTATTTCTTTTGTTCGCTTATATAGATGTTAGAGATTTTACATTGACTAAAGATGAGTACATTCATTATATATAAGTAGGTGCAAACCTCATCTTATAAGTCGATTTTATGGGATTGAGTTAAACTTAAATTTTATCTCGTAATAATGAAAATCTCGTAAATCTTTATGAAAAATGAAGTTATCCTATAAGTTCAAATATGATTCCTTCCATATTTTAAAACATTTTAAAAACTTTGAGTTTATACTCTCATGATTGCCTTTCCACTTCAACTCAAACTTTTCTATAATCTTAGTCTATTTAATCCACCTTTTTTCTTTCTTCCTGCCACCTTTTGCAACATTGGTCTCATCGACACATTCTTTAGTTTCTCCATTAAAAAATCCTCACATATATATAACTCAGGTGAATGTGTTTCTTAAGACTAATCAATTAATCATATGAGTATATATTGGAGTTGCACCTCATTTGGTTTGGAATGATTTAAGAGCTAATTCAGATGGTAATAGTTTTTAGTCTTTAGACTCTTAATAAATAAAAAGAAAATAATGCCAATTTAGATACATGTAAGAGAAGTAGGTCAACCTAGTTTCAAATGCAAAAGTTTTTGGTTTAGGATGCAAATTTCATCACATGTGTTATATTTTAATTGACAAGCACCATGTTGGCAAAAGAATAAGTAAAAAACAAACTATATGACTTCTAAGATGTTGTCAAGAACATCATATTTTCATTAACAAAGAAATAAATAATTAAGCAGTTACATCATGCAATGCAATGTAAATAATCTCATCAGATGATAAGTCTAACAAAGAAAAGTCTTATTAGATTGAAATTCTTAAATTCTAACACTCAACACATTTCTTCAAAACTACATGCTTTGTTCTTGCAAGTTAAATGTGATTCTTTTCAATTCTAATAACCAACTTTTTATCAACTCTTAAAATTAGTGTTTCATCTCGCTCTTGTCCAATGTCTAGCCATTTTTTTAGCCAAATGGTTTAAGTTGTTGCAAAAGTTATTGAAATATATTCAACTACAACATGTACCTTTGAGTATACTAATAAAAACTCCATTCCCAAATGAAAAATCATAGTGTTATACTATTTGCTTCATCCAAGCTCCTGTCAAATCAGACTAGTCTTGAAGATTTTTTCTCTTCTTATTCAAGAACCAAAGGCCATGACTATAAAATATGGAAAGGTAATTAACAAACCTGTAATATATTTTTCTTGTCTTTTTCTCTCAATAAGATGATAAAAATCTTCATGAATATCAATAAATAGGATTCCTTATTATACTACAAGAAAAAAAAATGTTTTCATATAGATTAATATAATTTCAGGAATAATTTAATTAACGGAGGTTTTTGTAACCTTCGTTAAGTTCCAAAGGTTTATTCTAAAACCTCAACAAAATAACGGAGATTTTTTTAATTTTTGTCAAATTCCAAAGGTTTATTCCAAAATCTTAGGAAAATAATAGAGATTCTTTTAACTTTCATTAAGTTATAAAGGTTTATTCTAAAATCTACACAAAATAACGAAGATTTTTTTTAATTTTCGTTAAATTTGAAAAATTTATTCTAAAACTTCAACAAAATAATGAAAGTTTACCATTTCTTAAAAGGCTTACTTAAATTTTATATTTCCAAGTTACTCAATTATATATATATATATATATATATATTCCACTTATATATTTATTGAATCATATCAGACTTTATTAACAATTGCTTAATGTAATGAAAATTTTAGGCATTGGAGTTTTATTTGATGGTTTCATATCCCAAAAGTTACACACACAAAAGGCACATTCAATCTTTTCATTCCCATTTGAGGCTCATTATCATCCAACTTCTTTTCTTCTCACACTTTTGTTGAATCAAGTGTGTTCAAGCTTTGAAGAATCCAAATCCTTGAAGTTTGATGGAAGGCTGGATGTGCTTGCTGTTGTTGAGCTGTCTTTAGATAGGATCTGGGGTAGATTATTTGTGTAAATCCACTCTTGATTGAATCCAAAGCTTAAGCATTCTCAAACCTTTTAAATGAAAAGTGTTTTTCAAACTAAGTGAAAAACAACTGTTGTTTTGTCGAAACAACCGATTGTTTTATACTTAGGTGTTTTTAGAAAGGTTGAAAACTGTTTTTGATGGTTGACTTGCTGTCAAACCAAAACAACCGATTGATTCGAGCATTCAACCGATTGTTTGTTTTGGTACCACAACAAAAAACTGTTTTGTGCTTTGACTGAGCATGAAATGATTTAATAACTTATTACGCTCCAGTTTTAAATGCTTTGACCAATCTTTGAAAGCAATAAATAGTTTGTTCAGATAATGTAACAAACAACAACTTGTTTTAATCAAAGAAAAACAAATTTGAGTTTTTAACTGATTTTGCTTTTGAAGAGTTGAGATTGCTTTGAGATTGTTTCTTATCAAAGAGTGTGAGATAGGATTTTCATCTTGTATTGATTTCAGATTCTGTTCTGTAACAAGTGTAATCCTTTGTATTTTGAAGAAATTCTGTGTGTGAAGCTGAGAAGTGTTGTGTGTTCTTGAGGTTGTCAAGATCAACATTCTTAGTGGTGTTTTGCTGAGCCAAAGGAAGTGTGTGTCTTGAGGGGATCAAGGTCACTTCTTTGGTGGTGTTGTAAGTAATCTAGGGTTGATTGCTTAGTGGATTCCCCAGTGGTTTATGGGAAGACTGGATGTAGCTCTAGTTAAGAGTGAACCAGTATAAACATGTGTGTTCAATCTCTCTATCCCTTGAACTCTTTAAATTCTATTTATATTTGGAAACTGGTATAAACAACGGATTGTTTCTGCGAAACAACCGATTGTTTTTCTGGTGCTGTGCTTAATTGCTTTGTGTTTTGGCAAACTGAATTCTTAATCAAGTTTTCTCAAAGTAATTTCATTCTAGACTTAAAAGTTTGTGAAACACTCTTTAAACCATTCACCCCCTTCTAGTTTACAGTCATACTTTCTAACAACTTCTTCCTTCGAGTGCCCTGAGGTATGCATGCTTGTTTCTCTCTCTTTTCTTCATATGTCTATCAATTTGTTTTCGATTATTTCTCTTCAACATTTCTTCAATTTCATCTTTCACGATTCTCGATTTTGTTTTTGTGTATTTTTCCTCTCAAATTTCATGTCTTTTTTTTTTTTGTCTTTACTCTCGGTCATGGACAGATTGATTCTGTTATATTCAACTATGGCGACCATACAATTTTTTATTTTAATTTCCTTTGGTAAATTTGGAAGAAAGAAGAGTTAAGTAGCCTCTTTGTTAAACTCATCGGCTTTGGATTTAGTTTTAGTGAAATTAGTTTTAGTAATTTTGTTTTGTTTAAACTCCTATTGTTATTATTACTATGCAATTCGGAAGGAAATGAGTTATATTCATAATATCTTGCTGTTTACGTGCACATATATAAACAGATGCCCCAAATTTTACCAATTCCTTTGTTATAGCGTATCTAATGCCTCACTTCTCTTAATGTGAAATAGGCTTCCTCAGTTATTAAAAAATATAAAAAATATATGTTTTTGTGTGTAATTTGAGATTTGTTTACCTTGATTACCCTTATTAAATATCATGCATATTTCTATTTTGTACTAATAAATAATAAGAAAACTAATTGCAATATATTTCTATTCACCTGTGTTTTCTTCGTTCTCAAATACTAAAATTTTAAGATGGGGGCGCATGATTGAAGTAATGGATGACATGAATCATAATGTAAAACATACACAAACTATACTATAAGGAGTAGTTTGAAAACACAGACAAACAATTTTTTTACTCTTTATTATATTATAAGGAGTAGTTTGAAAACAGAGACACAATCAATTTTTTTTTATTCTTTTTCATGATAAATTGTGTTTTAATATAGTTCATTGCATTCAAGTGACATTGGATGAACAAAACAAACAATATGAAAAACGTGAAAAGGATTTGAGGTAATGATAAATTTTTTCTGTCAAAATTATCAATGTCAATTGTCTTTTGAGTTGACTGTGTTTAAAAAAGGTAAATATTTTATTTTATTTTTTAGATTTACATTTCTAATTGTGATTTATGTTTATTTTATATGTTTCAGATTAAGAAGTGTACCAACAAATTTCGGATAACAAGAACATGTGATTGTTAAAGAATATAATATAATGTGTGTAAACAATATGCTATGTTTTTTATTTGTAATATTTCATAATACTATTTCTCTTATACCGCTTCCTCATAGTTTTTTTTAACTTATATTTTATGTTTGAGTTTGAATTATATTTTTAGGAAGGATGACCCATATAAGCATGCTAATGTATATACTCACTATAAAAAGAAAATATTGTGAAACTCCTTAGAAATTGATTGTGAAATTATGCTCGACAAAAAAAAAGAATGAAAGAAAACTCTAAATTTATAAGTATCATTGTAATTTTTCACTGTAATGTTATTTATTATTCTTTTTATCCAATAATAACTACCATATATCATGTAAGAAAGAAAAAGAAAAAGTCACAAACTAAATGTAATTCTTCCATATACTCCTATTAAGTGTCATTTTAACTTTTCATTCTAATATCAATAACATGATTATTTAGAAAAAAAATGTTTTTTTCAATGTCTTCATTAATTGTTTTAGTATATTACTAATATGTTTTTATGGAATATATATATATATATATATATATATATTCATATATATTCGTATATATTGATAACAATATTATCCCTCCAATCCCTCTTTTATCTTTAAGTTATATATAAAAAATAACTTAAAGATATGTATGTTTTAAATGGTAAAAATTTCATCAAACATCTCTTTAAAAATCGAAATCATTTTTAATGTCTTTATTTTCTTTTGTTCGTTTATTTGGAAAGCTCATTGCAAAATCTTTATGAAAAATGAAGTTATTCTAAGTTTAAATATGTTTTCTTCTATAGAGTTACATTTAGTCTAACCTCACAACAAAGTGGTTTTCACTAAAATCACAATTCTTTACAAGAAAATACATCAAAATGTTCTTAAACACTACAAGAACCAAAATACACACTACAACACTTTGTTACAATAGAACTAGCCACCAAGAAACCCTATCTTAGCTAACAATTCAATACAAAAATACAACACAATAAAAAATGGAATGAATTAACTAGAATTGTGAAACAAAAACACAATTGGATTTCTTAATTTTACAATACATTGAATTTTACAATTAAGTGAGATATCTTTGGCTTCAAAAAGATGATAAAAAATTTTCTCCAAGAAACTTCAAAGATCTTTCAAAATCAATTTCTCATAAAAAATTGATTCGCAAAAATACTCTCTCTTAGATGTCAAAGTTGCAAGTGTATGAGTTGCCTTTTTCTGATACAGTGCAAACCCTTTTTATAGAATTTTTTCAAAAGCGAATTTATTAAAAGGGTTCAATTAAGTAAAATCAATATGTTGAAAAACTCAAAGTAACCTGTTGATTTTACTTAAAAAAATATAAGTTCATAAAACTGATTTTTCTCATATGGAAAGTATTCAAAATGAAAACATTTCATATGTAACATATTAAAACATGGTTTTCAGAATATGAAACATATTTCAGAAAATGCTAAAATTTTTAAGTATTTTCAATCAATTGAGCTAAAACAATAACACATCGAAAAACTGTAACTTTCTAGAAATCAATTTAAAAACCAATTGAAAAACATTTTAACCAGTTAAAAACTTTGTTCTTGGATTCATCATCATCTCTTAAAGAAAAAGATAAATCAAAGACACAAGACAAAAGTAAAGACCAAACTACCTAGACAACCCTAAACCCTAAATGCACATGACAACAAATCTTCAAGAAGACTTCATCAAACTCAAATGTTGGATTCTTGAGATGTCCAACAGTTCTCTCATAATTAAACAATCTATGTTGTTTTAATTTCTCTTAAACATGACAACAATCTATGATATTTTGGTTTGCTAAAATGACGAGTACTTTGGTACATGTCTCACTTAATGAGGTATAACTTAAACTACAAGAAAATCATTAAATAGAAACCAATTTTATAAATAAAAAAAATAATTAGTTACTATAGTAACTAAATAAGAGACCATTTTAGATACTAAAAATTATTGGTTTCTAAATTAGTTTCTAATATTGATAAATAGTTTCTAAATTGGTATCTAATTAGCTACCAAGGTTTTAACTACTAATTTGGTAGGAAAAACCTTGATTGCTAATTAGATACCAATTTAGAAACTATTTATCAATGATCTCTTATTTAGATCACTATAGCAACTAATTATTTTGTATCTCTAAAATTGGTTTCTATTTAGTGATTTTCTTGTAGTGTTAGTACTCTATTTAAGAAATTACTTAAATCTTCATTACAATATTTTTGTCATCATTTATTTTATAAACATTGAAATTTAATTACTTTGGTTTAATTTTGAAATACATTGAATTTTGGTGTACTTTTGAAATATAATGAATGAATATATTGATTAATAAAATTTTGGGTATTGTTGTATTATTTTATTAATAATTATGAAAACATATTTTATTAAATTATGAGATTATAAAGTAGTGGATAAATTACCATTAGCTTGATATTTGAATTATGGAAGCTCCAAGTAATGTATTATTTCATAACTTATTATAATAATTACAATTAGAAGCATCGTATTATAAAGTTAATAATGACGTTTATATGCATCTTTATTTGCAATGAAATCATTTTTCAATTAAAAACCTTACGAAAATTTTAGAAAAGAAGAAAGGAGGGTAGAATGAGAAAAGGGAAAAGAAGTGGGCAGCCATAGGGTTTGACTAAGTCAATCCCGTATTCCAGGCTTATCCTTCTAGAAACTAGGTCAAAATGCCTTCAAATGGGCTAGGAACAAGCTAGAATGTTACCCACACCCCCTACTATGCTAAAGGCACTTGCTTATTTCT
Organism: Phaseolus vulgaris; assembly: GCF_000499845.2. NCBI lineage: Eukaryota > Viridiplantae > Streptophyta > Magnoliopsida > Fabales > Fabaceae > Phaseolus > Phaseolus vulgaris. The sequence goes on along the minus strand of NC_023756.2, from coordinate 34,822,893 downwards.
ACTATTTGGACCCCTATAAATGAGCCCAACTTATTTACAACATTTCTTACTCACTTAAGAAGACTAGCAGGAAGAATTTGATTTGCCCTAGCTCATGGCTTCTTCTTCTGCTTATATTGTCTTGATGTTTAGTGATCCTCAACTTTGTATTTGGAGATGACTGCCCTTTTTGGATTTTTCTTGTAGTGTCTTTAGTCATCTTTGGGTTTGTATCATGCTCCCCAGGCGCGAAAGAATTCGTCCACGAATTTAGTAGTCCTGCAAATAATAGAGTGAGTTTGTTCACATGAGTTGTATATGGTAGGGGTGAAGCAATCTTATTTTCGTTAAGCTTAGGGAGATGATAAGTTTGAATTCTAGCTACATGAGATGTTGGGAAAGAATATTTGGGGATGAAATGAATTTTTGAAAATCATCTTAGAAGGTGAGAACCTTTAGGAGGTTTTGGAATATCATCCCTAAACTTCTTAAGCAAATATGTCAAGTATTTAGAATGGTTAGGTAATGAAAAAGACAAGGAAGAAAAACACCTTGGAGGTGAAGTGATGATACTCATGTGATCTTGTTCTTCTCTTTCTCTTTCATTTTCATTTTTTATTTGTGTTTTTATTTGGTCTTGATTAACCTCTTGTATCATTATGGTTCTTTTATTTGGACAATTGGCAGCTATGTGCTCAAAACTTAAACATTTTGGGTCTTGAAGTTTTGGTGGGTGACTTAGGGGTAGAGGGTGAAAGGGTGTTTTTAGAAACTTTTTGGTTAGAAGTGGGTTCTTTTGAAAAAATGGAAGGAGAAATTTGTGTAGAAATTTTGGTTGCATCCTTCCTAGAAGAGTGAGAAATGGTGTCTTTTGAAAAAGTGGAAGGAGCAAGTTTTGTAAAATTTTCATTTGTATCCTTCCAAGAAGATTTGTAGAAACCATCATCATAAGTATTTTTTAAAGTTGTTTTTTTTTCAAAATGTCTGTTTCTACCTTGATTCGCAAACCACTTACAAACCCTTTTATCTTTGACTCTTCATTATCATGAATATTCATTTTAGTCAAAGTTGTTTCTAATTCATGAAAGTATTCAACTACCATCCTATGTCCTTGATGAAGCCTTTGGAACTTCAACAAGTGTTCCTTCCTAGGAGGAGGAGGAACAAACCTCGCAAGCATGCATGCCTTTAAATCATACCAAGAGACCATGGGCGGCCTCTTGTTTAGCCCAATGTCCAATACAAAACGGTGTCACCATTGTTTGGCATAGTCTAAGAAAACTAAGGAAGCTAACCTAACCTTTTGGTTTTCGGTGACCTTATACACATGAAAAATATGTTCAACCTTAGCTTCCCAATCTAAACACAAAGAAGGATCATTAGACCCATGAAAACTAGGTAACTTTACAAAATTAAAAGAATGTTGTTGTTATGGTTGGTGATGATGGTGCTTTTTGGAAAAATTGTGCAAACTCCTTTTGTCCTTATCTTGTTGATTTTTCCTTGCATGAAGTTCTTCTAGTCTTTTCAATCTTTTGGCAAGTTGGCTTATTTTCTCATCTTTATGGACAATTTGCTTTTTGACCTCAACAAGTTCTTCCAAAAGGTGAGCTTTGTGATAGGATTTAGTTTTGGAAGATGCACCACTTGAAATATTAGCCATCACAACAAACAAACACAACACAAAAAGAAAACAATTAAAGAAAACTTGTTAGCAAATAAAGCAAAAGAAAGCTTGCTGTAATAGGCCAAAAAATTCACTCAAATCACTCCAAGAAAATATATTTTGTCCTTAACCAAGTCTCCTTGTAGATTGGATGAGCTTCAAGTGAAATATGTCAAAGCAAACTACACTTACTCAAAGAACAAATCTCCACAATACTTAAGGAAACAAGAAAAGAAAAGCAAGAAAAGGTAGAAACAAGAAATAGCTAAACCAAAACAGAATAAAAGATATGACAAAACTTGGAGAAGAATATGAAATGAAAAAGACAAGCAAGAAAATAAGGCACTCTAAGAAAAGCTAGCACACAAAGGAATCCTAAAGAATAGTACTAGAATAGATGAAGAAAAACAAAAAACAGTGCTACTTGAATTTTTTGAATAAAATGTGTGTGACTCAAAAGATTTAACTAGAACTGGATAATGTAAACTGGAATGTGAAATTTAAACCACTGAAAATTCAAGATGTTATCTCAAAATAGACACTGGAATCACACATAAACAGCACCAATTAATTGTGATAAAATTTTCAAAGATATTTGAAGAAGAAATAAGATGATGCCTAACATAATTCCACCCAGTTACTCTCAAACATGTTTTTTTTTTGCATTCTTTTTCTTTATTTTTTACGATAAAAAATAATTAAATGTGAAATTTTAAGGATCCATTCAAATCAGATTTGAGTAAAAAATTATTAAAAAATGTCAAGCATAATATTAATATTTTTATTAAAATGAGTAGATAACATAATTTTTAATAAACTTACATAAACCAAATAATAACAAGACTTACAACATAAATTCATAAATTTACTATAAAACTTTATACATTATAATTAGTAATAGATGTCCAATTCCAAATAAATAACATTGAATTTGTTTATAGATGTAATAAAATTAAAATTTAAAATTTAAAAAAATTTAATTAATTCCGTTCGGATTCTTAGATCGATAATACGAGTCTAAACCATTAATATAATTAGTTCATCGTAAATAAAAGAAAGTTGAGAAGTAGAATAAAAATAAAAATGAAAGTTATACAAAAGAGGAAAAAAATGTTCCAGAATTCTATTCTGTGCAATTCTTTAAAACAAAAAACCTAAAAATAAAGATTGAAACATTCTCATGATATAAAATTTACTTGGATAAACTTTTTGAATACTTTTTATTCACTCATGAAACCTCAATCTCAATCAAATCAAGGAATTACCAAATAATTTTAGGGAAAATATTTCTTAATTATTTGATATTTCATTGACTGAATAAAATAGATCTTCACACAAAATCTAATAAAAAATAGAATTGTTAAACCTAACAGACAAATCTATGGAAAAAACTACAATTTCTAACCTCACTTTGACTGTCTTATTATGTTTTGTTAAGCTACAACCAAATATATATAGGTCGTAGGTCTAGTTAAAGTGGTGGATTGAGTCATGGGATTTCCTTAGTTTAGAAAAATAAAATAAAAGTGAGTTGGACATTTCAATCCACCAAAGTGTAGACCCATCCTACATAGACATTCCTTAGATAAACTTGTCTTACATAGACATGTCTTACCTAGACCTGTCTTAAATAGACCTGTACTAGATAGACCTGTTTAGCATATCATATTCTTTAAATTTTTTATTATTTTGTACAATTATTTATACGTTAAATATAATTGATTATTGATTTATTTGTAAGTAAATTTAATATATAATGTTTTTAATAATAAATTATTTATATTTATTTAAACATATACTGAAAAAGTTAGATTTTATTTACTCTTCTACTATAATTTTTTTCCTTACACAGTATATTTTATTATTTACTTGCAATAAATAATAAATACTTAATCTTTTAAGATTTTTAACTATTTGACTTTATTTTGCTTATGGTAACTTGTTTAGCGAGAGGAATTCAGTTTGCAATGAAATATTTGCTGTAACATTCTCAAAAGATTTTTTCATATATGCATTTATACGAGACAAATAAAGAAAAATGACATTAAAAAAACAGAGAGAGTATTATTTAATATTTATATAAATGCTACAATAAATAAATGCATGAAGTAAGTACTTTTATATAAAACTAAACTTATAATTCTTAAAAAATATTTATAATAAGAAAGTATTTCATGTTTTTATTAATGGTTTTACAGATTAAATTTAAAGTATTAGAATATGTATGTATTTATAATATGAAGCTATTTAGGGCATATATTTATTAAAACATGAATGTATCCGTTTCTTTTTATAATAAAGTTTACGTTAATAAGTTCAGAGCATAATATATTAATTATATATTATATTTAATAAATATAATAAATGATATTATTTAATGTTTATGTAAATAATATAAAACAAATACATTCATTAAATATTTATATTTAATATATGTTTATAATATGAAAGTATTTTAATTATGTATTTATAATTTTTACATATTAATACACGCATTTATTTAGAAGTTTGTGTGTTTACTCTTTGATGAAAATATTTATTAAAAACATGTATTTATCCGGTTTTAAACAATAAATTTAATTTATACATGAAAGTATTTATGTATTTATTTAATGTTAAAAATAAATATTAAATACTTAATTCATCTTGCTAGAGTGAATGCCTATATATATTAGTGCAAAGTTCTCATCAACAAAATGAAATAAGATACTCAAAGTGGATGGTAGAATTGAGAGCTTGTTCTATTTTTTTTTATATGTGAAGATCTATCTTAACCAGTTAATGAAGTAGCAGATAATTTTATAACAAAATTTATTTTTTAAAATTATTTGGTACTTCCTTAATTTGATTGAGATTTGATATTTCACTTAGTAGGAAGTATTCAAAGTGTTCATTGAGAAGACTCACAAAATTTTTAATATGATGGTGATCTCTAAACTAGGTAGTAAAAAAACATGCACAAATTAGATAATTAATTGTTAAATTTTTTCCATATTTTCCTTACAACGCAATTCAATCAATAAATCTCTACTAATCTTATCATGAATAAAAGAGTATTATTAGTAAAACTAAAAGAAAAAGAAATTGTACATGAAAACAAAATTTTCATCAAATTAAAAATTAATGTTTATATATTTCACCACAAATTTAAAATAAAATAATATAAAATTCTCACGACTTAAATTAAAAAAATTTAATGTAACGAAAAATCTTATTTTGGAATATAATTTTTTATTATTTGATAACTATGATTTCTTCAATATAAAATTATATTTTAAAACATGATTTATCCATATATATATATAATTTTTAAAAATTATCTATTTTTTAAATTCAGCCAATAATTTTGTGAAATGGTTTGGTTGAGGAGACATATAGGACTAAGTTTCCAAATAATTATTTTATCCTCTTTGAAAAGGATGACACTAACAAAGGAAGAAGATGGTGATTTCCATGTAAAGATATTTGAAGAAGAAATAACATGATCCCTTTCTCTCACCATATGAAAAAGTTTTGCATTGTTTTTCTTTATTTTTACCATAAAAAATAATTAAATTTGGAACATTCAGATCCATTACAATCAGATTTGAGTAAAAATGAGTAGATAACACAATTTTTAATTAACTTGCATAAACCAAATAATAATAAGAATTACAATATAAGTTCATAGTTGTACTATAAAACTTTATACATTATAATTAATAATACATACCCAATTCCCAAACAAATAATATTGAAGTTGTTTAAAATAGCTGATGCAATAAAATTAAAACTTTAAATTCAAAAAAAAAAATAATTGATTCTGTTCGGATTCATAAATCGATAATACGAATGTAAACCATTATTATAAATAGTTCATCGTTAATAAAAAAAATGTTGAGAAGTAGAATAATAAAAGTGAAAATTATAGCAAAAGAGGAAAAAAATGTGCTGCAAATTAATTAATGCATTTTTTTGCTAAAAAAAATCTAAAATTAAAGGATTGAAATGTTCACCCCTTATCAGGATAAAGTCTTTGAATGCTTTTTATTCACTCATGAAATCTCAATCTCAATCAAATCAAGGAAGTACCAAATAATTTTAGGAAAATGATTTCATAATTACTTGATACTTCATTGACTGAATAAGATAGATCTTCAGACAAAATCTAAGAAACAATAGAATTGTTAAACCTAGGAGAAAAGTCTATGAAAAAGACTACAATTCCTAACCACTTTGAGTGTATTATTATGTTTTGTTTAGCTATAGACACACATATATATAGGTAGATCTGTCTCAAATAGACCTGTATCAGATAGACCTGTCTCACATAGACCTGTCTTAAATAAACCTATCTTACATATACTAGTCTTACATAGACTTGTTTTAGATAGACCTATGTTATGTAGTTTATATAATTTTTCTTTAAAATCTTTATTGTTTCATAAAATTGTTTGTATGTTAAATATAATTGATTATTGATTTATTCGGAGGTAAATTTAATATATAATTTTATTAATTATAAATTATTTATATTTATTTACACATATACTGAAAAAAGTTGGATTTTATTTGATGTTCCTTTAACTTTTATTTTGCACAATATATTTATTATTTGCTTATAATAAATAATAAATACTCAAAATTTTAAGTTTTTTAACTATTTAACTTTATTTACTTAATGTACTTGTTTAGCATGAGAAATTCAAATTTTGTAATGAAAAAATTGCTATAACTTGTGAATAGAAAGTTTTTAACTTTTTTTTCCCATATGTGTGGTTTTTTTTATCAGCTCATGTGTGGGGTTGACCTTCATTTGTACGAGACAAACCAAGAAAAATGAGATGTTAATCTTATATGGTTTACCAATTTCAATCCAACAATGATATTATCTGTTATTTTGTGACTTTGTTGTAAGTTTATTTATTCAAACCAAGCTTTTTTTTTTTTATTTTAAGGCATTTTTAAGTGAGTTACTTGTTGTATTTCTTTAACTTTTTATTTTAATGTATATTTTTATGTCATTGCATTTTATCTTTGTCATGATAACTAATTTTTTTTATACTAATTAAATTAAGAATATTATTGAAAAATATGTTATAAAATGTAAAAAATACAAATAAAAAAGAGCAACTTTTTGTTAAAAATTTGACATTTAAAAAAGAGAAAGTATTATTTAATATTTAAATAAATACTATAATAAATAAATGCATAAACTAAATACTTTTATAATAAAAAAGTATTTAATGTGTTTCTTTATGTTTTTTTACAGATTAAATTTATATATTTATTAGAATAATGTATGTATTTATAATATGAAGTTATTTGGTGCATATATTTATTCAAAACATGAATGTATCCTTTTTTTTTATAAAATATACATTAATAAATTCAAATTCAGTGCATAGTATATTAATTATTTATTATATTTAATAAGTATAGTAAATGATATTATTAATGTTTATGTAAATACTAATAAAAAAATACATATATTAAATATTTATATTTAATATGGGTTTATAATATGAAAGTATTTAATTACGTATTTATGATTTTTACATGTATTTATTAGAATTTTGTGTGTATTTACTCTTTGATGAAAATATTTATTAAAACATGTATTTATCTGGTTTTAATGAATGATAAATAATTTACACATGAAAGTATTTATATATTGATTAATGTTAAATATAAATTTTAAATGTTTAATTGTTCTTTGTTACATTGAAGGCCTATATATATTATGCAAAACTCATCAACAAAAATGAAATAAGGCACTCAAAGTACATGGTAGAATTTGGATTTGTCATTTTTTTTTATATGTGAAGATCTATCTTAATCGGTCATTGAAGTATCAAGTAATTTTACAATAAAATTACGTGGTACTTCCTTGATTTGATTGAGATTTGATATTTCACTTAGTAAGAAACATTCAAAGTGTTCATTAAGAAGATTGAGGAGAATTTTAATATGATGGTGATCTCTAATAATCCAATTTTGTGATTTTGTAATTGTTATTGTTCACACATATTTTTTGGTACACCCTTTCTCTTGTTGCTGGAAATTTTAGGTTTTATCTTGGTTATTTGATTGGTTTTTTTTTATCTTTAATGAACTAATGATGTTTTATGCTTATATCAATCTAATCAATTAAAAAACCTTAATAGAACCAATTAAGTTAGTTTCACTTTTTTAATTTAATCACTTAACTCAATAAAATAAATATTAATTGACTTTGGTATTAGATTTTAGATTTATAAAATTATGAATTTGAATCAAATTAACTAATAGTGTGATTTTTTTATTGATTATCATCCTTTCTACACAGAACTTCACTCGGTACTTACCCTAGCTTCTTGTAGACAACACTCTTCAATCAATTTTTTTTTTATACAAAACATTGCTCTATCAAATTTCAATTACCTAGTTATCAATTTTACAAAACTAATTTGGTAAGGTAAATTTTGTATCCATCTACATATTGTTATTTGACCATATTTCTAGAAGATGTGAGATTTTTAACATGCTCCCTCCTACCGAGGACATGGAGTATATGGAACCTGATAGCAAGTGACACAATTGGTCTAATAAATCTCATTAGGATAGACACTAATATCAAATTAAGAAACTGAAATTTAAGTCTAACTTAACTTTACAAAAGTGCTTATAAAGTGAGGTTTACACTCATGTATATATATATATATATATATATGTATATGTGTGTGTGTGTATGTGTGTGTGTGTATTATTTGGTCATATATCTAGAAGATATGACATCTCCAAAAGACATAAATGTGTTACTAGACCCTTGACTGCTTGATTGTGGACCTATCAAAAACATTCATATTCACTTCCTATCATACCATACTATTTTTTTTTTTTGTTTATTCAGCAATCAAACTCTATGTTATAGACTTGGTACAATGAATACCAACCCTTTCACTTGAGAAAAAAGAAAGGAACCCATAAAACTTAATAGTTTGCAACAACTTATAACACTAGCTTTAGAGAGATAAGAATATGCCCTTCGTTTCTATCTCAAGTGTTAAATGTCATATGTTGTTGCACAATACCTTTAGAACAACACAAACATATAAATCAAACCCCAACACCTTATATCCTTTTGAAGGCATGTTTCATGATTGTTATCCCAAAGTGAAAATGAAGGACAATCTTTATTATTTCACGTAATACTTCACGCCTACATAGATATTTAATGTCTTGAATAACCATTAAAATTTTATCTTTGAACACACATATTCTTCTCATTCTATAAATGCTCCAAATAATAGCAAACACAATCTTTTTCAATCCAAATTCTTAACTTTACCAATCCCACCATTATGATGCACAACAGGTTGTATGACATAACAATGTAGAACCTTACTCAACTTGATGTGATTCCAATAGCCATATAGAGAAAGGTTCTTGACCTTCTTAGGAATCACCTTGAGTGCTCATGAAGATGGAAGAATGTTGGATGATCTCGCCACTAGAAGTGTGGAATGCTCCTAGATGAGAGTGATGCCGCCACTTGAGGACTCCAATGATCCATCAAGATAAGACTAGAGAAGAAGGCTCAAAGCTCTCCAAAGTTCACTCAAAATTTGAGTAGAGTTTTCTTAGATTAATTCCAATCTGAATTTTACAAAGAGAGCACCTCTATTTATAGCCTAAGGTGCTGAAAAGTAAGCTTACACAAATTCAAAAAAACTCCCTCCTAAAAAGCTTCTAGAATTTGCGCCTAAAACAAAGCATGCGGAAGGTGTGATCCCTTCTTTCACTTTGGCACCTCCTTATTTACTCCTACACCTATCTACTAACACACCCCCCCTAAGACTCTTAACTAAAGACTAAAAGATGCTTTAACAATAGAGGTTTCTAATGTTTCCCTCTAAGCACCTTTCTAAACAATATTTATTTAAAACTTGGCTTTGCCCTTCATGGGATGGTCTTTGGGCTTTTGTGGGCTTTGGCCTTCTTGGGCTTGGGCTTGGGCTTTATCTTTTGCAAAGATTAACAAGAAAAACTTTAAATGTGAAGGCGAATGATCTTGTTCTTCATTATAAAAAGCCACCTTTAGTTGATTCTCATCATACTCCCCGAGTTGGAGAGAATTCGCCCACGAATTCTGAATCCCTGCACATAACAAAGTCAGTTTACTTTTACAATCAAAAGTGTAAGAAAAAGGAATACATGACTTAGCAGATGGAACCAAAGGGATTGTAGAAAAGGAGGTCCTACAAATCGACCAAGTTGGAAAATGTGTTTGGGAATGATGATATTTTTGGGAAAAAGACCTCTTAAATGGTGAAACCCATTAGGAGGTATGAAAAAATCATCCCTAACATATTTTAACCAAGGTGGTGTTGAAATAGGAACCTTGGGTAATGAAAAAGATAAAGAAGAAGAAGACCTTGGAGGGTCCATTTGAGGTATAGCACGAGTCAACATGATGGATTTAGAGGAGAAAATGGTGTGACTCGGTGTAGTACTTACTTCTTTTTCTTTCTCATTTTCTCTTTTAGTTTTCATTTTTATTTGGTCCTCATGAACCTCTTTGGGAGAGAGGGGTTTTAATATAACCTTGCGCCCTAGGAAGGAAAAAGACATTGTATTGGATAGGCCATCATGTAAAACATGTCTATCATATTGCCAAGGCCTTCCTAAAAGAAGATGAGAAGCTTCCATGGGCACAACATCACATAAAACCTCATCTTTATACTTTCCTATAGCAAAGTTAATGAGGACTTGTTTATTCACCATGATTTCACCTACTTCACTAAGCCATTGTAATTTGTAGGGCTTGGTATGAGAGATAGTGGGTAGGGCTAACTTCTCCACAACTCTTGTACTAGCCACATTAGTGCAACTTCCCCCATCAATAATCAAGGAACATAACTTGTTGTTGATAAGACATCGGGTGTGAAAAATATTTTCTCTTTGAGTATCATTCAAAGATTTTGGAATTGTGCCCAACATACGTCTTACCATCAATAAGTCACCTTCACAAGGACTTTCACTCTCATTTTCACTTGATGGTCTAGAAGGTGAAGAATGCCTAGGTGAATTGGAATCATGCTCACTAACTACAATGCCTTCATGCATGTACATACTTCGTTTAGAAGGGCAATTAGCAGCAATGTGACCATATCCCAAACATTTAAAACACTTTTGACTAGACGATTTAATTGGGAATTTAGGCCTAGAAGTAGATGGCGTAGGATCCTTGGGTTTGAAAGAAGAATCTTTGGAAGGATGTTTAGAAAAAGAATTTTTGTTTCTCCAAGACTTGGAGTAGTATCCATCATTGGAAGCATTTTTGAAAGAGTTTTTCTTAGCAAGTTGGGCTTCCACCTTCATTGCAAGATGAACTAAAGAGCCCAATGATGAATACTCTTGTAACTCAACAAAGTCTTGAATATCCTTCCTAAGACCACTCACAAACCTAGCAATCATAGCTTCCTCACTTTCCTCTAATTCAATTTTAAGTACAAGCGTTTCTAGCTCTTTATAATATTCATCCACATTTAGCGTGCCTTGTTGAAACCGTTGGAGTCTCAACATGAGGTCTTTCCTAAAATGTGGGGGCACAAATCTAGCGCGCATTTGATCCTTTAAAGAGTTCCAAGAGTCCACGGGAGGACCCTTGTGATAGATAATGTCCTTTACAATTCCATGCCACCATTTCATGGCATAATCACTAAACTCTAGGGTGGCTAGCTTAAGCTTATGCTCATCTTGGATCTCATGGATCTCAAATATTTGTTCACACTTAGCCTCCCAATCTAAATATACATTCGGATCACTTGAGCCATTGAAACAAGGAAGCTTGACCAAAGGTAGCCTAGCCTTTGCATCTTGGTAGTAGCCATTGCCATAGTGAGGTCTCTCCCCTTGGTTGTGATGTCTATGTCCAAGGAATTGGGGTGGAGTTCTCCTTCTCCTATGGTCCTCTTCACGGCCTATGTCATTGGAAGAACCTCTTGTTGAAGGTCTATGTGAATGATGCCCATCATGGATAGAAGGAGATGGTCTAGCTTGTTGGACCTCCATCTTTTGCATTTTCTCTTCCAAGCGTCTAATAGTTCTTTGTGCTTCATGTAATTCACCAAGGATTGAAGCTTTGGAAGGAGAATTCTGCTTGTATGATGCATCACTTGAAAATCCAACCATTTGTAATAAAAAACAGCAAACACACAAAAACAGCAAACAAGTTAAGAAACAAAATTAGCAAAAACAGTGAGTGTTTTAAGCAAAATGCCGAAGTGAATTGAGGCAGAAAAAGAGATCACTCTCAAAGAAATAATGTTCTTGCACCAATCTGATCTTGAGGCCTTGGAATCCTCAAATGAAAGATGTCAAAGCAAGCACACCAATCTCAAGAGCAACCACCACAAAACCAAAGAATCAATAAAGACAATCAAGAAAAGGTATAAGCAAGGAAAGGTAATTGCAAAAGGAAAACTATGTGTAAGACAAACTCAAAGAGTAAGAATGAAAGACAAGCAAGAAAATAAAGAACTCAATGAGAAAGTAGGCACACAAAAGAATACTTAAGGAAAAGCACTAGAGTAGATGAAGAAAACAAAAAAAAATTAGCTACTGGAATTTTTTTATTTTTTTTTAAAATACAAACTGTGCTTGATATTCACCGATTTAACTGGAATGATGTAGAGCGAACTGGATTATGAAATTTAAACCACAGAAACTTCAAGATGTTAACTCAATAATGGCACTGGAATCAATTAAAAACAGTAAGCCAATTGAGAGAAATAAATTTTTCAAAATCGCTGCCAGATTACCGTATTTTTTTCGGCAGAAATGTACACTTTTTTTATTTTATTTATCATTTTTTGTGTACTTTGAATTTTTGAATGATTCTTTTTTCTACTCTTTTATAACACTTTGAATATCACAAATCCAGAATTTCAGAATTTTCCAGTGAGTAAATAAATTTCAATAAGAAAAACAGTAAGCACTTTTTTTTTTCAGAAACAGAGGAATCCTAATAGGAACAAAAAACAGAAATATGAACTAGCAAAGACATAATGGAAAATGATGTATTGGAACTTGTATAGGTCTAGAATACAAGTATGAACTCAATTCTAAAAAGAAAATGTACAAAGGATCAACATCAATTCAGAAAATTATATGACACCAAAGCAAGAAACAATCAAAACAATAAAAGTACTACTAGAAGTAATGACAATTATGGAATAACATGACTAAGACAAAACTTGACATGATTACAAAATTAAAAGACACATCACAAATTTTAACAAGTGAAAGGAAGCTTAAGGTAAACTCTAGGAAGGATAATGCCATTCCAAAAGAGCAACCATACTCATAAGAATTATGAGTGCCATAAACCTTTTCACAAGCACTTGGTGCAAAAGAAAAAGAGCAAGAATACTCAATTAAAATTCTAAAACAGAAACTTAAATTGCAAGAAATTAAAAGAGCTCTTGAAATAAAGTGCACACAACTCAACAATTAAACAAGAAGAACCTAAGACTCATGATACCACATGATGTGATTCCAATAGCCATATAGAGAAAGGTTCTTGACCTTCTTAGGAATCACCTTGAGTTGGACATTATAGAGGCACTTTTCTTAGAGTTGGATCATTGTTCTAAGACAAGAACTCACCAAAAACTAGTACCAAATCCCAAACTCATTTGGATGAACCAATTTTAGTCAAATTGAACCGAACAAAAGAGTAAGAAAAGCAAAGGAACAAGATGAATGGACTGAAATATAAAACTGCCGAACCAAAACTCATAAAAAAACAGCAAGAACACCAAACCAAAACTCAAGAACACAAGCTAACAAAAACAATAGAAAGAGAAGAAAGGAAGGAGAAGAGAGTGCTCATGAAGATCGAAGAATGTTGGATGATCTCGCCACTAGAAGTGTGGAATGCTCCTAGATGAGAGTGATGCCGCCACTTGAGGACTCCAATGATCCATCAAGATAAGACTAGAGAAGAAGGCTCAAAGCTCTCCAAAGTTCACTCAAAATTTGAGTAGAGTTTTCTTAGATTAATTCCAATCTGAATTTTACAAAGTGAGCACCTCTATTTATAGCCTAAGGTGCTGAAAAGTAAGCTACACAAATTCAAAAAAACTCCCTCCTAAAAAGCTTCTAGAATTTGCGCCTAAAACAAAGCATGAGGAAGGTGTGATCCCTTCTCTCACTTTGGCACCTCCTTATTTACTCCTACATCTATCTACTAACACACCCCCCCTAAGACTCTTAACTAAAGACTAAAAGATGCTTTAACAATAGAGGTTTCTAATGTTTCCCTCTAAGCACCTTTCTAAACAATATTTATTTAAAACTTGGCTTTGCCCTTCATGGGATGGTCTTTGGGCTTTTGGGGCTTTGGCCTTGTTGGGCTTGGGCTTGGGCTTTATCTTTTGCAAAGATTAACAAGAAAAACTTTAAATGTGAAGGCGAATGATCTTGTTCTTCATTATAAAAAGCCACCTTTAGTTGATTCTCATCACAACTCCACCATCTTTAATTGATATTCCACACTTCATAGGATTTTTTGCAAGTGAAGAAAATATGTTTAGTTGATTCATCACTGGAGTTTCAAAAAGGGCACAATAGCTAATTAGGAGGTTGTAATATATTGGGCTTTTTTAAATTATCCTTAGTTAGGAGTCTATTCCAAAATAGCTTCAAAGAGAGGCATAAAGCCTTTGGAGGGATTTTGTAGGTCAAGAGCTTCTTCAATGTTCCATGTGGTTGGAATTCACCAATTTTTATGGCTTGTATGATATTGTATGCAGATTTGGGCAAATAGAGCTTCCTCCCCCCTTAACCTCATCTTCTTCTTATTCCTATGTAGTGATGTATTGGTAATTCCTAATTTGAGGTCCTCCAACACTATCTTCTTCCATTTAAAGATATTCATTCTCCGTGTTAGCCTCAACTCTCATATCTCAATTGACTAAAATCGCATATTGTTGATGTAATTGCAGCTTTGAAACTAAGAACAACCTATAAAATCTCTTTGTCTATACTTTTTTTTCTCTTAACCATTTTTCTTATAAAATATGGTGCCTTTGTTAAATTATTTGTTATTATTTTATTCACTATATACTTTTCCCAATCTCTCCATAAGATGAAACTATTTCTTTGTATTTGGTGTCCATCACACTATTATTGTGACTTTTGTTGTTAATTCTTAACCACAAGAACTTTACATGTAGTTGCTTCCTTCTAAAAGGTTCACAAAGAACGTGCAAGTAGTTCTTAAATAGTTCACATTTTTTTTTTCAGAATAACATAGAATCTCACAACTATTTTTTCAATTACCTTTTCCTATGTTGGTATGTATCATCTTCTATTATAATTTTTTTGTAAATTTGATGCTTTGATCAAATTAAATATCTTCACATTAAATATAATTAACTCGATCAAAGATTACAAATGAACACACAACATTGATGTTTGTTTGCTAATCAAAATAAATTTTTATACATTTGAATTATATGTTTAAAAGATGACTTCTTAATAAAAATGAAAATAATAATGGAATCATGAAGATAATATTTTCTCGTAATGAAAATTAATCAAGTGTTAGTTTGATGTAGAAACGTCATAGGTTAATTTTTTAGTTTATTTATTGCCAACATAAGCTTATTTATTGAAGAAAGAATCCTCAAATTATTATAACAAAAAGTTGAAATCAATAAATCTACAACTAAGTGGAGATAGATTAGAACAATTCTTTTTTATATAAATCTTACATTACACAAGCTGTCAATTTATTTTGGATGTAAATAAGTTTATTTTAATAAACATATATGACTGATGTTTTTTTTAATAAGACTACCTATTTTATAATTTTCAATTTAGATGATGATAAAACATATACTACATTTATTGTATTTTTATGAGGCAATAAATTCTCCCAAACATTACACAAGAGAAAAAAAAATTTGTCATTTAAATGACATCTCCTTCCTGCATTACCTTCTAACATATACAAACTTCCAACTATTTTATATAGAGCATTAAGTATACATAAATAAGATGTCCTTAACCCCTCTTAACAACAATAAAAAGTGTAGTCTTTGTCATCCAATTTAACAAGCTTGATAATTAGATTATGTCTCCATTTTATGTTGTTGATGCTTTGTTTGAAGTTCCCAAAAATGCTTTCTTTCCACAAATGTCCAATAGGCCTTGCCTTTCCTTTTGAATTTGTTTGGGCTGATTTCCCCTGACTGATGAAAATTAGCCTCCTATAGATTTGTTGTTTCTAACTCTCCTCCTTGTGATGCATATGCTTTGATATTTGTGTTGAACCATGTGGTGTTCAAGCTTTGAAGAATCCAAACCCCTTGAAGGATGTTGAAGGCTTTGTTGTGCTTGCTGTTGCTGTGCTGTTGTAGTTAGGATCTGGGGTAGTTTGAGTGTTGTAATCCAGTCTTGATTGAATCCAAAGCATAAGCATTCTCAATCTTTTTGAAAGAAAAATGTTTTTCAACCTAAGTGAAAAACAACCTGTTGTTTTGTCGAAACAACTGATTGTTTATACTTAGATGTGTTTAGAAAAGATTGAAAACTGTTTTTCACATATTTGAACCTTGAGAACCAAAACAACCGATTGATTCGAAGAAACAACCGATTGTTTGTTTTGGTACCATAACAGAAAAACTATTTTATCTTTGACTGAGCTTTTAATGATTTAACTACATACACTCCAGTCTTTAAATGCTTTGACCAATCTTTAAATGCAATTAAATAGTTTGTTAAGATTTGATAACAAACAACATCTTTGAATATATACAGAAAAAAAGATTTGAGTTTTTCAATCAACACAAGTTTTGAGATTTTCAAAGAGTTGAGATTGCTTAGAGATTAAGATTGATCAAAGAGTGTGAGATAGGATTTCTCTTGTATTGATTTCAGATTTGCTTCTGTAACAAGTGTAATCCTTGTATCTGTGTAAGAACATTCTGTGTGTTCTTGAGGGGATCAAGATCAACAATCTTAGTGTGGTGTGTTGGCCAAGAGAAGTGTGTTTCTTGAAGGGTTCAAGGTCACTTTCTTGATTGTGTTGTAAGTGATCTAGGTTTGATTGCTTAGTTGATTTCCTCAGTGGTTTCTGAGAAGACTGGATGTAGCTCTGGGTTTAGAGTGAACCAGTATAAACATCTGTGTGCATTCTCTCTATCCTTAATCTCTTTCAATTCTGTTTTGATATTTGCAAACTGGTATAAACAACCGATTGTTTTTCTGGTGCTGTTGTTTTTTCTTTGTATTTTTGGCAAACTGATTTCCTTACCAATTGTTTCTCAAAGGAATTTCATTCTTCGCTTAAAATTTTGTGAAAACCATCTTTAAACTATTCACCCCCTTTAGTTTAAAGCCATCCTTTCTAACAATTGGCATCAAGAGCTTGGTTCTTGGAAGTTATTCAAGTTGATCCTAAAACTGTTTTTGATGGCTGATAGACTACCTTTTGGGGAAGGTGCTTCAATCAACAGACCACCTCTGTTTTGTGGTTTGAACTACCAATTTTGGAAAGTGAGAATGAAAATCTTTGTGGAATCTCTTGACAAAGGTATTTGGGATGCAATTGAAAATGGTCCTTTTGTCCTAAAGTTTGAAAAAGATGGATCCTCCATTGAAAAGCCTTGGTCTCAATGGACTGATTCTGAAAACAAGAAGGCCAAATTCGATTGCATTGCCAAAAATATAATAACCTGTGCTTTAAATTCTGATGAGTTTTTCAAGGTATCTCAATGCAAATCAGCAAAAGAAATGTGGGACACCTTGGAGGTAACACATGAAGGTACAAATGAGGTGAAGACAGCTAGGAAGCATACTCTAATCCAAGAGTATGAGATGTTCAGAATGCTGAAAGGTGAAACAATTGCTGAAGTGCAGAAAAGATTCACACACATTGTTAATCATTTCATGAGCCTTGACAAGACCTTTGAAAAGGAAGAGCTAAACATCAAGATTTTGAAATGTCTTGATAGAGCATGGCAACTTAAGGTAACTGCTATATCCGAATCTAAAGATCTAACATCCTTGAGTATGGCTTCTTTGTTTGGCAAGCTTAGGGAACATGAGTTAGAGATGAATCGACTCAATGTTCAAGAAAGCGAAGACAAGCATGTAAGGAGTATAGCCTTAAAAGCTTCCAAGCATAAAGGCAAACAAGAGTCCAACGATGATAGTGATGATGAGAACCTTAGCTTGCTATCAAGAAAGTTTAGCAAATTCTTGAAGAGGAACCGCTACAAGGGCAACAACAAAGATAGGTATGGAAACAAGAAATCCAATGATTTTAATTCCAATAACTATACTTGTTTTGGTTGTGGTGAGCAAGGTCACATAAAGGCAGATTGCCCAAACAAAAGCAAGGAGAAAAAGCCTAGCCACAAGGAAAAGAAGGGCAAGACAAAGAGAGCCTACATAGCTTGGGATGAAAATGAGATATCATCATCAAGTTCTTCATCAAGTGAAGATGAGAGAGCAAACATATGTTTGATTGCTGAAAATGATGATAAATCAAGCAGCTCAAGTGAGGTAAGTTCATGTGCTTCTTTAAATGAACAAAATTATAGTGAATTGCTTGAAGCTTTTCAAAAGACTCACGATGAAGCTAATCGATTGGTGCTTCCAAACAACCGATTGAAAGAACTTAACAGCTGGCTGGAAATGAGAGTAAAAGCACTTGAAGATGAGATTGAAAAATCAAAAAGAGATTTCAAAAATCTGGAAACACATTTCAAAAATTCTTCTTGCAAGTATGACACTCTCATTTGTGAAAATTGTGAAAACCTTGAAAAGAAAGTGCATTATCTTGTAAGTACTGTGGATAAGCTTTCTAAAGGAAAATCCAACTTTGAGAATGTCTTGGCATCTCAAAACTGTGTTTTTGGAAGGGCTGGTTTAGGTTTTAATCCACAAAACAAACAAGATAAGTTTTTAAAAAGTGTTTCAAGAAAGCCAGTAAAACAACCGATTGTTATGTCGAAACAACTGATTGTTACATGCTTTTACTGTATGAAAAAGGGTCATTCGGTTAGATTCTGCAAAATAAGAAAGTTTTCTGTTCCTAGAGGCTACATGAAATGGATCCCTAAAGGATGTGAGGTTCCAAATGAGAAAAAGAAACCAATTGGACCCACATTTGTGAAAGGACCAAATCTTGTTGCTTGAACTCATGCTTATGCAGGAAATCTAAAGAAGTGTGAAAGACTGAGTCATCTGATCAAGTTCTTGGAAGAAAAAGGCCAACATTGAAGCTGAATCAATGTTCTAAAGCCCTCAACAGTTAAATAAGGCTTCTTGATCTCAAAATACATGGCTCATTGAAAGAACAACATAAAGGATAAGACCTTCCTTATCTCTGTTCCTAAGTTCTGTTTTTAAGTTCTTTTTATGGTTGTATAACCTCTTTAAAATGTTTAATTTCATCTGCTTTGAATTCCTTCTGTTCTTGTTTAAAAATTCAGAATCAGTTTTACTGCTGCAGAAAAACAACCGATAGTTTTACTCACTATCTTGGCCAAAATTACCCATTTAGGCACCAGTCTGAGTAGGAGAAACAAACTTTTATGTTCTTATGTGTTATCAAGGTCCATGTTTTTAAGTGTATATATCGTATCCTCTTTGGTGAAAAAACCTTAGTGATCTTTTAGATCACTCTCTAGACAATTCTTTGTCTTAGTCATGAGTAGTTGTTTGTTAAAGAATACTTCGTGGGTTAGTCAGAAGTGATTATGATACAAAAGAGTACTCAAGTTTATAACTAGAAGTGATTTTGTTTCGAAACAATACTTGATGTGTTAGCCAAAAGTGACAACGATCTGAAAGAATATTTGTGTTGTAACTTGCATTGTCACTCTTCATAGTGACACTCAATAAGTTGGTTTAGAATTGGACATAGTTTGCGCTTAGATCAACCAATATAAAAACATGAAAGTATATTCTTCTTTTCCTTATCCTTTTAAAATTTCATGCTATTTTATGAGTGCTAACTTATGAAGGACAATTTTTGAAACCAATTTTTTTTTTAATGTATTTGACAAATGGTCTGTAAAACCCCATAATTTACATATAAATATTACAATAAAAGTTCTACCAGATTCTATACAAACTTGGAGTTTTTCAAAACATTCCTAATACATGATTAGGATTTATAGAAATACAAATATTTACAATACAGGTTTCAAAATCAACACCCTAAAGCTCTTCAGACCCTCCGACACCTGTAAGATCATCTGCTCGTGTACATAGTACAGTCATCGCAGTTCAAACACAGCAAGAAAAGCAAGGGTAAGCTAATGCAAAGAAAATCCATAAAATAATTCATGGAAATAGAACCAATTTAGACTAATAATTTATAAACATGTCTTTAGTAATTTCATGTAAAATTCCAATACCAATTCCATCATTCATATAGACCACACACGGATCTATTTTCAATCACAATCATTGGATTTCATTTCAATCCCACTTCGTCTTCCGGAAGACTCATTAAGTATGCCCCTACCAGAGACTAACACCTGACCCAAAGATTACCAGCGAATCTAATAGAAAGGATCAGGGTAAGTTCAAACATCCAATACCGAGTGTCTACAGTGGGACCCGGTGTGTATGAACTCCCTCTCAGCTTCTCACCACCTAATATCTTAATCTACATGACTTAGATCATTAGTGAAGCCAGAGGATCTCCGTTAAACATAGGCTTTTCATACTTAACGTACCATCAAACAACAACTCATACATTATCCCAAATGTATGACATCACTTTCATACAATTTACATCATTCGTATATAATACATATCATTCAATCACATAACATTTAAAAATTCATATCATTCCAGAACTTTTCCAACGTTAAAAACAATATTTAACTCTCAAACTATCAAAATATAATATTTATAAAGTTTAAATAATATATAAACAAACACACAATATATAAACAAATAACACCCCTGCAAGAGAAATTCAAATTGGGACCACGTCCCTTCCGCATTCAGATCTTCTATCCTAGGGTGCTATTAAAAAAAAAAATTTAGCTTCCCTTACCTCAATTGCTTTCTTTCCAAGCAACTTCTAAAATTTTATTTCCCACAGTGTAGATAAGCTTTAAGATTTACGGGCCTAATGCAAGTTATCCAAGCAGAACAAAAATTCAGTATGTAATAGAATAAGTTGAGAGGATTAAACTTAGGATATATAGAGTAAAAATGAACTTACTCTGTTTGAAAATCTAATCGGGTAGAAATGTTCCTTAAATCGGGCAAGGCTTCTGTTGGTGTTTTTTAAAAAAACACGCTGTTACATTATCTCCAACTACAAAAATTTTCGTCCTCGAAAATGATTAGGGTATGTTGCTCGTATCTCCTCTTCAATTTCCCAAGTGGAATCTCTAGAGATGAGATCCCATAATACTTTCACCATGAGAATATTTCTTCCAAGAAGTTGTTTCAGTTGTGAATCTAAAATTCTGATTGGCTTCACTTCAAATGACAAATTTTCTTTCACCTGGATTGAATCAAACTCTAGAATGTGACTGGGATCAGGTACATACTTTCTTAGCTGAGATACATGAAAAATATTGTGAAGGTTAGCTAAAGGAGGAGGCAAAGCAATTTCGTAAGCCACAGGGCCTATTCTCCTAAGAATTTGATAAGGTCCTGTGAACTTAGGAGTCAATTTCTTGGATTTGAGTGCTCTTCCTACACCAGTGAACGGTGTAACTCTAAAAAAGACATGCTCACCCGCAGAGAATTCTAAATGTTTTCTTCTTTGATTTACATAAGACTTTTGCCTGCTGAGAGATGTTTTCAATCTTTCTTGAATCATTTTGACTTTCTCATTGGTTTGTTGTATTAATTCTGGTCCAACTAACACACTTTCACCATCCTGAAACCAGCAGAAAGGTGTCCTACACTTTCTTCCATACAATGCCTCGAAAGGAGCCACTCTTATGCTAGCTTGGTAACTGTTATTGTAAGTGAACTCTACCAATGGTAGAATTTTATCCCAACTGCCCAAATGATCTAACACACAAGTCCTAAGCAAATCCTCTAAGGACTGGATAGTTCTCTCTGATTGTCCATCAATTTGAGGATGGTATGCTGAACTAAGTCTGAGTTTAGTCCCCAAAGCTTCTTGAAGTGTTTGTTAGAATCTTGAGCTGAATCTGGGATCTCTATCTAAAACTATGCTGGAGGGTATACTATGCAGTCTGACTATTTCATCTATGTAAATCTAGGCTAACTTCCGGATAGAGATTCTCAAGTCTATAGGTAGGAAGTGCGTCGTCTTTGTCATCATGTCCATTATGACCCATACAGAGTCATGCTTCCGCAAAGTACGTGGTAAGTGGGTAACAAAATCCATTGAGATACTATCCCACTTCCACACTAGAATGTCTAACTGAGTTAACATGCCTCCAGGTCGTTGATGTTCAATCTTTGATTTCTGACAAGTCAGACAAGCAGCTACAAACTTAGCTACATCATTCTTCATGCCATGCCACCAATAAGACTTCTTGAGATCTGGATACATCTTGGTCATTCCTGGATGTAAACTGAGTTTGCTTTTATGACCTTCAGATAACACTGTTTGCTTTAGTTCATTATCTTCTGGTATACACATTCTATTTTTGAATCTCAAAATACCATCCACTTTCAAAGAGAAGTCTTTAGCTTTGTCAGTATTTAATAAGCCCATGAAGTTCTTCAATTTTGAATCTTCCAACTGCTTCTCCTTTACCTTCTCTAGAAATTCATTAGTTATAACAAGTGTATTACAACTAATGCAATTTGAAGACATGGAAACCTCCAAATTCATACTCCTGAAATCTTCAATCAATTCTAGCTCTCTAATCATAAGCGGCGACATTTGTATCTTTTTATGACTCAACGCATCTGCAACAACATTTGCCTTCCCAAGATGGTATATTAGCTGGAAATCATAGTCCTTTAAAAATTCAATCCACCTCCCCTGCCTCATATTAAGTTCCTTCTGATCAAACAAATACCTTAAGCTTTTATGATCACTGAACACATTAAAATTAACTCCGTAAAGAAAATGTCTCCATATTTTAAAAGCAAAGACAACTGCCCCATGTAACTGATCCATCAAGTCATCAATTCTAGGAAGAGGATATTTATTTTTTTATTGTTAACTTGTTTAATTGCCCGTTGACCAGGACGCAAGAACTTTGCCTCGTCAGATCTGAATCGACTCTGTGCCGTGTTAGCTTCGGTCCTTCGCCTTGATTCGCCTCAAGAACCTGCAAAAAGACAGAACGGCGCCGCTGCGGCCGATCACGCTCTGACGCCCAAGTCAGCGACTGAACCACCAAATACTAAGAGAAAAACTCAAGAACTCTCTGGAACCGTGCAAGATTCTCTCTCAGCGTACTCTAGTTCTCGCAAGCGTAAAAGAAGTAATCTAAAACGCGCGCGTACCTCAGAAGTTCGTTAGAAACTCTTATATACCTGTGCACTTTCTCTCTCCTGACAGTTACACATCTGGACACGTGGCTCGCATCCAGCTGTACACGTGTCACCATCTGGAGCTTCCTTGACTTGGGCGCCACTTCTTACTCTTCAGGCTTTTTGGCTAAGTTACTTATGCATGAAACAACTCAGCGCACAGCTGCCTTGGAGCGTGATCCCTTCTATGTGGCGAGTACGGGTGCCTTCATACACACCTACCCTGTGGTCTCGCCGGCCGTCTTCATGATCTACTTCACTTGCTTCATCGTGCATGCTCGGGTAAGCTGTTCCCTGACCTCAACCTCTGGCTAGCTAGGGAATGACTACCTGACGGCTTCATCCTGTGCCTCGAAAGCCTGGAGCAAGCTTCACTGATCCTTCGGCGATGTCCTCCTTTCGGCGATCTCTGATCATTTGGTCGCTTGGGTTTGCATCTGGCGACTTCATCATAAACCTAGTGATCGCCGGTTTAGGTATGCTAGAGATCGGAGCACGCCAACTTAAAGACTGGCGACTACACGAGCCCCCCGATCTCCTTCCCTTCTGTCAGCCATGAGCCCCGCTCAACACGCCTACATAATAGCTTGCTGCCACGTCATCACCTCCGACTACCTGGGCGGTACACAAGCCCCCCAGTCTTAAGCGAGGACTTGTCCAGCGAAAAGACTAAGTGGTCACATCACTGGCGATCTACGTGGCACTGGCGCAGAATTCCAAACGTTCGTACCTTCTGCTTTCCTGACGCTCCACCAAACACCTTTTCCAATCACTCGACACGTGGCTTTATCAACGGTCATCTTCAGCTGTCGTTTGCGCTTCAAAAATCGTTTGAAAAACCCTTAAACCCTTTTCATTTTTACTGTTTCATCATCTTTCTGCCTTCGAAATGCTCTGAGTTTTCTCTGCAAACCCGCGACGCTCTTCGACTCTCTCAATCCCCAACTCCCTTCAACGTTCATCTGATCATCGAAAGGTACCTCTTTTACTTCTTCTGTTGATACTTGTTGCATTTTAACCGATTCGCATCATCCATTAACTGTCTGGTGCATACGCTGTGGGTTGTTTCTTCTTCTTCTCCCTTCTCGTAACTTAGGGCTTCGTCTTCCATTGCTTTCATCACAACGAACTTTCGTTCGTTCGTTTTTCATCCCTCGTTCACATTCGAGTCGACTTCTGCGACCTTCGCTCATCTTTCTTTTCCTTTTTCCTTTGCAGTTTCCGCGATGACTCGTACAAAGACCACCGCGAATCCTCCTCCTTCGTCGCGAAACCCTCCATCCCAAGCGCATAACCCACCGCGAGCACCTGGTGCTCCCTCTTCCCAGGCTGAGAGGCCTGCAACCTCTCGCCCCAACCTTGCTCAGGCAACTCCACCAACCGCCGGAGGAGCCTCCATCCCCTCTCCAGACTACAAGAAACTATACCCATGGGCCACCTCAACTTTGCTGAAGGAGACTTCTTCAGTAACCTCTGCTCTGGCGGTGCTTCGATTGAAGAAAGGGGACGAGCCCAACCTTTCGTTCCACAAGGAGCACGATGACAAACTGATGGTGCTGCCTTGCCCCCCCGACGTGCCAGTCTGCGCGGATGACAAAGGGAACAACGGCGAGTTGTTCTGCTTTGTGTATACTACCCTCTTCAAGAAGGTGAAACTCAGGTTTCCCCTTACCCGTTTTGAACGGGAACTCTTAACCGAGCTCGACATCGCCGCCGCCCAGCTCCATCCCAACAGCTGGGCATTCGTGCGGGCGTTTCAAATTTTGTGCGCGCATTTGGGACTACCGGCCTCGGTAGATGTATTCCTTTTCCTGTTCGAGGCCAAGAATCCTGGAGATCGCCTTTGGGTGAGCCTGAACGGAATTGCTGGGAGGTCGATCCTTTCTATCTTTCAGCAATCTTACAAAGATTGGAAGGGAAAGTTCGTCCAAGTGCGCCAAAATGACCGAGACCCTTCGCTGCTCGACGGCTTTCCCTTGTACTGGGTAAACAAGGGAAATAAAGACTCCAAGGGAAACTTCAGAAGGCCAAGAAGCCCCGACAATATGGGCGAGTTGGACAAGGACCTATGCCTCTTCTGGAATAGCGTGGCAGCCGCTAGTATTACCTTTCCCACCTCTGCAATCATCTCCTTCGAGTTCTTCGAGGACCAACTCGAGGCTCACATAGGTTAGTACTTACCTCGACATTTAGGTTTTTGCCCTGCGCTGCATCTCTGTTATCTATTATTGGGCGTCCTGTTTGTTGCGCACTAGACTTGGTTTTTATTTCCTGCACCATTTGTTTGTCTCATTTGCACATGTACTCACACATTTCACCTTTGCCTTTGTGCTTACTTGTATACTTTTGCACTATGCAGATCTCATGCTGAGCAAAGGCAAGTTAGCTGAATTGAGGGCGCTCGCCCGAACCCACGGATTGGCGTCGCATTCCCAAACTGTTCCTAACTCAGTGGTGGAGATCGCCGCTGCTCAGGGCAGATCGCCCCCTCAAGGCCCAACGCCTCCAGAAGCACTGCCCGCTCCTCAACGTAAGAAACTCATCTTGAGGAAACCAAAGAGGAAAACTCCTCAAGTGGTCCAAGAAGATGAAGAAGAGGACGACGAGGCAACTGAGGATGGCCTCATCACCAAAAGGAGAAGGGTGGCACCTTCTTCACCACCTGCTCCACCTGCTCTTCCAACACCAACACCGCCTTCTCCCCCAGCTCCAACACCAACACCGCCTTCTCCCCCAGCTCCAACACCGCCAGTTCAAGCAGTACCTTTGGCGGCTGCATTTCCTGCGGTTGAGGCTACCGAGCCCAACTTCATGGAGAACCCTCTGAGCGCCTCCACGCCATTCGTATCCGCTGGAGAGGGTCCTCCTTCAACAGTCTCAATCGCCGAAGCTGCGCCAGGTGGGGATGAAGGCGCTCATAACTCGCTGATAATCATCACCGAATCCCCTACATCACCACCACGCCAAGAAGCCCAACCTCAACCAATCCAAGAGGGCGGTGGTGAGAGCCAGCACCAGGCTCCTTTAGCGCCTCCTCCAACAGCGGTTGCAAGCATTCCCCTCGCGGTCAAAGGGATCTGGGGGCCCTTCACAGCCAAACTCAGAATGATGGCAGAGGACCTCCCCTCCATCATATCAAAAGCTGTGGAGAGCTCCAGCAAAAAAGTTCAGGACGACATCTCCGTGCTCCAAGAGGAGAATCGCTTGATAAGGATCGAGGCGGAGAAGTTGTCTTGCAACCTTATGATGGCGGAAATCGAACATTCGAGGGTGGAGGACGCCATGAGCACTGAGCTGAGGGTGGCGCGTAAGGAGGCCACCGATCTGCGCCAGAAGGTGCACCTCCTAGCTCAAGAGAAAATTGAGCTGGAGAGCAAACTGGTTCCCTACCGTCTCAAGGTGGCTGACCTGGAGGCATCGATCAAAGCAGATGCAGCCAAGGTAGAGAGCCTTGAGAAGAGGTCAGTCGATCGGGAGGTCCTCTTAGGAAAAGTTGAAAAGGAGAGGGATGACACCGTGGCTGAGCTCGCCGAAGCCAGAAAAGAGAACGAAAAGATCGCTGCAGAGCTGGCCCAGGCGCAGGAGGAAAACAAGAAGGTTGTTGAAGACCTCGTTCAAGCTCGTGAGAAAACTGAAGAACTAAAGAAACGAGCTGATGAGCTAGAACAACAAACCGAGGGGCTCAAAAAGCAAAATGAAGAGCTCGAGCTGAGCTCCGCCCAAGTCCTCGCTGCTGGGTTTGACGCCGCCCTGGAGCAATTTGCCTGCTAGTACCCTGATCTGGACCTCTCCATGGTGTCACTAAATAACAAAGTGGTGGATGGGAAGATCGTTCCTTCTGAAGATTAGCTGCTTCCCTCCATCACTTACCTGCCTATTTGCTTTGTACAAACTTTTGTAATAACTTTCTTTCTTTGTATTTGAACTGATGCCACTTTTATCATAGATTTTTCTGCTTCTTCATACGATCTCTCTGTTTGCCTTGCTTTTCCTTGTAAAAAATCGCTTAAACGAAATTGACTTAGTAATTCTGCGAGCACAACTGTTCACTAACTGCTTCAAACTATCAACTTTCGAACGATAGCATTCTAACAACTTGTGAACTTTAAGGTAATGAACCTCAGCGCGAAACCACTTACTAAACAGCGAGTTTCAACCCAACTGATAGTTTAAGACATAGTTCACCTGATCTGCCCCATCAAAACGGGCCTTAACTCTTGTCATCGCTTGAATTTCTTCTGATCGCCAAAGAGTCTTGGCGATACCAGCTTTCTCTTGCCTTTATAACTTGGCCATTGTTCCCTCATCTGGGGGTAGAGGCGCCTTTTGGATCCTTCTCTTCCTTCCCTGAATTTCAGAACAGTAAGCCGGATAACTAGGTGTTCTCTTCGAACCTACCTTAGCTATCCTTCAAACTTCTTCCACCCTCCACACCGTACCTGAACTCGTTCGAGACAAGAAGGATTTTATCTTGCCTGAACTCGCTCGACGGCGAGAAGGTCTTTAACTCGCCTGAACTCGCTCATCGGCGAGAAGGTCTTTAACTCGCCTGAACTCGCTCGACGGCGAGAAGGTCTTTTATCTCGTGCCTCTACATTGCCCCAGGGGCTACATCTTCTCTCCCCTGGAGGCACTGAGGACTTTTCACTGGTGCCTCTACATTGCCCCAGGGGCTACATCTTCTCTCCCCTGGAGGCACTGAGGACTTTTTACTGTTGCCTCTACATTGCCCAGGGGCTACATCTTCTCTCCCCTGGAGGCACTGAGGACTTTTTCTCTTTCTCGCCTGCACTCACTCGACGACGAGGAGGTCTTTATCTCTTTCTCGCCTCAGGACGCGCGAGGGCGTTGAGGTCTTTTAAACATTGTCGGTGCCTCCGATCGCCGAAAGACGATGAGGACTTTTAACTTTAACTGATGCCGCCAATCGCCGAAAAACGATGGGGACTTAGAAACATTTTAGAAAGCATGCAACATAACTTCAAAACTCGCCTTAAATCACATTCGAGTGACAAGGACTTTTTCAAAACTTTCGCAACAATAACAAGCATGCAATCTAAAACACTTTAAACTTCGAAAACTCTTCTTTATTGGGTGGCCTCATTAAAAACCCTCCTTAGGGAAAAAAGAGTGCCCCCTTCAAACTGTTTTAAGAGAAAGCTTGCAAACTCTTCGTGTTTGTTTTTACTTACAAAGCTTTTAACTGTAATATAACTTGAGGTGCGTGGCGTTCCAAGTGCGAGGAATCGCCCCTCCTTCCAATGTTTCTAAGCGGTAGGCGCCGTTCCCGAGCGTCTCGGTTATTCTGAACGGTCCCGTCCACTTAGGTGACAACTTATTCTCCATCTCGTACTGGTGGGCCTTCCTCATCACCAGGTCGCCTTCTTTAAACTACCTTGGCATCACCTTCGAGTTATATCTTCGTTCAATCCTTCTTTTCACTGCCTCAGCCTTTACTCTCGCCTCCTCCCTGACCTCATCCAGCAAATTCAGATTCAGCCTTCTTTCCTCGTTCGAGTCTTCCGCTACAAAATTCTGGAATCTCGGCGAGCTCTCTTGGATTTCCACTGGAATCATTGCGTCGCATCCATAGACCAGGCCAAACGGGGTCTCATGGGTTCCTGACTGCTCGGTGGTGTGGTACGCCCAAACTATACGGGGTACCTCCTCAGCCCACGATCCCTTGGCTTTCTCTAGCCTTCTCTTCAAACCTCTCAGCAATACCCGATTGGCTGACTCTACTTGGCCATTTGTCTGAGGGTGCTAGACGGATGCAAATACTTGTTGAATTCCCACCCCTTCGCACAGCTTCTTCAACAGGTGACTTGCAAATTGAGTCCCGTTATCCGACACCAGGCGCTTGGGCACACCAAACCGGCACACGATGTTCTTCCACACAAAGCTCTCGATCTTGTGTGCGGTGATCTGGGCCACTGGTTCTGCTTCAATCCACTTGGTGAAATATTCAATTGCCACCACCAAGTACTTCATCTGCCTGATCGCCAATGGGAAAGGTCCCAGAATGTCGATCCCCCATGTATGAAACGGCCAAGGGCTATAAATCGACTTCAACTCCTCGGGAGGCGCTTTGTGCCAATCGGCGTGCTGCTGGCATTGCTTGCAACACTGTGCGTACCTCTTGCAGTCCTCCCTCATTGTTGGCCAGTAGTAACCTGCACGGAGGGTTCTTGCGGCCAGAGCTCGACCCCCGACGTGACTTCCACAAATCCCTTCATGGAGCTCGGCCATGATTCTTGTACATTTCTCTCCGTGCACACATTCCAGGAGTGGGTGTGTGAACCCAAACCTATACAACTCGCCATCAATCATCGTGAACTTGCTGGAGTTCTTCTTTGTCTTCCTGGCCTCCGTCGGATCCAGTGGGAGAAGGCCATCCGCCAGGCATCGCTTGTACTGTGTTACCCAGGTGTCTGGCTCATGGGTAGCGCCGACCCGTGCCACGTTCACCTTCTCCTCCCGACATACTCTTATTCTCGGCGATCTCAAGGTCTCATGAGTTAAAGACCTGTGACTCCTCGCCGCTTTCTCCGTCGACTTGCTTATCTGAAGAACTAGGTGATCTGCCACAAATGCTCTAGGCGTCTTCAGAGTTTCTTGGATCACCGTCCTCTGCCTACCCCCCTTGCCTGAACTGGCGAGCTTAGCTAGCAAGTCAGCTCGGGCATTCTGCTCTCTGGGCATATGGACCACTTCGAAGGAGGCAAAGGAACTCTTTAACTCCCGCACATACTCCAGGTAAGCCGCCATTTGTGGATCCTTGGCCTGGAACTCGCCTGTTACTTGTCCCGTGATTAACAGCGAGTCACTCTTAGCCATTAGCACCCTAGCTCCCATCTCCTTGGCCAGCAAGATTCCGGCGATCAGTGCCTCATACTCTGCTTGATTGTTGCTGGCTTTGAAGGCAAACCTCAGGGACTGCTCAATCAGCACGCCGTTGGGCCCTTCCAGGATGCCAGCACCGCTACCCTGCTGGTTCGACGATCCGTCCACCGAGAGCACCCAACGAAAATCATCCCCCTCAACTCGTGTTGCTTCTAACGAGAGCTCGACCACGAAATCAGCGAAAATCTGCCCCTTGATCGGACCTCGGGGCTCATACTTGATATCGAACTCCGACAGCTCCACCGCCCACTTCACCATCCTCCCAGCTACATCGGGCTTCTTCAGAACCTTCTGGATGGGCAAGTCGGTCATCACCAGTATTGTAAAACTGTGGAAATAGTGGCGCAACCTTCTCGCCGAAAAAACCACTGCCAGTGCAGGTTTCTCCAAGGCCTGATATCTCACTTCCGGGCCCTGCAGCACCTTGCTGACGAAATAAATAGGCTTTTGAGCCTGGTCCTGATCTTGGGCGAGCACCGCACTCACCGCCCTCTCAGTCACAGCAAAATACAACCTGAGAGGGGTCCCCACCAGCGGTTTGCACAAAACCGGCGGGCTCGCCAGGTACTCTTTAAGCTTGACGAAGGCCTCTTCACACTCCTTCGTCCAGGCAAACTTGTTGTTTCGCCTTAAACACTGAAAGTACGGATGGCCCTTCTCTCCGCTGGCTGATACGAAACGGGACAGGGCGGCCATCCGACCTGTAAGTTGCTGCACTTCCTTCACAGTAGTTGGGCTCCTCATCGCCAAGATGGCAGCACACTTATCAAGATTGGCCTCTATTCCTCTTTCAGTTAAGAGGAACCCCAAGAACTTCCCCGCCTCCACGCCAAAGATGCACTTCTCGGGATTCAGCTTTAACCTGTACTTGGCGATCGTGGTGAACAACTCCTCCAAGTCCGCGACGTGCTTGCTCTTCTCCGGCGAGGTCACGACCATGTCGTCTACGTACGCTTGCACATTCCTTCCCAGCATTGGTGCAAGTACCCGATCCATCAACCTCTGGTACGTGGCCCCTGCGTTCTTCAGCCCAAAGGGCATCACCTTGTAGCAGTAGCAAGATCTCTCGGTCATGAAGGCGGTCTTCTCTTCATCCATGGGATGCATCTTTATCTGGTTGTACCCCGAGAAGGCATCCAGGAAACTCAGCAACTTACACCCTGTAGCACTGTCGACCAGGGCGTCTATGCTTGGCAAAGGATACGAATCCTTTGGGCAAGCCTTGTTCAGATCAGTGAAATCGACGCACATGCACCATTTCCCATTGCTTTTCTTCACCAGCACGACATTGGCTAGCCACTCAGGGTACTGGACTTCCCTGATATGGCCTGCAGCGAGGAGCTTCTGGGTTTCATCCCTGATCGCCTGCCTTCTCTCCTCGTTGAATTTCCTTCTTCTCTGTCGCACTGGTCTGACCTGGTTGTCCATTGCTAGATGGTGGCACAAGAAGTCGGGGTCAATTCCCGGCATGTCTGAAGCAGACCATGCGAAAGCATCGAGATGCCGCTCTATCACCTTGGCAATCTGGTCTTGGAGCTCAGCCTCCAAGGATCTCCCCAACTTGAAGACCTTTCCCCCGATCTCCCTCTCAAGCCATTCCTCGACGGGTTTGGGTCTAGCTTCCCTGGCGATTACCGCTCTGGCGATTCCCAGCTCCCTCGCTTCCTCTGGGCGGTTCCTCGCCTCTTCTTCCCGCTCGGCGTTCTCTCCCCCATCCTCAGCATCCATCATGGCGACGTCGCCTCCGGCGGCCACCTCCATCGCTGCACCAACAACCCGCCACTCTGTTGGCTTGGGCTTCACACCGGGAGGCGGCGTCGTTGTGATGTAACTCACTGACCTCTTGTTTTTCAGGCTATTCTCATAGCACTTCTTCGCTTCCTTCTGGTCAGATTTGATGGTGATCACCACCCCTTCCATTGATGGCAACTTCACCTTCATGTGCCGGGTTGAAGGCACAGCTCCTATTCTGTTGAGTGTTGGTCTTCCCAACAGAATGTTATGTGCTGAGGGAGCGTTCACGACGAGGTACTTGATTTTCTCCGTTCTCGAGCCCGCCTCATCCGTGAATGTAGTTCTCAACTCTATATACCCCCTGACCTCCACCTGATCGCCAGCGAAACCATACAAGCACCCTCCATAGGGTCTCAGTTGGTCAAGGGGCAACTGCAACTCTGTGAAAGTCGGCCAGAACATCACATCTGCCGAGCTTCCTTTGTCCACCAGAACCCTGTGGACCTTCCTTCCCGCCGTAACAAGCGAGATGACTATTGGATCGTTGTCATGAGGCACAACGTCCCTGAGATCTTCCCTTGTGAACGTGATGTCCACATCTGGTGAGTGGTCCTCGAACATGTCCACCGTCTTCACAGACCTCGCATACTTCTTCCTCTGTGACGCGGTGCATCCACCACCCGAGAACCCTCCTGCAATGGTGTGGATCTCTCCGCGAGTAGGCATCTCGTGCTGCTGAGCCTCACCACCTGCTGGCTGGGAGCTCGACGCTCCCCCCGCCCTCCTGTCCAACAAGTAGTCATTTAGGAACCCGCTCTTGACCAGGTCGTCGAGCTGGTATCCTAATGCCAAACATGAGTCCACGGTGTGGCCAAAGCCCTGGTGGAATTCGCACCAGGCGTCTGGCTTTGGTCCCAACACCTTGTCGCCCACCTTCTCAGGCGCCTTCAGCCTGGCCGCTATATTGGGGATGGCGATCAGGTCCGCCAGCCCCATGACAAACTTATGCTTTGGCGGGCGATTGTACTCCCTGGGGCGCCCTGGACCCCTGCCCTTGTTCTTCCTTGGATCATAAGGATGGCGAGTCCTTTGATCCCTCTTGGCCACCGCTGTCTCCAGCACCCTCTGTGGCTGGATCCTGGTCTGGGCACGTGGCCTAGCGGGGGCCACGCTTCCTCTCTTCTCGGCGACCTCACTTTCATCGGCGATGTGGGCCACCGCAAGTCGCCTAACCTCAGCAAATGTGGCGGGGTGAGCCCTGATCAACGCCTCTCAGAAAGGTCCCGGCAACACGCCCTTCTTGAAGGCGTAGACCAACATCTCTTCGTCCTTGGCCGGCGAGCGGACCATCTGCGCCCCAAAACGATTCAAATAGTCCTGAGGGACTCTCCCTGGTACTGCCTTATGTCGAACAGATCATAAGACACCCTAGGCGGCGCCTTGTTCACTATGTACTGCTCGACGAAGAGCTTCGAAAACTGTTGGAAATTGGTTATGTGACCTGTAGGCAGGCTCACAAACCATTCCAGCGCTGTCCCCTGGAGCGTGCTCACAAACATCTTGCAATACACAACACCCGATCCTCCTGACAGCATCATCTGCGTGTGGAACGTGGTGAGATGTGCCTCAGGATCCTCCACGCCGGTAAAAACAGCCTTCATGGGTACCACACTCGCAGGGATAGGCGTGTCTGTAATCGCCTGAGCAAAAGGCATGGGGAAAACGCGAGGCGGCGTCGACGGCGTGACCTCTTCAGCGACTGGGCGCCCTCTCTGCTCCTGAAGAGCTTGGCA
Source organism: Phaseolus vulgaris (assembly GCF_000499845.2). NCBI lineage: Eukaryota > Viridiplantae > Streptophyta > Magnoliopsida > Fabales > Fabaceae > Phaseolus > Phaseolus vulgaris. The sequence goes on along the minus strand of NC_023756.2, from coordinate 34,789,344 downwards.
CAACTCCTCAGTCACTCTGCTAAGCTCTTCATTCCTGGCCTAAGAGGCGACCAGGTCCTCATGCATCTTTGCCTGCTCTATGCGCGAGGCTTCCACATTCGCCTGCAACGCACGGATGATCTCCACCATATGCGCCATAGTCATGGCGCCTTCAGCAGCAACTGGCGCAACTGGACTTGAATGGTTGCTTCTCATCTTTCTCATGAAAACTTAACAGATCATAATGAGCGACGAACAACACCTCCTTCAGCAACGATCGATCCAGCAATCAATCAGTCAGAGCTTTGCAAACTCCAACGAACTTCAAGAACACAACCTCAACAGCAAACCTTCACAGAAACTCACAACTCCACCACAAACCACCGCTTCTTCCACGTAAATCCGAACGAACGGCGAAACTTAGATCTCACCGATTAAAACTTGCGTAAGCAGCGAAAAACCTCACCTCACCGAACAAGAACTCAAACGAACGGTGGAAAATGGTTGCACCAGCACACAACCACACAGAAACTGCAGAAACTTCCAAGAACTCACGCTGTAGATGGGAACAGGTTTTACACGGCCCCACAGTGGGCGCCTGATGATCCTGCCTGTTGACCAGGACGCAAGAACTTTGCCTCGTCAGATCTGAATCGACTCTGTGCCGTGTTAGCTTCGGTCCTTCGCCTTGATTCGCCTCAAGAACCTGCAAAAAGACAGAACGGCGCCGCTGCGGCCGATCACGCTCTGACGCCCAAGTCAGCGACTGAACCACCAAATACTAAGAGAAAAACTCAAGAACTCTCTGGAACCGTGCAAGATTCTCTCGCAGCGTACTCTAGTTCTCGCAAGCGTAAAAGAAGTAATCTAAAACGCGCGCGTACCTCAGAAGTTCGTTAGAAACTCTTATATACCTGTGCACTTTCTCTCTCCTGACAGTTACACATCTGGACACGTGGCTCGCATCCAGCTGTACACGTGTCACCATCTGGAGCTTCCTTGACTTGGGCGCCACTTCTTACTCTTCAGGCTTTTTGGCTAAGTTACTTATGCATGAAACAACTCAGCGCACAGCTGCCTTGGAGCGTGATCCCTTCTACGTGGCGAGTACGGGTGCCTTCATACACACCTACCCTGTGGTCTCGCCGGCCGTCTTCATGATCTACTTCACTTGCTTCATCGTGCATGCTCGGGTAAGCTGTTCCCTGACCTCAACCTCTGGCTAGCTAGGGAATGACTACCTGACGGCTTCATCCTGTGCCTCGAAAGCCTGGAGCAAGCTTCACTGATCCTTCGGCGATGTCCTCCTTTCGGCGATCTCTGATCATTTGGTCGCTTGGGTTTGCATCTGGCGACTTCATCATAAACCTAGTGATCGCCGGTTTAGGTATGCTAGAGATCGGAGCACGCCAACTTAAAGACTGGCGACTACACGAGCCCCCCGATCTCCTTCCCTTCTGTCAGCCATGAGCCCCGCTCAACACGCCTACATAATAGCTTGCTGCCACGTCATCACCTCCGACTACCTGGGCGGTACAAAAATGTCTCCATATTTTAAAAGCAAAGACAACTGCCCCATGCAACTGATCCATCAAGTCATCAATTCTAGGAAGAGGATATTTATTTTTTTATTGTTAACTTGTTTAATTGTCTGTAATCTATGCATAGACGTGACGAACCATCTTTCTTCTTCACTAATAGCACTGGAGCTCCCCATGGAGAAACACTAGGTCGAATGAATTGTTTATCTAATTGTTTCTTCAATTCAGCTAACTTTGCTGGTGCCATCGGTATGGAGAAATTGACATAGGACCTGCTTCAGGAATCAAGTCTATTGCAAACTCTATCTCTCTTTTAGGTGGAAGTCCAGGAATCTCATCAGGAAATACATCCATAAACTCCTGAACTACAAACATATCTTTTTGTACTTTATCAGTAACTATAGAACAAGCCAAGAGCATAAAACAGTTTTCACCTTCTTGTATCTCTCTCTCAAACTGATGAGCTGAGATAGCCTACATTCCTTCTAATCCAGGGAAAATTAACTTCTTCCGACCGCAATCTATAAGGATATGATTAGAAGACAACCAATCCATTCCCAAAATAACCTCCAAATCTTTTAGAGGTATACAAATCATGTTGATCTTGTATCTCCTCCCATCTATAATTACTAGACACTCAGCACACATGGAAGAAGTTACTATAATACCTTCTGTTGGTGTAGATACCACCAACTCAAATTCTAATTCTCGAACTGGCAACTTAAGTTTCTTAGCACAATCAAAAGATATAAAAGAATGGGTTGCCCTAGAGTCAAACAATACAAATAACTGTGTTCCAAAGATAGAAGAAATACCTCTAACAAGGCTATCAGACTAGGAAGCTTCAGCTCCACTAATAGCAAAATCTCTGCCAGCAGCTTTGGGTTTTTGATTACTATTTTGTTGTACTTGCTGCACTCCGCCAGAACTTGGAGCTCCCAATTGGACACGACGGTCTTTTGTTGCATGACCATACCTGTGACATCTATCGCATGTCACATTTGACACTAGATGATGGCAAAATCTAACAACATGTGGCCCACCGCATCTAAAACATCTAAAACTAGGTGGTGATTGAGAACTGGGTCTTCCACTGCTACAAGATTGAGGTTTGAAATAAGGTTTCTTTCTATCTTCATATTTAGGCATGCTTTTAGAAGGTCCTCCCACTTGAGGCTTAGCAAGTCTGCTACTACTTTTCAAACTCTCCACTACTTTTGATTTCTCCACTAGAGCAGGGAAATCTCTAATGGACATAGGAATCACCACTTCTTTAAGCTCTTGCTTCAACCCAAACTCAAATTTTCTACATCTCCAAGCCTCAGTCATGATCTGGGTGTAGAATCTAGCTAGGTGTTTGAACCTAGTAGCATATTCAGTGACTGGAAGATTTCCTTGTTCCAGCTGCATGAATTCAATTTCTTTTGCATACCTGACACTATCAGGAAAATACTCCTCCAGGAATCTTACTTTGAAGTTCTCCCAAGTGGCATCTTCTCCTTTGTCTTCCATCATTTGCTTCATGCCTATCCACCAAAACTCAGCTTCTTCAATAAGCATATAGATGGCATAAGATAATTTTCTCTCTTCAGGGCATTGAGTAGCTTCAAAGATTCTTTCTATGTCTCTCACCCACTGGTCTGCTCCATCTAGATTTATCTTGCCATTAAATCTGGGTGGATTATGTCTCAGAAAATCCTCCAGACTAAAGTTATGGGGTTGTTGATGAAGCAGAGATGCTTCTGCTGCTAATCTAGCTGTTTCTAATTGATGAAGGACGGCCTGATGCTGTTGTGTCATAGTAGCACTCTGTTATTGTAAGGTTGTTGCCATCATCTCTATTGCCCGAGCTAAGTTGGGCATATCTACTGGTGGAGGGGGAGTAGGTGGTCTATGTGTCATCTACTAAGCACATAAAGAATTAAGTTGGAAATTACTAAAATTTTCCAACTACAACTTTAAGACAAATTAACTTCAAAGAAATAATCATACGAAACAAGTTAAAACCAATCAAAACTTATCTTTGAAATGTACTTTAACTATTTAGAATTAAGATAGAAAATAATCTTGATCCAGTCATGAGTGTGCACCCTCACCACTCTATCAAGACTCTTTTCATTCTTAATACTTTCATCTTTATTCATAACAATTAATTTGACTCAAACACAAACAAGATATCAAGAAAAACAACTTTGTCAAATATCTTATTAGAAACTTTTAAATAAGTCTTGAGGCTAGACTTAAACAAAAATCTACACGCAGGAGAAACAAAATAAACCCACTACCCTCAAGTTATCCTAAGGATGAACCGCTCTGATACCATTAAATGTAACACCCCATAATTTACATATAAATATTACAATAAAAGTTCTATCAGATTCTATACAAACTTGGAGTTTTTCAAAACATTCCTAATACATATTAGGATTTATAGAAATACAAATATTTACAATACAGGTTTCAAAATCAACACCCTAAAGCTCTTCAGACCCTCCGACACCTGTAAGATCATCTGCTCGTGTACGTAGTACAGTCATCGCAGTTCAAACACAACAAGAAAAGCAAGGGTAAGCTAATGCAAAGAAAATCCATAACATAATTCATGGAAATAGAACCAATTTAGACTAATAATTTATAAACATGTCTTTAGTAATTTCATGTAAAATTCCAATACCAATTCCATCATTCATATAGACCACATACGGATCTATTTTCAATCACAATCATTGGATTTCATTTCAATCCCACTTCGTCTTCCGGAAGACTCATTAAGTATGCCCCTACCAGAGACTAACACCTGACCCAAAGATTACCAGCGAATCTAATAGAAAGGATCAGGGTAAGTTCAAACATCCAATACCGAGTGTCTACAGTGGGACCCGGTGTGTATGAACTCCCTCTCAGCTTCTCACCACCTAATATCTTAATCTACATGACTTATTTTAGATGGATCCCAATTCTATCATGTTTATACTCGACCACCTTATACAAATTAAGGAAATTCTCTTTGTATTTTTATAATTTTTGTATGCTTCTCCATAAATATGAAAATTTCTACTTTATCCTTTTGGTTTATGAAAAAATGATTTTATAATTATGTAATCTAAAAGTTATTTTTTTTATAAAAATAAAGCTTTCAAATTATACAATTTAAAAGTTATTTTTAGGTGAAAAACAATTTTTGCATTAGTAATCGAAAAGTGTTTTTTAATTGCATAATGCATAAGATATTTTTTAACTTTTGAATATATGATTTAAATTTTTTTATATAGAAAATAATTTTTAAATTTCATAATCTAAATATTTATTTTCTTAGTTAAAATACTAACAATAATCACAATAACAACAAGACAATGAAAAGAGTATAGATAAAAAATGAAAAGAGTACAGATAAAAAACCAAAAGTAAAAATTCAAAGAGTGAAAGAAACAATTTGATTTTTTTAATAAAGATGGGTAAGTGAAATAAGCCTGACCCAATTTATCACACTACCAAATAATATAATATATTATAATAAATTAAAAAATTACTTCTAAATATTTTTCTTCAAAAACATATAAAATTATAACAAAAATTGATGAGACGACCATTCTCAATTTAGACATTTCCTTCTTTTCTTTTTTTCTCAATGAATTTAGACCTTTTCTGTAAAACATACATTCGACATTCCACATTCGACATTCAAATTTATTTTTTATTTTTTAAATATCCATATTTGTCTTACATTATATATTTATATATTTTATTTACATTTAATTTTTTGTCTACTTCTTTAATTTCACATTACATATATAGAATTTAATTTAGAATAATATATACTTTACACAAACTTTATAGTATATATTTTAACAATCAAGAGAGTTTCTAAAAAATAAGAATAAACTATGTACTAATACAATTATTACAAGAAGTATTATAAGTAATTTATTAAAAATAATAAATTGTTAAATGGTTCCTGAATTTTATTAATTTCATCGTAGAAGGAACTTTCTTGGATTTGTACCATTGACGATCAACGTTGAGGTGGATTTTGCGTGAATTGGCAACGTAGGAGGAACTTCTTTCGAACAATCACTGCCACATCATCCTATTTTCCGCGTCAGAATTGCACTTTGTACGCATATGATTTATCATTTTTTTTTATTTTGAATTTTAATACACTTCTTTTTTTACTCTTTTATAACACTTCAACCTACTAAAATCCAGAGTTTAAGAATTTTTCTCCAACATAATTAATTTTCATAAGCAATTTTAGTCAACACAAAAACTGGAAAACAGAGGAAACCTATACTTGAATTTAAAAACAGAATTAAGAAACTTCAAAGACACAATAGAATTGATGTATATGAACTTGTATAAATATAATACACAAGCATGAACTCAAATCTAAAAATAAAATGCACCAAAGGATCCAAAAACAGAATTAGAAAACTGCACTCAAGGAATTGTTCATTTGATTATTGACACTTTACTTAGATTTAGATTCTATGATCAACATAGGTGAGAAGCTTAAGAAAAATTCCCACTGGACGTTAACTTAACAAGTGTTAAGTAGATGTGAAGGTTCATTTCGATAAGGCCAAAGGAAAACACAACTAATGTTGAAGATGAATGACAAATATAGTTGCAAAATTTAATCAAACACAAGATGCGCAAGACATGAACCGAATTGAAATTCAAGAACAAGAACAAGAACAAGGCGTATTTTGGAATTGAAAATAGGAATGGAAATGGAATGGAAAAGAGATGAGTGAAAGGAAACTTAGAAGTGGTGGATTTGTGAATGATCACGCCACTTGGATGGTGAATTTGATCCAAGATAAGTGTTGATGCCGCCACTTTAGAGCTCACAACACTCACAAGATAAGACTCATTGTTTAGAGAGACAATGCTCACAAAACTCTAACACAATTTGTGTATAATAACTTTACTCTTCATTCAACATGTGAATACATGAGGTAGGCCTCCCTATTTATAGATTTAAAAGCCTTGGAAAAGAAGAAAGGAGGGTAGAATGGGAAAAGGGAAAAGAAGTGGGCAGCCATAGGGTTTGACTAAGTTAATCTCGTATTCTAGGCTTATCCTTCTAGAAACTAGGTCAAAATGCCTTCAAATGGGCTAGGAACAAGCTAGAATGCTACCCACACCCCCTACTATGCTAAAGGCACTTGCTTATTTCTACTATTTGGACCCCTACAAATGAGCCCAACTTATTTACAACATTTCTTACTCACTTAAGAACTCTAGCAGGAAGAATTTGATTTGCTCTGGCTCATGGCTTCTTCTTCTGCTTATATTGTCTTAATGTTTGGTGATCCTCAACTTTGTATTTGGAGATGACTGCCCTTTTTGGATTTTTCTTGTAGTGTCTTTAGTCATCTTTGGGTTTGTATCATGTTCCCCAGGCGCGAAAGAATTCATCCACGAATTTAGTAGCCCTGCAAATAATAGAATGAGTTTGTTCACATGAGTTGTATACGGTAGGGGTGAAGCAATCTTATTTTCGTTAAGCTTAGGGAGATGATATGTTTGAATTCTAGCTACATGAGATTTTGGAAAATCCTCTTAGAAGGTGAGAACCTTTAGGAGGTTTTGGAATATCATCCCTAAACTTCTTAAGCAAATATGTCAAGTATTTAGAATGGTTAGGTAATGAAAAAGACAAGGAAGAAAAACACCTTGGAGGTGAAGTGATGATACTCATGTGATCTTGTTCTTCTCTTTCTCTTTCATTTTCATTTTTTATTTGGTCTTGATAAACCTCTTGTATCATCATGGTTCTTTTATTTGGACAATTGGCAGCTATGTGCTCAAAACTTAAACATTTAAAACATTTGGGTCTTGAAGTTTTGGTGGGTGACTTAGGGGTAGAGGGTGAAAGGGTGTGTTTAGAAACTTTTTGGTTAGAAGTGGGTTTGTTTGAAAAAATGGAAGGAGAAATTTGTGTAGAAATTTTGGTTGCATCCTTCCTAGAAGAGTGAGAAATGGTGTCTTTTGAAAAAGTGGAAGGAGCAATTTTTGTAAAATTTTCATTTGTATCCTTCCAAGAAGATTTGTAGAAAGCATCATCATGAGTATTTTTTAAAGTTGTTTTTTTCAAAATGTGTGATTCTACCTTGATGGCTAGGTGAACCACTTTCTTGAAAGAAGAATACTCATGTAATTCTACAAGATCTTTAATTTTTTTCGCAAACCACTTACAAACCTTTTTATCTTTGACTCTTCATTATCATACATATTCATTTTAGTCAAAGTTGTTTCTAATTCATGAAAGTATTCAACTACCATCCTATGTCCTTGATGAAGCCTTTGGAACTTCAACAAGTGTTCCTTCCTAGGAGGAGGAGTAACAAACCTTGCGCGCATGCATGCCTTTAAATCATACCAAGAGACCATGGGCGGCCTCTTGTTTAGCCCAATGTCCAATACAAGATGGTGCCACCATTGTTTGGCATAGTCTAAGAAAACTAAGGAAGCTAACCTAACCTTTTGGTTTAAGGTGACCTTATACACATGAAAAATATGTTCAACCTTAGCTTCCCAATCTAAATACAAAGAAGAAAATAAGGCACTCAAAGAAAAGCTAGCACACAAAGGAATCCTAAAGAATAGTACTAGAATAGATGAAGAAAAACAAAAAACAGTGCTACTGGAATTTTTTGAATAATGCAAACTGGAAAGTGAAATTTAAACCACTGAAAATTCTAGACGTTATCTCAAAATAGGCACTGGAATCACACAAAAACAAAACAGCGCCAATTAATTGTGATAAATTTTTCAAAGATATTTGAAGAAGAAATAAGATGATGCCTAACATAATTCCACCCAGTTACTCTCAAACATGATTTTTTTTTTTGCATTCTTTTTCTTTATTTTTTACAATAAAAATAATTAAATGTGAAATTTTAAGGATCCATTCAAATCAGATTTGAGTAAAAAATTATTAAAAAATGTCAAGCATAATATTAATATTTTTATTAAAATGAGTTGATAACATAATTTTTAATAAACTTACAGAAACCAAATAATAATAAGAATTACAACATAAATTCATAAATTTACTATAAAACTTTATACATTATAATTAATAATAGATGTCTAATTCCAAATAAATAGCAATGAATTTGTTTAAAATAGATGTAATAAACTTAAAAATTTAAATTTAATTAATTCCGTTCGGATTCTTAGATCGATAATACGAGTCTAAACTATTAATATGATTAGTTCATCGTAAATAAAAAAAAGTTGAGAAGTAGAATAAAAATAAAACTGAAAATTATAGCAAAAGAGGAAAAAAAATGTTCCAGAAATCTATTTTGTGCAATTCTTTAAAACAAAAAACCTAAAAATAAAGGATTGAAACATTCACATGATATTAAATTTACATGGATAAAGTTTTTGAATACTTTTTATTCACTCATGAAACATCAATCTCAATCAAATCAAGGAAGTACCAAATAATTTTAGGGAAAAGATTTATTAATTATTTTATACTTCATTGACTGAATAAAATAGATCTTCAAACAAAATCTAAGAAATAATAGAATTGTTAAACCTAACAGACAAATCTATGGAAAAAACTACAATTTCTAAGCTCTGTCTTATTATGTTTTGTTAAGCTACAAACAAATATATATAGGTCGTAGGTCTAGTTAAGGTGGTGGATTGAGTCATGAGATTTCCTTAGTTTAGAAAAATAAAATAAAAGTGAGCTGGACATTTCAATCCACCTAAGTGTAGACGCATCCTACATAGACATATCTTACCTAGACCTGTCTTAGATAGACCTGTATTAGATAGACCTGTCTAGCGTATAAGTTTTTTAACTATTTGACTTTATTTTGCTTATGGTAAATCCTTGTTTAGCGAGAGGAATTCAGTTTGCAATGAAAAATTTTCTGTAACATTGTCAAAAGAATTTTTTTAACTTTTTTTAAATATGTGCATTTATACGAGACAAATAAAGAAAAATAACATAAAAAAAAGAGAGAGTATTATTTAATATTTATATAAATGCTACAATAAACAAATGCATGAAGTAAGTACTTTTATATAAAACTAAACTTATAATTCTTAAAAAATATTTATAATAAGAAAGTATTTAATGTTTTTATTAATTTTTTTACAGATTAAATTTAAAGTATTAGAATCATGTATGTATTTATAACATGAAGCTATTTAGTGCATATATTTATTAAAACATGAATGTATCCGTTTCTTTTTATAAAGTCTACGTTAAAAAGTTCAGTGCATAATATATTAATTATAATTATATTTAATAAATATAATAAATGATATTATTTAATGTTTATGTAAATACTAATAAAACAAATACATTCATTAAATATTTATATTTAATATGTGTTTATAATATGAAAGTATTTTAATTATGTATTTATAATTTTTACATATTAATACACGCATTTATTTAGAAGTTTGTGTGTTTACTCTTTGATAAAAATATTTATCAAAAACATGTATTTATCCGGTTTTAAACAATAAATTTAATTTATACATAAAGTATTTATGTATTCATTTAATGTTAAAAATAAATATTAAATGCTTAATTCATCTTGCTAGAGTGAATGCCTATATATATTAGTGCAAAGTTCTCATCAACAAAATGAAATAAGACACTCAAAGTGGATCGTAGAATTGACTGCACCCATCACAGGAGAAAACCCGAAAATACCCTTAAAAAAATGGGGTACATATAAAATTACATTCTGGACCCCCTTTTCCGGAACACAATAATCTCTTCCGGATAATTTTTCCAGAATGTATTATTTTCAGTTCCAGATTTTTTTATCCTTTTTTTTCTGGATTTTTATATCCGAAACAAAAAAATCTCTTCCGGATTTATTTTTCTGGAATGCATTATTTTCACTTCCGAATTTTTATTTCCAGAATAAAGGGTATTTTTGGAATTTTAAAAATTATGTTGGGTGCAGGTTAAAATGTGTTGGGTGCAGGGAGCATTTGCCTCTATTTTTTTTATATGTGAAGATCTATCTTAACCAGTTATTAGATAATTTTATAACAAAATTTATTTTTTAAAATTATTTGGTACTTCCTTAATTTGATTGAGATAGTGTTCATTGAGAAGACTCACAAGAATTTTAATATGATGGTGATCTCTAAACTAGGTAGTAAAAAAAACATGCACAAATTAGATAATTAATTGTTAATTTTTTTTCATATTTTCCTTACAACGCAATTCAATCAATAAATCTCTACTAATCTTATCATGATTAAAAGAGTATTATTAGTAAAACAAAAAGAAAAAGAAATTGTACATGAAAACAAAATTTTCATCAAATAAAAAATTAATGTTTATATATTTCACCACAAATTTAAAATAAAATAAAATAAAATTTTCACGACTTCAATTAAAAAAATTTAATGTAACGAAAAATCGTATTTTCGAATAGAATTTGTTATTATTTGATAAGTATGATTTCTTCAATATAAAATTATATTTTAAAACATGATTTATCCATATATATATATAATTTTTAAAAATTATCTATTTTTCTAAATTCAGTCAACAATTTTGTGAAATGGTTTGGTTAAGGAGACATATAGGACTAAGTTTCCAAATAATAATTTTATCCTCTTTGAAAAGGATGACACTGTCAAAGGAAGAAGATATTGATTTCCATGTAAAGATATTTGAAGAAGAAATAACATGATCCCTTTCTCCCTGAAAAAGTTTTGCATTGTTTTTCTTTATTTTTACCATAAAAAATAATTATATTTGGAACATTCAGATCCATTACAATCAGATTTGAGTAAAAATGAGTAGATAACACAATTTTTAATTAACTTGCATAAACCAAATAATAACAAGAATTACAACATAAATTCATAGTTGTACTATAAAACTTTATACATTATAATTAATAATACATACCCAATTTCCAAACAAATAACATTGAAGTTGTTTAAAATAGCTGATGCAATAAAATTAAAACTTTAAATTTTAAAAGAAATTAATTGATTCTGTTCAGATTCATAAATCGATAATACGAATCTAAACCATTATTATAAATAGTTCATAGTTAATAAAAAAAATGTTGAGAAGTAGAATAATAAAAGTGAATTTATTCCAGAATTTACGCAGTATTCATAATGAAGATTAAAGTATAAAAATTTGATCATTAAAGTATTACCAACCATTGTAATGAAGATTAACAAAACATATTAAGAAGGTGAAATTTAAGTCTAACTCAATTTTACAAAACTAATTTCGTAAGGTAAATTTGGTATCCATCTACATATTGTTATTTGACCATATTTCTAGAAGATGTGAGATTTTTAACATGCTCCCTCCTACCGAGGACAAGGAGTATATGGAACCTTATAGCAAGTGACACAATTTGTTAGAGTGTATGGCTTTAAACGAGAGGGGAGGTGAATTGTTTAAAGAGGATTTTCAAAAACTTTTTCAGCTATAATGAAATTCTGTGCAAAAAACTAGAGAAGGAATTCAGTTAGCCAAGAAACAAAGCTCAAATCAGTATAGCACTAGAAAAACAATCGGTTGTTTCGTAGAATCAAACGGTTGTTTATACCAGTAAAAACAACAGCAACTGAAATTAAAGAGTTTAAGGGAGAGAGAGATGCACAAACAGTTTTATACTGGTTCACTCTTAACCCAAGAGCTACATCCAGTTTCCTAGAAACCACTGGGGATTCCACTAAGTAATCAAACACAGATTACACACAAACACCACCAAAGAAGTGACCTTGAACCCTTCAAGACACACACTTCCTTTGGCTCAACACAAACACCAAGAATGTTGATCTTGACAACCTCAAGAGCACACAACCCTTCTTGGATTTACAACTCCAGAATTTACACAGTATTCAAAATGAATTACACTTGTTACACAATGAATCTGAAATCAACACAGAGTAATCCTATTCCACTTCTCTCTTGAATCACCAAAGCTTGAATGTTGAAACTCAAATGTTTGAAAGCTCTTTGAAAAACTCAAATATGTTTTTCTCTTGATTAGTTTGTTATAAAACATTTTCAAACTATTTATAGTATTCAAAGAATGGTCAAAGAATTTAAAGCAGGAGCGCATTCGGTTATAAAATCATTTAAAGCTTTCATAACTAACAAAACTAATTTTGTTAGCTGTTTCAAACAAACAACCGGTTAAATTATCGAATCAATCGGTTGTTTTGGTTTGACAGCAAGTCAACTTTCCAAAACAGTTTTCAAACTCTTTCAAAAACACCTAAGTATAAAACAATCGGTTGTTTCGATAAAACAACAGGTTGTTTTTCACTTAGTTTGAAAAACACTTTAAACTTAAAAGATTTGAAAACACTTAAGCTTTAGATTCAACAAAGAGTGAATTACAAAGATAAACTACCCCAAATCCTACTCTAAAACACAGCAGCAACTCAAAGCAACTTCAGCCTTCCATCAAAAGCTAGGATTTGGATTCTTCAAAGCTTTGAACTCACTTAATTCAACACAATTGGTCTAATAAATCTCATTAGGATAGACACTAATATGATCTAATATCATATTAAGAAACTGAACTTTAATTGCAAGATTTTCTTTAAATTGATATTTGAAAAAAATTCCTAATCAAAGTTAGCTCCTAACTTTCCCACACAACATTAGAAAAAGAATTAATACTAGGAACATCCATTGAAAGATATTGATTGAGCCAAAAAAAATCCCCACAAATATTAACAAATTAAATTTTGGCTGATATTGATAAATAGATAACTTTCTCTAGATGGGTTAACAAAAAAATATCAACAATTATTTTAGATGGATCCCAATTCTATCATGTTTATACTCGACCACCTTATACAAATTAAGGAAATTCTCTTTGTAGTTTTATAATTTTTGTATGCTTCTCTATTAATATCAAAATTACTACTTTATTCTTTTGGTTTATGAAAAAATAATTTTATAATTATGTAATCTGAAAGTTATTATTTATTGTTAGCTAAAGAAGTGATCATGGAGGTAAGCTTCTTCTTCTCCAACTTTCCACACGATCATGAAGAGAGGGATATGTGGAAGATCTTTCAGAGATGGCGGAGGATAAAAGATATCTTTATCTCAAGAAGGTTAAACATCAAGAGACAAAGATTCGGTTTTGTGAGGTTCCACGAGGTGGTAGAGGAAGATGAACTGGAAAGAAGGTTAAACGACATTTGGATTGGGACTTGGAAGCTGAGGGCTAATAAAGCAAAGTATACGAAGGTGACAGGGACATCTAAAGAGCGGAACGCAGACCTGAATGGCTTGAAAGCACCACAGCAGAGGCAGGAACGAAGGGTATCTCAGCAGGCTCACACTCATCCACCGGCTGGGTTCAACATCACGCGTTCTTACGCACAGGCAGTGACCATGGACCGTCGACAACCTTTCAATCAGGCGGGGCTGGTGGGGAACGTGAAGGCAAAAGGGCACACAGAACTGAACATGGCCCATATCAATGGGGTGAAGCAGGAGGTTCAATGGTTGAGGAACAGTTTTGTCGGAAAACTGTCTAACGTAGGGATGGTGCAGGTGGTAAAGGAGAGTTTCATCATGGAAGGCGTCGATTTCATCCGAGTGAGATATTTAGGTGGCCAGTACGTGCTCTTGACAGGGGAATCGGATGGGATGGTCCAGAAGACGTTAAAAAATAACAAGGAGATGATGGCAGCCCTTTTTCGAGTCCATTGTCCCGTGGGAGGAGAGTTTTGCAGTAGATGAAAAGGTGGTATGGATTAGATGCAGAGGACTACCTCTTAGCATGTGGAACAGAGGATGCTTTGAACGTGTTGCTGCTCAAGTAGGATCCTTGGTGGAGGTAGACGGAGCTACGCTGGAATTCGAAGTTGTGGAGTTCGCAAGGCTAAGAGTAAGGGCACCGGTGGGACGAGCCATTCACATGGTGATGGATATGAAGATCAACGATACCCTCTGCTAGGTTGTCTTGGAAGAAGAAATCCCCTCGTTCAACTCATGTGGGTATTGTTCGCATGACAGAGGGGGTGAGGCAAGAGGAGACGATTCAGACGAGGGGTCGGAGGAGAAGTTCGGCGAGGATGTGCTAGAATCGGAGGGCTCCGACGTGGATGCTCAAGAATTTGAGGGGAGGAAAGACGTCGAAGAGTGCTCAGTAAAGTTCCCGGCGGTAGACGCGGTGGGGGAAGGGGGCGGCGCCAGTACAGGTAGCTCTAGCAAGGACGTGGGGTCTAGGGCTGAGAGTAGGTTGCCATTTTTGGAGGAGCAAGTAGGTTATTCGTGGAAAGCAAGTGCAGACAGGGCTCATTCTAAGCATGCGCCAGTGCAGACAGGGCTCATTCTAAGCATGCGCCAGTGCAGAAGGAGAATGGGACATCTAAAAGGTTGTCAACGGCTAGTAGAAGTGCAAATGTGTTTGACCTAATTGTTAATGGGCTAGATAAGGCCCAATTACATGAAGGGAGTGAGTTTGGTGGGTCTGGGCTTGAAACAAATGGAAGCTGAACAGTCAGGAGGGGTGCCGTTAGCAAGGAATACAAAGACAGGGGTGGACGATGCGGTGGAAGCCAGGGCTAGCAAATCTGACGACGAGAAGAGTGCCGACAACCCCAGAGATGGAAGCAGCAGGTCCCCGTCCAGGGTAGAGGAAAGCGGGGAGGATGTAGTGGGCAAAGTGAAGACCATGGAGGAAGATGACGGCACGGGGATGTTTACGCCGAGGACGACGCGCCCTGAACGCCTACGCGAACCGTCTCCGACCAGCCCAACTACTCAGGCGTATCACATCCGCACCAGGGCTAGAGCAAAGGCGATTGAAACAGGTGCAATGTGCAGTGATGCGACGAGGATGACGAAGAAGGTTGATGACGAAATGAAGATGGCAAAGGCGAGTGGGGGGCGCAAATCTGTCATTAGTAAAGAAGGGAGATTGCGTCCCAGTCCGGTAGGCGGAAGGAGAGGCATGGTGGAGGACAATTCTCAGGCGGTCGTTGTGTCCAGTCGGCAGGATGAAAGGGTTGGTTCTCTGAGCGGTAACAATTTGTCTGACGGAGCTGTTAGGAATTGCAATAGGTTGTATTGGATCAACAATGAGCACTCGGAAGCGGTGAGAATCTGGACCATCGAAAAGGAATTGGGGTTCACCTTCTCGAGTGAGGAAGAAGTGGTGGTAGGTCGTATTCAGGCTATGGAATTTCGGGATAAGACAGGAGTCAGGAAGGAAAGTGTAAGCAGAGTGGAGAACAGTTTATCTGATGATGAAGGTAATTAGTATGAACATAAGGGGTGTTGGGGGTCCTCACAAAAGGAAGTATCCGAGGGAGTTGATTCATAAAGAACAGGCGGGTATGGTGTGTCTACAGGAGATTAAATGTAAGGATTTGGGGTCGCATGAGATTTTCAGAATGTGGGGTTCAAATGAGATTGAGTGGGTTGTGAATGGGAATGTGAATAATGCTGAAGGAGTAATTACGATGTGGAGGAAAAGTTGCTTTTGCCTTAGAACCGTCTTTAACGGAAGTAATTATAGCATCATCGAAGGGGAATGGAGGCTAGAAGAACCGATACAGACTGTGGTGGTCAATATCTACAACACAGGGTCAGTGTTAGAGAAGAAGGCAATATGAGGGGAGGTTTGGGAGAAGAAATCGACGAGTAATACGAAGGTATGGTGTGTGGTTGGGGATTTTAACTCCATCAGGTGCCCAGGCGAGAGGAGGAATGTGGGTTGTGACGCCGATCACAGTAGTGAGATGAGAAGGTTTAACGCGTTTATTGAAAGCTCTGAATTGGTAGATCTACCAATGTTGGGTAGAAAGTTTACGTGGTATAAACCCAACGGATTGATAAAGAGTAGAATTGACCGGTTCCTAGTGTCGAGGGAGTGGTTGGATAGGTGGCCGGACAGCAAATACAGGGTGTTAGACAGGACGGTGTCGGATCATTGTGCGCTGGTATTAGATACGGTCACCGTGGACTGGGGGCCGAAACCGTTTCGTTGCTTAGATGTTTGGCACAAAGATAGAAGGTTCAGGGAGTTAGTCCGCAACAGATGGCTCAGCTATGAAATCCAAGGTGGAGGTCTTTTTGTGTTCAAAGAGAAATTGAAATTGTTGAAGGCTGACTTAAAAGAGTGGAACAGGGAGGTGTTTGGCAATGTATTTCAGCAAGGGGATGAGATCCAAAAAAGGTTACATAAGTTGGATGCAAAAGATGACGAGAGTGAGTTGGATGAGGTGGGTAGGGAAGAAAGGAAGTGGTTGTTAGCAGAACTGAGAAGTAATAACCTTAGTCAGCAGGCCATTTATCAGCAGAAGGCCCGCATCAAATGGCTGAAGCAGGGGGATTTGAACACAAAGTATTTCCACTCGACCATAAAGTGGAGGAAAGCAAGGAACGGGTTCAACGGGGTGAGAGACAATGGCGTGTGGTATGAAAACCAGGGGGTGGTGAAGGATAAGGTTAGAAAGTATTTCAATGAGAGATTCTCTGGCGATGATAGTTTGAGCGTCAAGCTAGATAATGCAAGTTTTAAAAGGATCTCTGATGAAGACAATATCTGGTTGCTAGGAAGGATTTCTGAGGAGGAGGTTAAGGAGGCGGTGTGGAGTTGTGGTAGCGATAAAAGCCCGGGACCTGACGGCTTCAATTTTGGTTTCATCAAGTTATGTTGGGAGGAGTTGAAGGAAGACATCTTTAGGGCAGTGCGTAACTTTGAGGAAGATGGGAGATGGCCACGGGCGACGAACGCCTCGTTTATATTGTTGATCCCTAAAGTGGAAAATCCCTAGTGTTTGAATGAGTTCAGACCAATATCTCTGGTTGGGTGCATGTACAAAATCGTGGCAAAAATTCTGTCAAACAGGTTGAAGAAAGTTATGCACAAGGTCATTGATGAGAGGCAATCGGCGTTCTTGGAAGGAAGGGGGATTGTGGATAGTGTCTTAGTAGCAAATAAAGTGTTGGAGGATATCAAGAGGAGAAAGAGCAGTTGTATCTTCTTTAAGGTTGACTATGAGAAGGCATACGACTCAATCGATTGGAGGTTCTTGTTCTATATGCTGGAGAGATTAGGATTTTGTGGGAGATGGGTCGGATGGATTAAAGCGTGCCTTGTGTCCTCATCAGTGTCTGTGCTCGTGAATGGGAGTCCAACTCAGGAGTTCAAGCCTAGGAAGGCGGTAAGGCAAGGAGACCCGCTGGCACCGTTTCTGTTTCTCATTGTGGCAAAAGGTCTAGTTGGAGTGGTAAGGATGGCGGTGGATAAGGATTTACTAGAAAGTGTAGAGATTGGAGGTAGGCTCACCAAGGTCAATATGCTTCAGTTTACGGATGACACGCTTTTTCTTTGTAAAGCGAGTGCTCATAGTGTATTTGTCATCAAGGTCATTCTTATATGTTTTGAATTAGCGTCCGGGTTGAAGGTTAATTTCCAGAAGAGCAGTGTTGGAGGGATAGGATGCAATAATCTCTTGTTACAGCGTTTTGCGACGGTCTTGAATTGTGCCACGATGAAGACTCCGTTTAAATATTTGGGCATGCATGTAGGAGGAAATCACAGAAGAAGTAAATTCTGGGAAGAGGTGGTGGAAAGAGTGAGGAGGAGACTAGGCAGATGGAAGGGTAAGTTTATTTCGATGGCTGGTAGACTGTGCTTGATTAAGTCGGTGTTATCTGCTTTGCCTTTATTCTATATGTCTCTTTATAAAATGCCGGTAACGGTGGCAAAGGAGATTGTTAGACTGCAGAGGAATTTTTTGTGGGGCTGGGGGTCAGAAGGTAGGAGAATCGTATGGGCCTCATGGGATAAGGTGTGTGCACCAAAAGAACAGGGGGGGCTTGGTATGATTGACATAAGGTGCTTTAATATTGCATTACTAGGAAAATGGATTTGGCGCCTAGGTTCAGAGAAGCAGGGTTTGTGGAAAGAGGTGGTGGAGTCAAAATATGGAGGCTGGAGGGACTTACAAAGTCAAAGGAAGAACCGGTTGGATTCTCTCTGGTGGAGGGATCTGAAGGAGGTCTGGGCTCTAGACTTTTGGAAGGATAATTTTGAGGCCAACATATGGTGGGAAGTTGGGAATGGGAGGGAAATCAGGTTATGGGATGATAGTTGGCAGGCAACGTAGCCATAAAAGAGTTGTTCCCGAGGCTTCATTCTATATGCACGACCAAGGAGTCTTTGCTTTGGCAGGTTAGGGAATGGTCTGAAAGCTTGGGGTGGGTTTGGAAGATAGAATGGAGAAGAACCTTGTTTGAATGGGAGTTGAGTCTGGAGAGTCAACTGATGCATATTCTGGGAGACCAGACGGGGAGGGCGAACAAGGAGGATAGGTGGGTTTGGAATGATAGAAGAACAAAGTGGTTCACGGTTAAATCAGCATACAACATCCTCAGGGACGAATACCAGGGGGAGCAGGGAGACATATATATGGGTGTTTGGAGGCTAAAGGCGCAACCGTCTGCTCACCTGTTGGCGTGGAGGGTTTTGGAAGACAAAATTGCAACCAAAGCCAATCTAGCAAGGAGGGGGGTAAGGCTAATTAATAACATATGCAGCTTGTGCGGGGAGGAGGAAGAGACTACGTCCCACTTGTTCTGTACTTGTAGGGTGGCTTGGCTTGTGTGGGAAATGTGCAGTGAGTGGGCGGGCACGACTTTTGTGAGTCACAGGGACCCGAAGGACCACTTTTTAAGCTTCCAGATGAGTGGGGTCACGGAAAGTGTAAATCAGGTTTGGGGGTGTGTGTGGCTAGCTGTGGTAGGGGAATTGTGGAATCATAGGAATAGAAGGTATTTAGAAATGGTAGGGTAGATCATATTGAAATTTTTGCAATGTCGCAGGTAAAGGCGTGGTCATGGGTTGCGAGCAAAGCGCAAGGTGTGTGCTTTTCTTTCTCTTATTGGTGTTTTGAGCCAATGGTATGTATGAGGTCTGTTATTTTGCGTAGGAACTCATCCTCTTGAGAGGAGCAGTTGGCTTGTGTGTGTTTGACAGGTTTCTGTATACGGATTGAGATATCCCTGAAATATCTCTTTTAATTCATTCTTTTTTTGCCGATAAAAAAAAAAAATCTGAAAGTTTTTTTTTTATAAAAATAAAGCTTTCAAATTATATAATTTATGTATAATTTTTGCATGACTTTTTTTTAAAATTGTACGATCTAAAAGTTATTTTTAGATGAAAATTTTTTTTTGCATTAGTAATCGAAAAGTGTTTTTTTTAATTGCATAATGCATAAGATATTTTTTAACTTTTGAATATATGATTTGAATTTTTTTTATATATAAGAGATAATTTTTAAATTGCATAATCTAAATATTTACTTTCTTAGTTAAAATACTAACAATAATCACAATAACAACAAGACAATGAAAAGAGTATAGATAAAAAATCAAAAGTAAAAATTCAAATAGTGAAAGAAACTATTTGATTTTTTTAATAAAGATGGGTAAGCAAAATACGCCTGACGCAATTTATCACTCTACCAAATGATATAATATACTATAATAAATTAAAATATTACTTCTAAATATTTTTCTTCAAAAAACATATAAAATTATAACAAAAATTGATGAGACGACCATTCTCAATTTAGACGTTTCCTTCTTTTCTTTTTTTCTAAATGAATTTAGACCTTTTCTGTAAAACATACATTCGACATCCAAATTTATTTTAATTTTTTAAATATCCATATTTGTCTTACATTATATACTTATATATTTTATTTACATTTAATTTTTTGTTTAGTTCTTTAATTTCACATTACATATATAGAATTTAATTAAGAATAATATATACTTTACACAAACTTTATAGTACATATTTTAACAATCAAGAGAGTTTTTAAAAAATAAGAATCAACTATCAATTTGGGTACTAATACAATTATTACAAGAAATAGATTATAAGTAATTTATTAAAAATAATAAATTGTTAAATGGTTCCTGAATTTTATTAATTTCATCGTAGAAGGAACTTTCTTGGATTTGGTACCATTGACGATCAACGTTGTGGTGGATTTTGTGTTAATTGGCAACGTAGGAGGTAGTTCTTTGGAACAATCACTGCCGCATCACCGTATTTTTCGCGCCAGAATTGCACTCAGTACGTATTCGATTTATCAATTTTTTTATTTTGAATTTTAATACATTTCTTTTTTTCACTCTTTTATAACACTTCAAACTACTAAAATCCAGAATTTAGAATTTTTCTCCAACATAATTAATTTTCATATGCAATTTTAGTCAACACAAAAACTGGAAAACAGAGGAAACCTATACTTGAATTTAAAAACAGAATTAAGAAACTTCGAAGACACAATAGAATTGATGTATATGAACTTGTATAAATATAATACACAAGCATGAACTCAAATCTAAAAATAAAATGCACCAAAGGATCAAAAAACAGAATTAGAAAACTGCACTCAAGGAAAAATCAATCAACGAAAATTATCAATAAAAGTACTACATAGAATTGATGACATTTTAGGAGAAACATGACTTGACAAAACATATATGGATTCAAAAAATAAAATGACTCAAACACAATGAATTTGTACCAATTCAAACAGCAAGAAAGACTCAATTAAAGCAAAAACTTTTGCACACAACCATAGCTCTGATACCACACGATATGAGTTGATTTTAGGATTGTTCATTTGATTAGTGACACTTTACTTAGATTTAGATTCTACGATCAACATAGGTGAGAAGCCTAAGGAAAATTCCCACTGGACGTTAACTTAACAAGTGTTAAGTAGATGTGAAGGTTCATTTCCATAAGGCCAAAGGAAAAACACAATTAATGGTGAAGATGAATGACAAATATAGGTGCAGAATTTAATCAAACACAAGATGTGCAAGACATGAACCGAATTGAAATTCAAGAACAAGAACAAGAACAAGGCATATTTTGGAATTGAAAATAGGAATGGAAATGGAATGGAAAAGAGATGAGTGAAAGGAAACTTAGGAGTGGTGGATTTGTGAATGATCACGCCACTTGGATGGTGAATTTGATCCAAGATAAGTGTAGATGTCGCCACTTGAGAGCTCACAACACTCACAAGATAAGATTCATGGTTTAGAGAGACAATGCTCACAAAACTCTAACACAATTTGTGTATAATAACTTTACTCTTCATTCAACATGTGAATACATGAGGTAGGCTTCCTTATTTATAGATTTAAAAGCCATGGAAAAGAAGAAAGGAGGGTAGAATGGGAAAAGGGAAAAGAAGTGGGCAGCCATAGGGTTTGACTAAGTCAATCCCGTATTCTAGGCTTATCCTTCTAGAAACTAGGTCAAAATGCCTTCAAATGGGCTAGGAACAAGCTAGAATGCTACCCACACCCCCTACTATGCTAAAGGCACTTGCTTATTTCTACTATTTGGACCCCTACAAATGAGCCCAACTTATTTACAACATTTCTTACTCACATAAGAAGATTAGCAGGCAGAATTTGATTTGCTCTGGCTCATGGCTTCTTCTTCTGCTTATATTGTCTTCATGTTTGGTGATCCTCAACTTTGTATTTGGAGATGACTGCCCTTTTTGGATTTTTCTTGTAGTGTCTTTAGTCATCTTTGGGTTTGTATCATGCACCCCAGGTGCGAAAGAATTCGGCCACGAATTTAGTAGCCCTGCAAATAATAGAGTGAGTTTGTTCACATGAGTTGTATACGGAAGGGGTGAAGCAATCTTATTTTCGTTAAGCTTAGGGAGATGATATGTTTGAATTCAAGTTACATGACATGTTGGGAAAGAATATTTGGGGATGAAATGAGTTTTGGAAAATACTCTTAGAAGGTGAGAACCTTTAGGAGGTTTTGGAATATCATCCCTAAACTTCTTAAGCAAATATGTCAAGTATTTAGAATGGTTAGGTAATGAAAAAGACAAGGAAGAAAAACACCTTGGAGGTGAAGTGATGATACTCATGTGATCTTGTTCTTCTCTTTCTCTTTCATTTTCAATTTTTATTTGTGTTTTTATTTGGTCTTGATTAACCTCTTGTATCATTATGGTTCTTTTTTTTGGACAATTGGCAGCTATGTGCTCAAAACTTAAACATTTAAAACATTTGGTTCTTGAAGTTTTGGTGGGTGACTTAGGGGTAGAGGGTGAAAGGGTGTTTTTTGAAACTTTTTGGTTAGAAGTGGGTTTGTTTGAAAAAATGGAAGGAGAAATTTGTGTAGAAACTTTGGTTTCATCCTTCCTAGAAGAGTGAGAAATGGTGTCTTTTGAAAAAGTGGAAGGAGCAATTTTTGAAAAAAATTTATTTGTATCCTTACAAGAAGATTTGTAGAAACCATCATCATGAGTATTTTTGAAAGTTGTTTTTTTCAAAATGTGTGATTCTACCTTGATGGCTAGGTGAACCACTTTCTTGAAAGAAGAGTACTCATGTAATTCTACAAGATCTTTAATTTCTTTTCACAAACCACTTACAAACCTTTTTATCTTTGACTCTTCATTATCATGCATATTCATTTTAGTCAAAGTTGTTTCTAATTCATAAAAGTATTCAACTACCATCCTATGTCCTTAATGAAGCCTTTGGAACTTCAACAAGTGTTCCTTCCTAGGAGGAGGAGGAGGAGGAACAAACCTCGCGCGCATGCATGCCTTTAAATCATACCAAGAGACCGTGGGCGGCCTCTTGTTTAGCCCAATGTCCAATACAAGATGGTGCCACCATTGTTTGGCATAGTCTAAGAAAACTAAGGAAGCTAACCTAACCTTTTGGTTTTAGGTGACCTTATACACATGAAAAATACGTTCAACCTTAGCTTTCCAATCTAAATACAAAGAAGGATCGTTAGACCCATGAAAACTAGGTAACTTTACAAAATTAAAAGAATGTTGTTGTTGTGGTTGGTGATGATGGTGCTTTTTGGAAAAATTGTGCAACTCCTTTTGTCCTTATGTTGTTGATTTTGCCTTGCATGAACTTCTTCTAGTCTTTGCAATCTTTTGGCAAGTTGGCTTATTTTCTCATCTTTATGGACAATTTGCTTCTTGACCTCCACAAGTTCTTCCAAAAGGTGAGCTTTGTGATAGGATTTAGTTTTGGAAGATGCACCACTTGAAATATTAGCCATCACAACAAACAAACACAACAGAAAGAGAAAACAATTAAAGAAAACTTGTTAGCAAATAAAGCAAAAGAAAGCTTGTTGTAATAGGCCAAAAAATTCACTCAAATCACTCCAAGAAAATATATTTTGTCCTTAACCAAGTCTTCTTGTGGATTGGATGAGCTTCAAGTGAAATATGCCAAAGCAAACTACACTTACTTAAAGAACAAATCTTCACAAAACATAAGGAAACAAGAAAAGACAAGCAAGAAAGTGTATAAACAAGAATAAAAGATATGACAAAACATGGAGAAGAATATGAAATGAAAAAGACAAGCAAGAAAATAAGGCACTCAAAGAAAAGCTAGCACACAAAGGAATCCTAAAGAATAGTACTAGAGTAGATGAAGAAAAACAAAAAACAGTGTTACTGGAATTTTTTTGAATAAAATGTGTGTGACTTAAAAGATTTAACTAGAACTGGATAATGCAAATTGGAAAGTGAAATTTAAACCACTGAAAATTCAAGATGTTATCTCAAAATAGGTACTGGAATCACACAAAAACAAAACAGCGCCAATTAATTGTGATAAACTTTTCAAAGATATTTGAAGAAGAAATAAGATGATGCCTAACATAATTCCACCCAGTTACTCTCAAACAAGATTTTGTTTTTTTGCATTCTTTTTCTTTATTTTTTACAATAAAAAATAATTAAATGTGAAATTTTAAGGATCCATTCAAATCAGATTTGAGTAAAAAATTATTAAAAAAAGTCAAGCATAATATTAATATTTTTATTAAATTGAGTAGATAACATAATTTTTAATAAACTTACATAAACCAAATAATAACAAGAATTACAACATAAATTCATAAATTTACTATAAAACTTTATACATTATAATTAATAATAGATGTCCAATTCCAAATAAATAACATTGAATTTGTTTAAAATAGATGTAATAAAAGTAAAACTTTAAATTTAAATAAATTTAATTAATTCTGTTCGGATTCTTAGATCGATAATACGAGTCTAAACCATTATTATGATTAGTTCATCGTAAATAAAAAAAAAAGTTGAGAAGTAGAATAAAAATAAAACTGAAAATTATAGCAAAAGAGGAAAAAAAGTGTTCCAGAAATCTATTCTGTGCAATTCTTTAAAACAAAAAACCTAAAAATAAAGGATTGAAATATTCACATGATATAAAATTTACCTGGATAAACTTTTTGAATACTTTTTATTCACTCATGAAACCTCAATCTCAATCAAATCAAGGAAGTACCAAATAATTTTAGGGAAAAGATTTCTTAATTATTTGATACTTCATTGAGTTAATAAAATAGATCTTCACACAAAATCTAAGAAACAATAGAATTGTTAAACCTAACAGACAAATCTATGGAAAAAACTACAATTTCTATCCTCACTTTGAGTGTCTTATTATGTTTTGTTAAGCTACAAACAAATATATATAGGTCGTAGGTCTAGTTAAGGTGGTGTATTGAGTCATGGGATTTCCTTAGTTTAGAAAAATAAAATAAAAGTGAGTTGGACATTTCAATCCACCTAAGCGTAGACCCATCCTACATAGACATTCCTTAGATAAACTTGTCTTACATAGACATGTCTTACCTAAACCTATCTTAGATAGACCTGTCTAGCATATCATATTCTTTAAATTTGTTATTGTTTTGTACAATTGTTTATACGTTAAATATAATTGATTATTGATTTATTTGTAAGTAAATTTAATATATAATGTTATTAATAATAAATTATTTATATTTATTTACACATATACTGAAAAAGTTAGATTTTATTTACTCTTCTACTTTAATTTTTTTCCTTACACAATATATTTTATTATTTACTTGCAATAAATAATAAATACTTAAATTTTTTTAACTATTTGACTTTATTTTACTTATGGTAAATCCTTGTTTAGCCAGAGGAATTCAGTTTGCAATGAAAAATTTGCTGTAACCTTGTCAAAAGAATTTTTTTAACTTTTTTTTTCATATGTGCATTTATACGAGACAAATAAAGAAAAATGACATTAAAAAAACAGCGAGATTATTATTTAATATTTATATAAATGCTACAATAAATAAATGCATGAAGTACTTTTATATAAAACTAAACTTATAATTCTTAAAAAATATTTATAATAAGAAAGTATTTAATGTTTTTATTAATGTTTTTACAGATTAAATTTAAAGTATTAGAATCATGTATGTATTTATAATATGAAGCTATGTAGTGCATATATTTATTAAAACATGAATGTATCCGTTTCTTTTTATAAAGTCTACGTTAATAAGTTCAGTTCATAATATATTAATTATATATTATATTTAATAAATATAATAAATGATATTATTTAATGTTTATGTAAATACTAATAAAACAAATACATTCATTAAATATTTATATTTAATATGTGTTAATAATATGAAAGTATTTTAATTATGTATTTATAATTTTTACATATCAATACACGCATTTATTTAGAAGTTTGTGTGTTTACTCTTTGATGAAAATATTTATTAAAAACATGTATTTATTCGGTTTTAAACAATACATATAATTTATACATGAAAGTATTTATGTATTTATTTAATGTTAAAAATAAATATTAAATGTTTAATTCATCTTACTAGGGTGAATGCCTATATATATTAGTGCAAAGTTCTCATCAACAAAATGAAATAAGACACTCAAAGTGGATGGTAGAATTGGGGGCTTGTTCTATTTTTTTATATGTGAAAATCTATCTTAACAAGTTAATGAAGTATCAGATAATTTTATAACTAAATTTATTTTTTAAAATTATTTGGTACTTCCTTAATTTGATTGAGATTTGATATTTCACTTAGTAGGAAGTATTCAAAGTGTTCATTGAGAAGACTCACAAGAATTTTAATATGATGGTGATCTCTAAACTAGGTAGAAAAAAAACATGCACAAATTAGATAATTAATTGTTAACTTTTTTCCATATTTTCCTTACAATGCAATTCAATCAATAAATCTCTACTAATCTTAGCATGAATAAAAGAGTATTATTAGTAAAACTAAAAGAAAAAGAAATTGTACATGAAAACAAAATTTTAATCAAATGAATTTTTTTTAATGTTTATATATTTCACCACAAATTTAAAATAAAATAAAATTTTCACAACTTCAATTAAAAAAATTGAATGTAACAAAAAAGTATGATTTCTTCAATATAAAATTATATTTTAAAACATTATTTATCCATATATATATATAATTTTTAAAAATTATCTATTTTTCTAAATTCAATCAACAATTTTGTGAAATGATTTGGTTGAGGAGACATATAGGACTCAGTTTCCAAATAATTATTGTATCCTCTTTGAAAAGGATGACACTGACAAAGGAAGAAGATGTTGATTTCCATGTAAAGATATTTGAAGAAGAAATAACATGATACCTTTCTCCCAGCATATGAAAAAGTTTTGCATTGTTTTCTTTATTTTTATCATAAAAAATAATTAAATTTGGAACATTCAGATCCATTACAATCAGATTTGAGTAAAAATGAGTAGATAACACAATTTTTAATTAACTTACATAAACCAAATATTAAAAGGAATTACAACATAAATTTATAGTTGTACTATAAAACTTTATACATTATAATTAATAATACATACCCAATTACCAAACAAATAACATTGAAGTTGTTTAAATTAGCTGATGCAGTAAAATTAAAACTTTAAATTTAAAAAAAAATTAATTGATACCGTTCGGATTCATAAATCAATAATACGAATCTAAACCATTATTATAAATAGTTCATCATTAATAAAAAAAATGTTGAGAAGTAGAATAATAAAAGTGAAAATTAGCAAAAGAGGAAAAAAATGTACTGCAAATTAATCCAATGCATTTTTTTGCTAAAAAAATCAAAAATTAAAGGATTGAAATGTTCACCTTTTATCAGGATAAAGTCTTTGAATGCTTTTTATTCACTCATGAAATCTCAATCTCAATTAAATCAAGGAAGTACCAAATAATTTTAGGAAAATGATTTCATAATTACTTGATACTTCATTGACTGAATAAGATAGATCTTCAGACAAAATTTAAGAAACAATAGAATTGTTAAACCTAGGAGAAAAATCTATGGAAAATACTACAATTCCTAACCACTTTGAGTGTATTATTATGTTTTGTTGAGCTATAGACACACATATATATATAGGTAGATCTGTCTCAAAATGACCTGTCTCAGATAGACCTGTCTCACATAGACCTATCTTAAATAAACCTATCTTACATACACTTGTTTTACATAGACCTATGTTATGTAGTTTATATAATTTTTCTTTAAAATCTTTATTGTTTTATAAAATTGTTTGTATGTTAAATATAATTGATTATTGATTTATTCGGAGGTAAATTTAATATATAATTTTATTAATTATAAATTATTTATATTTATTTACACATATACAAAAAAAAGTTGGATTTTATTTTATGTTCCTTTAACTTTTTTTTCACAATATATTTATTATTTTCTTACGATAAATAATAAATACTCAATATTTTAAGTTTTTTAACTATTTAACTTTATTTACTTAATGTACTTGTTTAGCATGAGAAATTCAAATTTTGTAATAAAAAAATTGCTATAACATTGTGAATAAAAAGTTTTTAACTTTTTTTTTCATATTTGTGGTTTTTTTTATCAGCTCATGTGTGGGGTTGACCTTCATTTGTACGAGACAAACCAAGAAAAATGAGATGTAAATCTTATATGGTTTACCAATTTCAATTACTATCCAACAATTAAATATTACAAAACTTATTTAACTAATAGTTGCTCAATTTTTAAGTAATCATAATTATATATTATAAATATATATATATATTTATAATATGAAGCTATTTAGTGCATATATCTATTAAAAACATTAATGTATTTTTTTATAAAATATACATTAATAAATTCAAATTCAGTGCATAGTATATTAATTATTTATTATATTTAATAAGTATAGGAAATGATATTATTAATGTTTATGTAAATACTAATAAAAAACTAAATTTATTAAATATTTATATTTAATATATGTTTATAATATGAAAGTATTTAATTATGTATTTATAATTTTTACATGTATTTATTAGAAGTTTGTGTGTATTTACTCTTTGATGAAAATATTTATTAAAAACATGTATTTATCTAGTTTTAATGAATGATAAATTTAATTTACACATGAAAATATTTATATATTTATTAATGTTAAAAATAAATATTAAATGTTTAATTGTTGTTTGTTACATTGAAGGCCTATATATATTATGCAAAACTCATCAACAAAATGAAATAAGGCACTCAAAGTGCGTGATAGAATTGAGATTTGTCCTTTTTTTATATGTGAAGATCTATCTTAATCAGTCATTGAAGTATCAAGTAATTTTACAATAGAATTTATTTTTTAAAATTACTTGGTACTTCCTTGATTTGATTTAGATTTGATATTTCACTTAATAGGAAGCATTCAAAGTATTCATTAAGAAGATTGAGGAGAGTTTTAATATGATGGTGATCTCTAATAATCCAATTTTGTGTTTTTGTTATTGTTATTGTTCACACGTATTTTTTGGTACACCTTTTCTCTTGTTGCTGGAAATTTTAGGTTTCATCTTGGTTAATTGATTGGTGTTTTTATCTTTAATTAACTAATGATGTTTTATGCTTATATCAATCTAATCAATTAAAAAACCTCTATAAAACCAATTAAGTTAGTTTCACTTTTTTAATTTAATCACTTAACTCAATAAAATCAATATTAATTAATTTTGGTATTAGATTTTCGATTCATAAAATTATGAATTCGAATCAAATTAACTAATAGTGTGATTTTTTTTTATTGATTATCATCCTTTCTACACAGAACTTCACTTGGTTCTTACCCTAGCTTCTTGTAGACAACACTCTTCAATCAAATTTTTTTATACAAAACATTACTCTATCAAATTTCAATTACCTAGTTATCATGCATAATATGCAAAATGCATCTAAATTTTCATGTCAAGATATTGTCCACTTCATTCTTTTCCATCTTATTATTGTGGAGTAAAACAGTATAAAAATTTGATCATTAAAGTATTACCAACCATTGTAATGAAGATTAACAAAACATATTAAGAAGGTGAATTTAAGTCTAACTCAATTTTATAAAACTAATTTGGTAAGGTAAATTTTGTATCCATCTACATATTGTTATTTGACCATATTTCTAGAAGATGTAAGATTTTTAACATGCTCCCTCCTACAGAGGACATGGAGTATATGGACCTTGATAGCAAGTGACACAAGTGGTCTAATAAATCTCATTAGGATAGATACTAATATGATCTAATATCATATTAAGAAATTGAAATTTAAGTCTAATTTAACTTTACAAAAGTGCTTATAAAGTGAGGTTTACACACGTATATATATGTGTGTGTATTATTTAGTCATATATCTAGAGGATATGACATCTCCAAAAGAGGTAAATGTGTTACTAGACCCTTGACTGCTTGATTGTGGACCTATCAAAAACATTCATATTCACTTCCTATCATACCATCCTATTTTTGTTTTTTGTTTATTCAGCAATCAAACTCCATGTTATAGACTTGGTACAATGAATACCAACCCTTTCACTTGAGTAAAAAGAAAGGAACCTATAAAACTTAATAGTTTGCAACAACTTATAACACAAGCTTTAGAGAGATAAGAATATGCCCTTAGTTTCTATCTCAAGTGTTAAATGTCATATGTTGTTGCACAATACCTCAAGAACAACACAAACATATAAATCAAACCCAAACACCTTATATCCTTTGAAGGCATGTTTCATGATTGCTATCCCAAAGTGAAAATGAAGGACAATCTTTATTATTTCACGTAATACTTCACGCCTACATAGATATTTAATGTCTTGAATAACCATTAAAATTTTATCTTTGAAGACAAATATTCTTCTCATTCTATAAATACTCCGAATAATAGCAAACACAATCTTTTTCAATCCAAATTCTTAACTTTACCAATCTCACCATTATGATGCACAAAAGGTTGTATGATATAACAATGTAGAACCTTACTCAACTCCACCCATCTTTAATTGATATTCCACATTTCATAGGATTTGTTGCTAGTGAAGAAAATATGTTTAGTTGATTCATCACTGAAGTTTCAAAACGGTCACAATAGCTAGTTAGGAGGGAGTATTATATTGGGCTTTTTTAAATTATCCTTAGTTAGGAGTCTATTCCAAAATAGCTTCAAAGAGAGGCACAAAGCCTTTGGAGGGACTTTGTAGGTCAAGAGCTTCTTCAATGTACCATGTGGTTGGAATTCACCAATTTTTATGGCTTGAATGATATTGTATACGAATTTGGGCAAATAAAGCTTCCTCCCCCCATAACCTCATCTTCTTCTTATTCCTATGTAGTGATGTATTGGTAATTTTTAATTTGAGGTCCTCCAACACTATCTTCTTCCATTTAAAGATATTCATTCTAAGTGTTAGCCTCAACTCTCATATCTCAATTGACCAAAATCCCATATTGTTGATGTAATTGCGGCTTTGAAACTAAGAACAACCTATAAAATCTCTTTGTCTATACTTTTTTTTCTCTTAACCATTTTTCTTATAAAATATGGTGCCTTTGTTAAATTATTTGTTATTATTTTATTCACTATATACTTTTCCCAATCTCTCCATAAGATAAAGCTATTTCTTTGTATTTGGTGTCCATCACACTATTATTGTGACTTTTGTTGTTAATTCTTAACCACAAGAACTTTACATGTAGTTGCTTCATTCTCAAAGGTTCACAAAGAACGTGCAAGTAGTTCTTACGTAGTTCACATTTTTTTTTCCAGAATCACATAGAATCTCACAACTATTTTTTCAATTACCTTTTCCTATGTTGGTATGTATCATCTTCTATTATAATTTTTTTTTTGTAAATTTGATGCTTTGATCAAATTAAATATCTTCACATTAAATATAATTAACTCAATCAAAGATTACAAATGAACACACAACATTGATGTTTGTTTGCTAATCAAAATAACTTTTTATACATTTGAATTCTATGTTTAAAAGATTACTTCTTAATAAAAATCAAAATAATAATGGAATCATGAAGATAATATTTTCTCATAATGAAAATTAATCAAGTGTTAGTTTGATGTAGAAACGTCATAGGTTAATTTTTTAGTTTATTTATTACGAACATAATCTTATTTATTGAAGAAAGAATCCTCAAATTATTATAACAAAAAGTTGAAATCAATAAATCTACAACTAAGTGGAGATAGATTGGAATAATTCTTTTTTTATAAATCTTACATTACACAAGCTGTCAATTTATTTTGGATGTAAATAAGTTTATTTTAATAAACATATATGACTTATGTTTTTTTTAATAAGACTACCTATTTTATAATTTCAATTTAGATGATGATAAAATATATACTACATTTATTGTTTTTTATGGGGCAATAAATTCTCCCAATCATTACACAAAAGAAAAAAAAAATTGTGTCATTTAAACGACATCTCCCTCCTGCATTACCTTCTAACATATACAAACTTCCTACTATTTTATATAGAGCATTAAGTATACATAAATAAGATGTCCTTAACCCCCTCCTAACAACAATTACAACAATAAAAAGTGTAGTCTCTGTCATCCAATTTAACAAGCTTGATAATTAGATTATGTCTCCATTTTATGTTGTTGATGCTTTGTTTGAAGTTCCCAAAAATGCTTTCTTTCCACAAATGTCCAATAGGCATTGCCTTTCCTTTTGAATTTGTTTGGGTGGATTTCCCTTGACTGATGAAAATTAGCCTCCTATAGATTTGTTGTTTCTAACTCTCCTCCTTGTCATGCATATGCTTTAATGTTTGCAACAAAGAAATTTCCTTCCCTCGATTGAAATACTGATACAATGTATGTCCTATATCCCTGCAGAACAATGGTCGGGGAGAAAAAAATGTAACAATACTTGTTTCTCTAATGTACATATTCTTACTTAATCAATGCCATTTTCTACACTATCCTAATATGATGTGATTCCACTAGCACAATTAGAATGATTCTTGACATTCTTAGGAATCATCTTGAGTTGGTTAAGAGATAGGCATTTTATCATAGAAATGGATCAAGGTTCTATGAACAAGAACTCACCAAAACTAGTGCCAAAACACAAACTCATATAGAAGTTCCAATTATAGTCAAATTGAACCGAACAAAAAGGCACAAAAGCTAAGCAAACTGAAACAGAGTGCTGGAAATTAAATTGTACCGAACTAAAAGCTGGAAAAAGAAGAAGAAAGATAAAGAACAGCAAGGTACAACAAAAGAACCGAAGCAACACAATTAAAACTGAAACTGCCAAACCAAAATCAACAAGGAAACAAGCTAAGACAAGGAATTAACAAAAGAAGAAAGGAAGGAGAAGAGAGTTCTCATGAAGATGGATGTATGGTTGGATGATCACGCCACTAGAAGGATGGTTGCTCCTAGATGAGTGTGCTGCCGCCACTTGAGGACACCATGGATCCTTCAAGATAAGACTAGAGAAGAAGGCTCAAAAGCTTTCCAATGATCACTCAAAAATTTGAGTATAGTTTCTTTTCTCTAAAATTCAAATCTGAATTTTACAAAGGGAGCACCTCTATTTATAGCCTAAGGTGCTGAAATGTAAGCTACACAAATTCAAATTTCCCCCCTAAACATATTCTAGACCTGGCGCCTATTTACAAGGCATGAGGAAGGTGTGACCTCTTCCTTCACTTTGGCACCTCCTATTCTACTCCTACACCTATCTACTAACACACCCCCCTCCTAAAGCTCCTAACTAAAGCCTAAAAGATGCAATAACAAAAGAGGTTTCTAATGTTTCCCTCTAAGCACCTTCAACCAAAGAAAGTACAAAAAGAGAAAATAAATGTCCCCTAGCTCCTAAAGCTTTGAACATGCTTCTTGTAAGCCTTTGAGGTGGGCTTTGACCTCCATGGGTGTCCTCCATTTGTGCCTCTACCTCTTCTTGATCTTGTTGATTGGCCTCCATGTCCTCTTGAGCTTGATCTCCATCATACTCCCCGAGTTGGAGAGAATTCGACCACGAATTCTGGAGACCTACAGAAAAAGGAGTTAGATCGCTGACATTAAAAGTATGACTACCTAAGAATGTATCAGGCATATCTAACTCATAAGCATTGTCATTAATCCTCTTGAGGATTTGGAAAGGTCCATCCCCTCGAGGCATTAGTTTGGACTTCCTTTGAGTAGGAAAGCGATCCTTCCTCAAGTGAAGCCAAACCCAATCGCCCTCATCAAACAACAATGCTTTTCTCCTCTTATTGGCAAGTTCAGTATACTTGCCAACCTTCTTCTCAATTCTCTTCTTGATGTCTTTATGCAAAGTTTTCACAAAAGAAGCCTTTTCATCCCCATCTTTGCACAAGACATCTCCAAGAAGGGGAATAGGAAGAAGATCAAGAGGTGTTAGGGGATTAAACCCATAGACCACCTCAAAAGGAGAATGTGAGGTGGTAGAATTTACTACACGATTATATGCAAACTCAACATGGGGTAGTAAATTCTCCCACACTCTAGGATTCCCCGAAATAAAACATCTCAATAGTTGTCCTAAAGTTCTATTCACCACCTCGGTTTGATCATCAGTTTGTGGGTGGCAAGTGGTAGAAAATAAAAGCTTAGTCCCAAGCTTGCCCCACAAGGTCTTCCAAAAGTGACTCAAGAACTTGGGATCTCTATCGGACACTATAGACCTAGGAATCCCATGTAGGCGAACCACTTCTTGGAAGAAGAGGTTTGCAATGTGGCATGCATCATCCACTTTGTGGCAAGGAATAAAGTGAGCCATCTTTGAAAAACGATCCACTACCACAAAAATGGAGTCCTTTCCCTTTGATGTCTTGGGTAAGCCTAAGATGAAATCCATAGATATATCTACCCAAGGCATTGAAGGGATAGGTAGAGGAGTATATAGACCATGGGGATGCATTTTAGACTTAGCTTTGCGGCAAGCTATGCATTTATCACACAAACTATGAACATGTTTATGCATATGAGGCCAAAAGAAATGTTCATGCAACACATCCAAAGTGTTAGCAACCCCAAAATGTCCCATTAAACCCCCCTCATGAGCTTCTCTAACAAGAGATAATCTAATAGAGCATTGAGGAACACAAAAACGTTTTCCTTTAAAAAGAAAGCCATCTTGAATAAAAAAGTCTTTGTGTCCTCCCTTAAGACACTCTTGATAGATGAGAGAAAATCAAGGTCATCATGATAAAGTTCCTTAATGTGATCAAAACCAAGATATTGAGAGCTTAAAAGATTTAGCAAAGTGTATCTTTTAGAAAGAGCATCCGCCACAATATTTACTTTGCCTTGCTTGTGTTTGATCACATAAGGAAATTGCTCAATGAATTCCACCCACTTAGCATGCCTCTTGTTAAGTTTGTTTTGGCTTTTCAAATATTTAAGAGATTCATGATCACTATGTATCACAAACTCTTTGGGAAAAAGATAGTGTTGCCAAGTAAACAAAGCCCTAACAAGTGCATATAATTCCTTATCATAGGTGGAATAATTGAGATGACTTCCCTTCAATTTCTCACTAAAATAGGCTATGGGGTGGCCCTCTTGAAGGAGAACAGCCCAATACCTATGCTTGAAGCATCACACTCAATCTCAAATGTCTTAGTGAAATTAGGAAGGGCCAAGATGGGAGCATTAGTCAATTTTTCTTTCAAAGTGTCAAAAGCATTTTGTTGTGCTTCTCCCCAATGAAAGACCACATCCTTTTTCACTATGTCATTGAGTGGTGCGGCAATGGTACCAAAGTTTGGGACAAATCTTCTATAGAAAGAAGCAAGTCCATGAAAATTTCGGACCTCATTCAAAGATTTCGGTGTAGGCCAATTTTGAATGGCCATCACCTTTGTTTTGTCCACATGGACCCCTTTGCAACTCACAACAAACCCTAGGAATTCTATATGATCAAGAGCAAACATACATTTAGCAAGGTTAACACACAAATGTTCCTTCCTAAGGGTTTCTAAAACTTGCCTAACATGCAACCTATGGTCATTCAAAGATAAGCTATAAATGAGAATGTCATCAAAGCAAACAACAACAAACTTACCAATGAAAGGTCTAAGAACATGATGCATGAGGCGCATGAAGGTACTTGGTGCATTAGTTAGGCCAAAAGGCATAACTAACCACTCATATAAACCAAAGTTGGTCTTAAAAGCCGTCTTCCATTCATCACCCGGTTTGATACGGATTTGATTGTAGCCGCTTTTAAGATCAATTTTTGAAAAGATTTTTGAACCATGTAATTCATCCAACAAATCATCTAGTCTAGGTATGGGATGCCTATACTTAATTGTTATGTTATTGATGGCCCTACAATCCGAACACATTCGCCATGTGCCATCCTTTTTTGGTACTAAGATGATAGGCATAGCACAAGGACTCATGCTATCTTGCACCCACCCTTTCTCAATCAAAGCCTCAACTTGTTGGCAAATTTCCTTGGTTTCACTTGGATTGGTCCTATATGCAGGACGGTTTGGTAAAGAAGAGCCCGATATCAAATCAATTTGGTGCTCAATCCCTCTCAAAGGTGGAAGTCCATTTGGAGGATCTTGAAACACATCTTGGAACTCTTCTACCAAATTTTCCAAGCAATGAGGACTATCAACAAGTGATTCTACTCTAAGAGTTCTAAGGATGGCTAAGAAAAGAGGATGATGAGCCACTATTTCCCTTTCAATGTCACGCCTAGACACAAGGAGTGTAGGCTTAGAACTCTTATCTTTTCTATCTTTTTTATCTTTTTCACTCTCCCTCTTTTTCTTCATGATAACTTGGTCCTCATGGACTTCTCTTGGAGAGAGAGATTTTAAAGTAACCTTGTGACCATGGAATTCAAAAGATAGTTTGTTGGTAAAGCCATCATGTAAAACTTTTCTATCAAATTGCCAAGGCCTTCCCAAAAGAACATGAGTGGCTTCCATGGGCACAACATCACATAATACCTCATCTTTGTATTTTCCAATGGAGAAATCGATGAGGACTTGTTTATTGACAATTATTTCTCCTACTTCACTAAGCCATTGTAATTTGTAGGGCTTTGTATGAGAGATAGTAGGCAATCCAAGCTTATCTACTACTCTTGTACTAGCCACATTTGCACAACTACCCCCATCCACTATCAAGGAACAAATTTTGTTTTGAATAAGACATCTTGAATGGAAAATATTTTCCCTTTGACTTTCATCAAAAGGTTGTGAAACTTGTCCAAGAAGTCTTCTCACAACTAATAGGTCCCCTTCAAGTGGACATTCGCTCTCTTCCTCACTAGATGCATGAGAATGCAATGAATGCTTAGGAGAATCCGAATCATGCTCACTAACTACAATGTCCTCATGCATGTACATACTTCGTTTGGAAGGACAATTTGCAGCTATATGACCATAACCCATACATTTAAAGCATTTAGTATTAGATGTTCTAGTGGGAGACTTAGGTCTAGAAGTAGATGGCTTAGTTTCCTTGGGTTTGAAAGAAGAATCTTTGGAAGGATGTTTAGAAAAAGAATTTTTGTTTCTCCAAGACTTGGAGTAGTATCCATCATTGGAAGCATTTTTGAAAGAGTTTTTCTTAGCAAGTTGGGCTTCCACCTTCATTGCAAGATGAACTAAAGAGCCCAATGATGAATACTCTTGTAACTCAACAATGTCTTGAATATCCTTCCTAAGACCACTCACAAACCTAGCAATCATAGCTTCCTCACTTTCTTCTAATTCAATTTTAAGCACAAGCGTCTCAAGCTCCTTATAATATTCATCCACATTTAGCGTGCCTTGTTGAAACCGTTGGAGTCTCAACATGAGGTCTTTCCTAAAATGCGGGGGCACAAACCTACCGCGCATATGATCCTTTAAAGAGTTCCAAGAGTCCACGGGAGGACCCTTGTGATAGATAATGTCCTTTACAATTCCATGCCACCATTTCATGGCATAATCACTAAACTCTAGGGTGGCTAGCTTAAGCTTATGCTCATCTTGGATCTCATGGATCTCAAATATTTGTTCACACTTAGCCTCCCAATCTAAATATACATTAGGATCACTAGAGCCATTAAAACAAGGAAGCTTGACCGAAGGAAGCCTAGACTTTGCATCATGATAGAAGCCATTGCCGTAGTGAGTTCTTTCCGCTTGGTGATGATGTCTTTGTCCATGGACTTGGGGTGGAGTTCTCCTTCTCCTATGCTCATTTTCACGGCCAAAATCATTGGAAGAAGCTCTTGTTGAAGGTCTATGATGCTCATCATGGATTGAAGGAGATGGTCTAGCTTGTTGCACCTCCATCTTTTGCAATTTCTCCTCCAAGCGTCTAATGGTTCTTTGAGCTTCATGTAATTCACCAAGGATTGAAGCTCTGGAAGGAGAATTCTGCTTGTATGATGCATCACTTGAAAATCCAGCCATTTTGGAATTAAAAAACAGCAAACACACAAAAACAGCAAACAAGTTAAGAAACAAAAATTAGCAAAAACAGTGAGTGTGTCCAGCAAGAATGCCGAAGTGAAAAGAGGCAGAAAAAGAGGTCACTCTCAA
Source organism: Phaseolus vulgaris (assembly GCF_000499845.2). Lineage (NCBI taxonomy): Eukaryota > Viridiplantae > Streptophyta > Magnoliopsida > Fabales > Fabaceae > Phaseolus > Phaseolus vulgaris. The sequence continues at coordinate 34,751,031 of NC_023756.2, read as the reverse complement.
AGAAATAATGTCCTTGCACCAATTTGATCTTGAGGCCTTGGAATCCTCAAATGAAAGATGTCAAAGCAAGCACACCAATCTCAAAGGCAACCACCACAAAACCAAAGAAACAATAAAGACAAACAAGAAAAGGTATAAGCAAAGAAAGGTAATTGCAAAAGGAAAACAATATGTAAGACAAACTCAAAGAGTAAGGAATGAAAGACAATCAAGAAAATAAAGAACTCAATGAGAAAGTAGGCACACAGAAGAATACTTAAGGAAAAGCACTAGAGTAGATGAAGAAAACAAAAAGTTAGCTACTGGAAATTTTTTTTTAATGCAACTGTGCTTGATATTCACTGATTTAACTGGAATGATTTAGAACGAACTGGATTATGAAATTTAAACCATAGAAACTTCAAGATGTTAACTCAAAAATGGCACTGGAATCAATTAAAAACAGTAAGCCAATTAATTGAGATAATTTTTTTAAAATCGCTGCCAGATTACCGTATTCTTTTCGGCAGAATTGTACACTTTTTTTATTTTATTTATCATTTTTTGTGTACTTTGAATTTTTGAATGATTCTTTTTTCTACTCTTTTCTAACACTTTGAATATCACAAATCCAGAATTTCAGAATTTTCCAGTGAGTAAATCAATTGCAATAAGGAAAAACAGTAAGCACTTTTTTTTCAGAAACAGAGGAATCCTAATAGGAATGAAAAAACAGAATTATGAACTAGCAAAGACATAATGGAAAATGATGTATTGGAACTTGTATAGGTCTAGAATACAAGTATGAACTCAATTCTAAAAAGAAAATGCACAAAGGATCAATATCAATTCAGAAAATTATATGACACTAAAGTAAGAAACAATCAAAAACAATAAAAGTACTACTAGAAGTAATGACAATTATGGAATAACATGACTAAGACAAAACTTGACACGATTCAAAAAGGAAAATACTCAAACATATGATAGGCAAAAGAAATAAAACAGCAAGCAAACTCAAAATAAGCCTAAAACAGAAACTTAAATTGCAAGAAATTAAAAGAGCTCTTGAAATAAAGTGCTACACAACTCAACAATTAAACAAGAACACACCTAAACTCATGATACCACATGATGTGATTCCACTAGCACAATTAGAATGATTCTTGACATTCTTAGGAATCATCTTGAGTTGGTTAAGAGATAGGCACTTTATCATAGAAATGGATCAAGGTTCTATGAACAAGAACTCACCAAAACTAGTGCCAAAACACAAACTCATATAGAAGTTCCAATTATAGTCAAATTGAACCGAACAAAAAGGCACAAAAGCTAAGCAAACTGAAATAGAGTGCTGGAAATTAAATTGTACCGAACTAAAAGCTGGAAAAAGAAGAAGAAAGATGAAGAACAGCAAGGCACAACAAAAGAACCGAAGCAACACAATTAAAACTGAAACTGCCAAACCAAAATCAACAAGGAAACAAGCTAAGACAAGGAATTAACAAAAGAAGAAAGGAAGGAGAAGAGAGTGCTCATGAAGATGGATGTATGGTTGGATGATCACGCCACTAGAAGGATGGTTGCTCCTAGATGAGTGTGCTGCCGCCACTTGAGGACACCATGGATCCTTCAAGATAAGACTAGAGAAGAAGATTCAAAAGCTCTCCAATGATCACTCAAAAATTTGAGTATAGTTTCTTTTCTCTAAAATTCAAATCTGAATTTTACAAAGGGAGCACCTCTATTTATAGCCTAAGGTGCTGAAATGTAAGCTACACAAATTCAAATTTTCCCCCTAAACATATTCTAGAACCAGCGCCTATTTACAAGGCATGAGGAAGGTGTGACCTCTTCCTTCACTTTGGCACCTCCTATTCTACTCCTACACCTATCTACTAACACCCTCCCCTCCTAAAGCTCCTAACTAAAGCCTAAAAGATGCTATGACAAAAGAGGTTTCTAATGTTTCCCTCTAAGCACCTTCAACCAAAGAAATTACAAAAAGAGAAAATAAATGTCCCCTAGCTCCTAAAGCTTTGAACATGCTTCTTGTAAGCCTTTGAGGTGGGCTTTGACCTCTATGGGCGTCCTCCATTTGTGCCTCTACCTCTTCTTGATCTTGTTGATTGGCCTCCATGTCCTCTTGAGCTTGATCTCCATCATAATATCTCCTTTTAAATTCAGGTTAAGTTGATTCTATTTTAAGTTAAAATTTAGAATATGCGCCAAAATTTAACAATGTAAGCCAATAGTTTTACTCACTATCTTGGCCAAAATTACCCATTTAGGCACCAGCCTGAATAGGAGAAACAAACGTTTTTGTTCTTATGTGTTATCAAGGTCCATGCTTCTAATTGTATATATCGTATCCTCTTTGGTGAAAAAACCTTAGTGATCTTTTAGATCACTCTCTAGACAATTCTTTGTCTTAGTCATGAGTAGTTGTTTGTTAAAGAATACTTCGTGGGTTAGTCAGAAGTGATTATGATACAAAAGAGTACTTAGGTTTATAACTAGAAGTGATTTTGTTTCGAAACAATACTTGATGTGTTAGCCAAAAGTGACAACGATCTGAAAGAATATTTGTGTTGTAACTTGTATTGTCACTCTTCATAGTGACACTCAATAAGTTGGTTTAGAATTGGACATAGTTTGTGCTTAGATGAACCAATATAAAAACATGAAAGTATATTCTTCTTTTCCTTATCCTTTTAAAATTTCATGCTATTTTATCAGTGCTAACTTATGAAGGACAATTTTTGAAACCAAATTTTTTTGAAGGTATTTGACAGATGGTCTATTAATTTAAAAACTATTGTTTGTATGTACATCAGCACCAGATGATATTAGTACATATATGCAAAAATAAATTAAAATACAATTCAACCTCTTCCTTTTGTGTTTTAACCTATTTTCTTAATTTACATTAATTATTCAAAAATATTTTTGTTAGATTATTTTTTGTCAACTTTTCCATCCATGTTAATTGCAAGATTTTCTTTTAATTGATATTTGAAAAAAAATTCCTAATCAAAGTTAGCTCCTAACTTTCCCACACAACATTAGAAAAAGAATTAATACTAGGAACATCCTTTGAAAAATATTGATTGAGCCAAAAATTAATCCCCACAAATATTAACAAATTAAATTTTGGCTGATATTGATAAATAAATAACTTTATCGAGATGGGTTAATAAAAAAATATCAACAATTATTTTAGATGGATCCCAATTCTATCATGTTTATACTCGACCACCTTATACAAATTAAGGAAATTCTCTTTGAATTTTTATAACTTTTGTATGCTTCTCCATAAATATGAAAATTACTACTTTATCATTTTGGTTTATGAAAAAATGATTTTATAATTATATAATCCGAAAGTTATTTTTTTTTATAAAAATAAAGCTTTCAAATTATATAATTTTTGCATGACTTTTTTTTAAAATTGTATGATCTAAAAGTTATTTTTAGATGAAAAACAATTTTTGCATTAGTAATCGAAAAGTTTTTTAATTTCACATTACATATATAGAATTTAATTAAGAATAATATATACTTCACACAAACTTTATAGTATATATTTTAACAATCAAGAGAGTTTCCAAAAAAATAAGAATAAACTATCAATTTGTGTACTAATACAATTAGTACAAGAAATAGATTATAAGTAATTTATTAAAAATAATAAATTGTTAAATGGTTCCTGAATAAAGGAACTTTTTTGGATTTGGTACCATTGACGATCAACGTTGGGGTGGATTTTGCGTGAATTGGCAACGTAGGAGGAATCTCTTTGGAACAATCACTATCGCATCACCGTATTTTCCTCACCAGAATTGCACTTTATACGTATTTGATTTATCATTTTTTTTTATTTTGAATTTTAATACACTTCTTTTTTCACTCTTTTATAACACTTCAAACTACTAAAATCCAGAATTTAGAATTTTTCTCCAACATAATTAATTTTCATATGCAATTTTAGTCAACACAAAAACTGGAAAACAGAGGAAACCTATACTGGAATTTAAAAACAGAATTAAGAAACTTCAAAGACACAATAGAATTGATGTATATGAACTTGTATAAATCTTTCCAATAAAATATTAGAATTTTTGTTGTCTAGAATATTTTTCAGATTTTAAAAATGGGGAAGAACACAACTCCTGCTATTATTTTAGGTATACATGGTTTTGAGGTTAGATATGAACAATGATAGGTGTGTATATTGTATAAAAGTCCTTATGCTTGGGGAATGACCCTTCACAAAGGTGTGTGTTAATTCTCTACATGAGGTTATTACAATACCATAAATAAGTTTATATATCCTTTCTATGTGACATAACAATGTAGAACCTTACTCAACTCCACCCATATTTAATTGATATTCCACACTTCATAGGATTTGTTGCAAGTGAAGAAAATATGTTTAGTTAATTCATCACTGGAGTTTCAAAAAGGGCACAATAGCTAGTTAGGAGGGAGTAACATATTGGGCTTTTTTAAATTATCCTTAGTTAGGAATCTATTCCAAAATAGCTTCAAATAGAGGCACAAAGCCTTTGGAGGGACTTTGTAGGTCATGAGCTTCTTCAATGTACCATGTGGTTGGAATTCACCAATTTTTATGGCTTGAATGATATTGTATGCAGATTTGGACAAATAAAGCTTCCTCCCCGCATAACCTCATTTTCTTCTTATTCCTATGTAGTGATGTATTGGTAATTCCTAATTTGAGGTCCTCCAACAATATCTTCTTCCATTTAAAGATATTCATTCTCCGTGTTAGCCTCAACTCTCATATCTCAATTGACCAAAATCCCATATTGTTGATGTAATTGCGGCTTTGAAACTAAGAACAACCTATAAAATCCCTAGAGATAAGAATGCCCGAGCTGACTTGCTAACAAAGCTCGCCAGCTCAGGCAAGGGGGGCAGACAAGGGACAGTCATTCAGGAGACCCTGAGGAGCCCTCAAACCACCACAGATAATTCAGTAGAAGTCCAGCAGATTAGCACTTTGGAAGGGGTGAAGAGGAGTCATCGGTCATTGACTCAGGAGATGTTGAAAATGCCCAGGATAAGCACATACCTAGTGTCAATGGAGAAGTGGTTGCAGGTTTTCCTGGTTGAAGGGGGTGAAACCTGGATGATGCCCTACAAACGCCATTCGATTCAGGATATTATTGGCCAACCATGAGGGAAGACTGCACAAGGTATGCACAGCAGTGCAAGCAGTTCCAGCAACATGCTGACTGACACAAGGCACCGCGAGAAGAGCTTAGGTCGATCTATAGCCCTTGGTCGTTTCATACTTGGGGGATCAATATTTTTGGGCCATTCCCTTTAGCGATACGGCATATGAAGTACCTCGTGGTTGCCATAGAGTATTTCACAAAGTGGATAGAGGCTGAGCCAGTAGTACAAATCACAGCCCATAAGGTCCAACACTTTGTGTGGAAGAACATAGTATGCCGCTTTGGAGTTCCAAAATGGTTGGTGTCCGATAATGGCATCCAGTTTGCAAATCAGTAGTTGGCCAAGTTATGTACAGATCTTGGGATAAAGCAAGTGTTCGCACGAACACCCACAGACGAATGGGCAGGTCGAGTCTGCCAACCGAGTTCTGCTCAGAGGTCTGAAGAGAAGGCTGGAGAAGACCAAGGGGACCTTGGTAGAAGCATTTCGTAGAATTGTGTGGGCTTACCACACCACTCCCCAGTGCACTACCAAGGAAACACCCTTTAGTTTGGTGTATGGTTCGGACGCGATTATTCCTGTAGAGATCCAGGATAACTCACCACATTTTTAGAACTTCATGGCTGAACAGTCCAATGAAGAAAGGAAGGTGAACCTGGATCTACTGGATGAAGTCAAGGAAGAAGCAAGGAATTAAAGCTGAAGCCTTGAAGAGGAGGGTGGAGTACAAGTACAGCTCTAAGCTGAGACCTCGACAGTTCCAGGTCGCCGACCTGGTGATGCGGAAGGCCCACCCATACCAGCTAGAAAACAAGTTGTCTCCCAAGGGGACTGGTCCCTTCAGGGTGACAGAGGCCCTTGGGAATTGAACACACATGCTTGAGACTTTAGAAGGTGGAGCGATCCCTCGTACATGGAACGCGACCAACCTTAAGTTTTATTTCAGTTAAATCCTCATCTGCCCTTGTGGGGTAAGGACGAGGTCAGTTATGAACTTTCTCCCTTGGGTTAGAAGTCTCGGGATTGGGATAGAGTGGTTCGTAGAGAACACCTCCCTCTTGAGTGAGAACGCCAAGGTCGAGATAGTATGGTTCATCAGTTAAATCCTCATTTGCCCCTGTGCGGTAAGGACGAGGTCAGTTATGAACTTCTCCCTTGGGTTAGAAGCCTCGAGATTGGGACAGTGTGGTTCGTAGAGAACACCTCCCTCTTGAGTGAGAACGCCAAGATCAAGACCGTATGGTTCACTAGTTAAATCCTCATCTGCCCCTGTGGGGTGCGGACGAGGTCAGTTATGAGCCTCTCCCTCGGGTTAGAAGTCTCGATATTGGGACAATGTGGTTCGTAGAGAACACCTCCCTCTTGAGTGAGAACACCAAGATCGAGACCGTATGGTTCACCAGTTAAATCCTCATTTGCCCCTGTGGGGTAAGGATGAGGTCAGTTATGAACTTCTCCCTTGGGTTAGAAGCCTCGAGATTGGGACAGTGTGGTTCGTAGAGAACACCTCCCTCTTGAGTGAGAACGCCAAGATCGAGACCGTATGGTTCACCAGTTAAATCCTCATTTGCCCCTGTGGGGTAAGGATGAGGTTAGTTGTGAACTTCTCCCTTGGGTTAGAAGCCTCGAGATTGGGACAGTGTGGTTCGTAGAGAACACCTCCCACTTAAGTGAGAATGCCAAGATCGAGACCGTATGGTTCACTAGTTAAATCCTCATCTGCCCCTGTGGGGTAAGGACGAGGTCAGTTATGAAATTCTCCCTTGGGTTAGAAGCCTCGAGATTGGGACAGTGTGGTTCGTAGAGAACACCTTTCTCTTGAGTGAGAACGCCAAGATCGAGATCGTATAGTTCACCAGTTAAATCCTCATCTGCCCCTGTGGGGTGCGGACGAGGTCAGTTATGAGCCTCTCCCTCGGGTTAGAAGTCTCGAGATTGGGACAATGTGGTTCATTTAGAACACCTCCCTCTTGAGTGAGAACGCCAAGGTCGAGACAGTATGGTTCAATAGCTAAAATCCTCCCTTGTCCAGTGTGGCAAGGACAAGGTCAGATAACGAACCTCTCCCTTGTTTGTAAGTCAAGGTCGAGAACAACATGGTTCACCAGCGTCATTAGGAAGACATCTCCTTTCCCCAGTGGGGTAAGGGCGAAGTCAGTTAGCAGACCTCTCTCTTGTTTTGTACGGGCAAGGTGGAAGAGAAACCAGTAAGAATTTTCCTTATCTTTATGTGATAAAGGCAAGGCCAGTTAAGTGTTTATGCGCACATCACCGTTACCTTAAGACATTGAAGATTGAAAGAAGGTGAAGCAGGTGAGAAGAAGCGTGCTACTTAGAGTATGAATACTCGTTAAAAGGCATTGTTAGTAAAGTTAAAGGCATGCAAGGCAACTAACAACCAACACAAAAGAGCAAATCAAAGAAAAGCAGATTTTATAAATAAGCAGATGTACAAGTTATTAAATTGTTCATCAAATAGTTAAATTACAATAAAGAAAAGGTCACTCCTTGGCAACTAGTTGTCCATCAACGACTCGATTTGTCAAACCAGTTTGAGAGAGATCCACCTTAGGATGCACACAGGCAACTTGGGCCATGGCATCTTCAAACCCAGCACCATAAGCATCGGCAGTGTCGTTGAGGAGCTCTTCCTTGGTTTGGCTGAACAGTTCGTCCTTGCGGACTAACTCTCCTTCCAGTTGGCCAAGTTGTACCTCCCGTTGAGTGGCCCTCTTCTCGAGCCTGGCCATCTTGGCTTGTGACTCCTCAACCTTCTCCTGCAAGTTGACGACCTCTCTTTGGAGATCCAAGATTCTAGAGTGAGCGCTCATAGCCTCTTGGGACTTCTCAAAAGAAGCTTCTTGGTCTCCTTGTCGGCTTGGTGAAGGGTAGACACCTCCAGATATAAAGCGGTTTCGCGTTGTTTAAGATTCTTGATCTGGAGGGCGTCTTGACTTGCTGCCTCCCTCAGCTGCTACATCTTAGTCTGCAAGTTTTTTACCTTGGTCATGGCGAGACTGGACGCGACGAGGAACTCCCCAAGGCTTTTGGCAGCATGCCCTTGCAAGGGGTCTTCGCCTAGGCTCTCCATCATTTCCCGGTCTTGGAAACATTGAAGGGCCTGTTGGAGGAAGGCAGGCAGGTCAGCAGCAGGAGGTACGCCGCAATCACCTCCAGGGGCGCTCTCCCCCCACCTTCGAGTACCATGATGTCGCAAGGGGAAGAGGTGCTTGAAGGGTTTTCTCTGAAGGATGGAGCCTCGACCTTAGCTGGTCTTTTCCTCTTGAAGATGAGGCCTGAACAGGTCTCCTCGTCTTCAGAGGCAGTGGCCTCCACTACTTCCTTCTGCCTCTGATTCGCAGGGTGTGGGGAAGAAGAGCTTGGGGTAGAGGTGGCAGCAAGGGGGGCATCTGTAGGACCTGAGGTACCAGCATCAGTAAGGGCTGGGATAGCCTTGCGTCGAGAGGCCAACTCAGCCAGTTGCCTCCTCTTCTCTTTGTTAGGCACCATATCTGCACAAGAAGAACAATACATAAGAGTTTGATTCATCGAACACACAAGCAAGGATAAGTGTAAGCAGGTAAAGACACAGGAAAGGGGAAACAAGTACCAATTTCAGCCTTCAAAATCTTGTGGTGGAATTCATGTTTAATCAGGTCAACAGTATTGAACACCGCCCCCAGGCTGGAGAGGAAGCCGCACACCTCAAGATCGGGCGGGGTCAAGTCCTCAAGGCTCCTTGGCTTCTTAAGCCCTGGTTTCTCCACCCAGTAGAGTGGGAACCCTTCCAGCAAGGTAGGGTCGTGCATGCTACAACATATCTTAAAGAACTTCTTCCTGAAGTCTTTGTAGGACTGTTAGAAGAGAGTTAGAAGAACTCTCCCCGCCATTCCATTGAAGCTCAACCACAGTCTCTTGTCAGGGTTCTTCGCCTCGAAGAAGTACAAGAAGAAGTCCACTGAGGGCGTATGGCCGAAGTGGTTGCAAAGGATGGAAAAGGCCGTGACGAAGGCCCAGCTGTTGGGATGCAGCTGGGCAGGGGCAACGTTAACTTTAGTAAGGAGCGCCCGCTCGAACCCCGTGAATGGCAAGTGAAGCTTGATCCGCTTGAAGATTGTGGAGTACATAAAGAAGAAGGGTTCTTCGAGGCTTGCACGATTTTTAGCCTCTTCGCTGAAACAAGTTTCATCTCGAGCCTGGGGGGCTTGTGTACTGGACTAGACTTCGGATATTGGCGTCAGAGATCGACATCGGACCTCCGCACCAGAGGGAGAGATCGGACGTCGGAGGTCTGAACAGTTATAATGGGCCACGTGAGGTGGGCCCCAGAAATCATACCAGTTACCAGTTAAAGATACTCAGATATCAGAAAGCCTAAGTCACGAGGGATCCATGCATGTGGGGTGTATAGCGCATTCGGGCCTGGCACAAGTAAATAGCCCTTGGAGGTGTTAAGGCCCGTCAGGGTTAGGGTTTCCAAGGGTAGTCTGCATGCATGACACGTGGATACTTAGGGCACCCAGAGAACAGATGGCCCCGCAACATTGGTGCATAAGTTGGTACCTTGGCGGCCATTCTGTTAGTCGTTGCACTCCAGTAAAGGGAAGTCCTCTGTGCCAAATTATGCTAAGATTGTGTAATACCGGCGCAAGGACGTTCTCTAAGGAACCCTAGACATGGGTAACAGAACAGAAGTAAACCCTAGCTACAACCTATATAAAGGGTGGTAAGAACCCTAGAAAGGTACATTGTTTCTAAGACTGAAACTACTTTATACACTTATTGTTTCTTTGCCCCAGTATTGACTTGAGCGTCGGAGTGCAAACGGCCGCTAGGGCGCTCTTTTGTCTTTGTAGGTTAAGCGTGCTTTGTTCAAGAGAAGTGCGAACCAAGGAGGAGATAGACGGGCCTGAAGCTATCGTTAGAGTCAACCGGCAACCAAGTCAACCGGCGAGAACATTTCTATCAGTGCCAACTCGCCTCGTATGTTCATCTCCATCAAATCTAAACGAGCATTTAAACCGTCCTTCATCTTCCCGTTAATGTTAAGAAATGTCCCAATTAAGCTATCACACACATTCTTCTCAACATGCATTACATCTATACAAATGTCTGACTTCTAACCTCGACCAGTACGTAAGATCAAAGAAGATTGATTTTTTCTTCCATATGTTTGTCACAAATGACTTCTTTATCGACTTACTAAAGGTGTGGTCTATGTTATTTACCTTTTTGTAAACCTCAACACCAGTTAATGGAGTTGGTGGACTACCAGTCTCTTGATGTCCATTAAAGGCTTTTTCAACCTCTGGTAAGGATGATGACTTCTAAGAAACCTCTGATGCCGAAGATGTACTCTCTTTCTTCCATGTTTCAATTGTTGAGAAGCGGTGTCTTCTTCGCCTATTGGACATGCTTTATGACCCTTAACACTATACCTTGATAAGTTACCATATGCCGAAAAGTCATTGATGGTGCAAAATACCACGGCATGCATCTTGAAAGTTTCATTAGCAAATCCGTCAAATACTTCAACACTCAGATCCCACATTAACTTAAAATCTTCAACTAGGGGACTTAGATAAACATCTATGTCATTTCATGGTTGTCTTGGACTGGATATCATCATAAACAACATCATGTATTTTCGCTTCATGCATAATCAATGAGGTAAGTTGTAAGTAACTAGTAAAACAGGCCATGAACTGTGATTCATACTCATATTACCAAAGGGATTCATTCCGTCTATAGCTAGACCAAGTCGGATATTTCTTGATTCTTTACCAAACTCTCGAAACTCGTCATCAAATTTCTTCCACTGAATAGAATTAGCTGGATGTCAGTACATGCCATCACATTTCCTCTCATATGCATGCCATCCAAGAATACCACGTAACCTCTCATTTAGGTTTGCAAACAAACGCTTCATCCTTGGAATGATGGGAAGATACCATGTAACCTTCATTGGGGGTCCATGCTTTTCTATCTCTTTAATAGTATCATCATCTTTTTGTTTCAACTTATAACGTGATAACTCACCTCGGACAACTTTTCAACAATTCAAAATCTTTTTTGTATAATATATAATCGTTAGGACATGCATGTATCTTTTTATACTCCACATCCATCAGACAAAGAATCTTTTTGGCCTCATAATTACGATTAGGTAGAGTATTTCCCTCTGGAAGCATATCCTTCAACAACTAAAGCAATTATGTGAAACTTTTATCAGTCCATCCATTTATTGCCTTCAAGAGGTGCATCGCTTGACCTACTTCCATATCCATGAGCTTCTGCAAAAATCAGCTCCCATATAAGAATCATGTCCTCCAATCGATCATCATGTACTTCACCATGTACTGCATCATCCATGGTGGACCCCACATATTCTTCAGTTACAAAAACACGTAGTAAATTTAATAATTCACCATGCCATGTACAAGTTGTATAAGACCGAAGAAACCCATCACATAGAAGGTGCTCCCTGATTTTCTTAACATCCAATCTCCTACCGTTCAAACAGTTAACGCACGAACACCTAATCTTTGCTCCATCATGACCACTACTATTGGCTTTACGTTGTGCAAATTGTATAAATTCTTCTACTCCTCTTTTGTACTAATCACTTATGAGAATAGAATTATCCAATTTTGATCCATTATATTTTTTAATAGTCATTCAGGTGTGAAATCTCACGTTTGCCGAGGGTCGAACACCCTTGGACTCAATACCAACATGTATTAATTGTTAAGGGTCAAACACCCTCGGACTCAATACCAAAACATATCAATTGCCGAGGTTCGAACACCCTTGCTATAAGTACCAACACGTATCAATTGCCATGGGTCGAACACCCTCGGAATCAATACCAACACGATAATTCTATTCTAACCTAACGACTAACATAATATAAATTAATAATAAATATAAATTATAATAAATACAAAATATACAAATTAAAAATCATTAAATTAATTATAAATATTAAATAATATAAATTTATCTACAATATAATAATTTAATAATTCTATTTTAATCTAAAAACAAAAATAATATAAATTTAAATTTAAAAAATACAAATTATAATAAATGAAAATTAAAAAAATTAATAACACTAAAAGGAATATTTAAACAAATTTAAAACACCACCAACCTTGTGCGTGAAGGCAACGATGGTGGTGAAGAGCGGTGACAACGGTAGCTGCGTACACGGTAGCGGTGACGGAGCAAATGGGAGCACATTGAAAACCCAAAGAATAGTGTTGAAGGCAATGAAACAGTAGGAATGGTGACCTTCACAACAATGGCAGCAAAGAAACAAATCAAAGAAACAAAAAACAAATGAAAAGCAATGATGAAGAAGAAGTAGAGAGCTCGAAAGCAATTTACCCAATGGCACAAAGAAGACAATGGCACGAGATGAAGAAGAAGCACAAAGAAAAAGAGGAAAACGAAGCGCTAGAAGACAAAGGAAATATGAAAGCGTAACTAGCGCGCTGTGAATTAGGGTAATAAAAAGACTCTAAAACGGTGACTATGAGTTAAAGCCACATTTTTACAATAAGCACTTCATGTAAGAAGGCGACTATGAGGTAAAGCAACCCTCTTAGACGAAATGCTTTGTTCTAAGAGGCGGCTTTACCTCATAGCCGCCTTCTTACATGAAGCTCTTTGTTGTAAGAAGGTGGGTTTACCTTATAATTGCCTTTTTAGAGTAATTTAATTTAAAAAATGTCATCGCGTTTTGAAGGACAACGTCTGGCCGTAAAGGCGTTGTGAATGTAGTGTCGAAAATAGTCATTTTTGCATTACTGGCGGTGGCATTTTCGAAATTAAAGCGAGTCTAAAACGGAGGCTATGAGTTAAAGTGTCATTTTATACCAAAGCATTTGGTCTAAAAAGGTGGCTATGAGTGATAGTCGTCGTCTTAGAGCAAGTGCTTTGGTCTAAAACGGTGCTTTAACTCATAGCCGCCATTTTTGACCAAGCGCTTTAGTCTAAAACAACGGATTTACCTCAGAGTCACCGTTTTACACTCATTTTATTACCCTAATTTGTAGCGCACAACTTACGCTTTCAAATTTTCTTTGTCTTCTCGCGCTTTGTTTTCCTTCTTTGCTACATGCTCTCTCTGCTTCTTCATCTTCAAGCTTTTTGCCATTGTGTAAGTTTCTTTCATTCACTCACCATTGCTTATTTATTTCTGTTTTTTTTTCTCTTATTCATTTTTGTCCTCCATTGTCATCCTTCACTACTGTCTTCATTGGTTGTTTTCCGTGCCTCCATTGGTTCCTCGCTGCTGCTAGTCACCATCGTTGTCGTTCGTCATCACTGTCGTTCACCGTTGTTGCTTTTCACCATCACCAATGCTGAGATTAGGACACCATGTGTGTTCAAATTAGAGAGGGTATAAAATGACAACTTCTACCATAGCCGCTGATAAGTGTCTAATTTCTATAATATTTCATATTAAAATATAGGCATTGTACTATGTAGCAGTTCGGTCCTCGACTTTGGGCAGAGAATAGCTCGGCTATTGGGCCTGGGTGAGGATTATGCGTTTGATCCAATTGAAGGGGCTCGTCGAAAATGAGCACGATGTGGCTGCATACGAAGGGGGTGGGGCCCATTGTGTGTGTGCTTATAGATAAACGTGCGTGTTTGTTGCTTATGACGTGTGCATTTGTTATTTGTTGCATGTTAGTTATGTATTGAATATTTTGTTGATAAATGCTGATAATAACCCTAAAAGATAAGGGTGTGCACTCATAACAGAACGTTGGCCTGTGGTTAGCACTTGAAAATAATTGGTGCCCGCGACAAGTAGTTTTTTCTGTTAAAGATATTAAAGATAAAAGATTAATGTTTTCAGTTCTGTTTTCGGTTAATATTTTATTCTTGTGAGCAAGAGCTGTTACAAAAATAGTTATAAAAGGAGTTTGAGTCTCCAGGTGAAGGCACGCTATTTTTGCACACTTTACTAAACTATTACTTTTGGTGAGCCCTAACTGACTTGATCGTCGGAGTGTAATCAACAGGTAGGGCGCCCTCTGTCACAACAAAGCCATACTTTAGTGCAACCAGGAGACTGAATCAAATTCCAAGAGAGGCAGATCCGAAGGGAGGCGTTCAACCTATATCAACCGGCGAAAGAGTCAATCAGCGAGAACATTTGGCGCCCATCGTGGGGCTCGAGTCAAAGGGAAAGGAGGAGGAGATACGTCCCAAGTTGTAGATATCATACAAAAAAACTGATAGTTATACCCGAGGTAGCAGAGAAGCTAAGGTTTCAACTCTCTACCCTTTAAATCATGTTTGATAAGTGTTATATTCTATTTTCATTGCTTACAAATTGTTTGATGGAACTGGTATATCCATTTAAACAACACTTGTTCACTTTTTTGTTTGATAACACAAAGAGGGAGAAAAGTGTGTTGGTACTGTCCTTGAAGTATTGTGTGTTGCAGGTTTGATCAAGACTGTTTTTTTCTTCTTCAAAGCATGGTTATTTGTCTCCATCAAACAGGGGGAGATTGTTGGAGATCTTAAAGACTACCTAACTATATTGTTTGATGAAGAAATAGACCTTGAAGAGAAGTGAATGTTGTCATATATCTTGATGGGAAGTGCATGTTGTCATAAGCATTAACGTGAAGCTTTGTTGCCTAATAAAGTTATCTTAGTAGCTAAGGTAGATTAGATTAAGAGTTCTTGATGTCTTGTCTCTATATCTCAAACCTATGATGGTGAGCCAAAGCACAAAGCCTTTTTGAAAGAATGAAAATTGTTTTTAAACTCTCACATATTTTTCAATCTGTTAAAAGCCTTTTCAACCAATTAAAATTTTTTGTTTACACACTCCATAGGTTTTTCAATTGGTTTTTTGGAGAAACAATTGATTTAAAGTTTTTTTTGATATAAAGCAGTTTTGTTTCCAAAATTTTGTTTTGTTTCCAAAGTTAGTTTGGTTTCCACTTAGTGTATTTCAAAAACTCAATCTATTATTTTAACTTTTAACCAGTTATTTTCTTAACAGATTTTAAATTGTTTTATCAAATCAGTTCTGTTTTTTAAATCTATAAAAGGGAAGTAGGATCTCTAAGAAAATCATCACTTGAATACACATTTGCCTACTGTTTTCAAAAAGGTTTTGAGAGGTTCTTTGAGAGAATTCGTTTTTTGAAGGTTTTCTGAAAATCTTTGTGAAGTTGTTTTGTTGTCCCTTTCACCATTGGCTTGTGATTAAGAGCTTCATCAAGGTGCTGCAGTTTGGAGGTCCAATTTATGTCTCCTAAGTCTACAAAAAGGTGTATTCGTTTCATACTCTTTCTTTGTTGTAAAATTGTGATAGTGTGCTTCTAAGATAGGGTTTCTTGGAGCATACACTTGGTTGAAATAGTGTTTTTCAGTGTATGTTTGTGGTTCTTGTAGGGTTCAAGAGTTGTTCTTGAGCAATCTTGTGTAAAAGATTCTTGTGATATAGTGAAATCCATTTTAGTGTGAGATGGGATTGGATGTAGTTCAGTTTTGAGTGAACCAGTATAAACTCTTGTGTGTTTTACTGCTTTCTAACTCATTGCCTTGATATTCTGGAAAAACTATATAACTGATATCAAAAGAAATCTGTTGTTTCAAAGTTTAATCAATTGCTTTTCTTCTTTCTGAAGTTGCCTTCTGATTGAGAAATTTGAATCTGTTGTTTCTAAACATAGTTTGTTATTTTACTTTCAGCATTGCTTAAATAATTAATTTGCAAAACTTATCCTAAGTACAATTCACCCTCCCTCTTGAACTTAGACTCCCATAAAGTCAACACATGCGTCGATCTAGCTGATGCAATTTTTTTCCCCCGGCTTTCTCTTAGCGTCTTCCATGTGTCGAACTAGTCCACACAACATTTAGTTTGTGTGGGCTTTTCGTAGATTTGACTGATGCAATCCGCATCCTTCTCTTGACCGACACAAATCTTATGTAACTAATGTTGCATTTTCTTGTAAGGTAATACTAAATATATTAATCATATTTAATATTTAATAAATATAATAAATAATAATACTAGTTGGGAAATCATTACAAGCAAAAAAAAATTAGTGGAGGTTATTTAACGGAGGTTGATATTCCTAGGAATTGATTTAATTAATGGAGGTTTTTTTAACCTTCATTAAGTTCCAAAGGTTATTCAAAAACCTCAGCAAAATAACAGAGTTTTTTAAACCTTTGTTAAATTTCAAAGGTTTATTTTAAAATCTCAGGAAAATAACGGAGATTTTTTTAACCTTTGTTAAATTTCAAAGGTTTATTCTAAAACCTCAGCAGAATAACGGAGGTTTTTTTTAACCTTCGTTAAATTCCAAAGGTTTATTCTAAACCTTAGCAAAATAATGGAGGTTTTTTATATCTTCATTACATTCCGAAGGTTTTTTCTAAAACCTCAGCAAAATAACGGAGGTTATTTTAACCTTTGTTAAATTCCAAAGATTTATCGTAGAACCTCAATAAAACACTCCAGAATTCTCAAACTTCAATAAATAAATAAAATTAAATCTATTTATAAATAAATAATTAAAAACTACATAGTTTTAATATATTTTATAACTAAATTCTCTAAAATTTTGAAAGTGTAACTTTACATTACAAATAAGTTTTCTAAAGTTTCAAAATTTTATTTTAAAAACTAAGCAAAATAACCTTGGATAATAAGTATATCAACAACTAATCTTGGATAATAAGTATTTCAACAGTATTTACATATTTTTTATGATTGATGGTAGTTGGTTTATATAATTCTCAGTTTTTTTTGTTATGAGCTCATACTTCAAAAAAATTGACCTATTTTGTTTTAGCTTTTGATGTACATATATTTTATGTGCAATTTTAGTTTTAGTTATAATTGTTAATATTTAATTCTCATCATTTTGAAATATTTTAAGTTAAGGTATTTATTTTAAAAACGCATTTAATAATTAATTCATTGTGAAAGTGAGAAATGGTAAAGTTAATTTCTCCTTGCAATATGTTCTTGCAATCTTTAGGCAAGAACACACATGGCTTTGAAGTCCACATGTGATAGATAATTCAATTATTTAGGATATATAAAGCAGTGATAAACACCAGTTGTTGTCGAGTTAGGTAATAATGGTTTGTGACCCAACAGTAAGGTGATGAAAGAAGCAATATTGGAGCAAGAAGAAGATAGTTCCTTATTTAGTGTTTCTTCTCCTTAGATAAAATAGACATAAGTGTGGCTAAATTGTAATTCCTTGTTAGGACTGCTGTCGGTGGCCATTGAGCCTGTGCTGGAGAGCAGTGTGTCTACGGTGGAAGAGAGAAGTCAGGAGGATCATTATAGATGGTGGAAAATGGAATTGAGGGTTAATTCAAACGACAAGTCATTTTACGAAAATTTTGAAACTCATGGTATTTTACAGAGGTTTTTAAACCCATGGTATTTAACGAAGGTTTTGAAACCCATGGTATTTTACGGAGGTTTTGAAACCCATGGTATTTTACGGAGGTTCTTAAACCCATGACATTTAACAGGGGTTCTGAAAGGCTTTTCCTGAGGTTTAAAAAAACCTCGGGGATGACGTTCCTCAGAGATGGTTTAGTGGGGGAAATTGCAACCCTAGATAAATGACTTAATAAAGGTTTTAACCCTGGATAATGTAAAAATAAAACTCAAGAGTGAGGATATTGATCATAAAATCAAATGAAGGAAGTACCAAAGGTATATAATTTCTAGTTAAACAAATTCAACACCTATGTTAGTTTCTACACTTTTATGTTGTTGTTTTTTCTTATATATTTTCTGGATTAGGACAAAACTTCTTGACTGAGGGGATAAACTTATGATAAAGAGGGTTGAAGCTTCTTTCTGAATCGGTTAGTTTCTACTTTTTTATTTAGCGTTCAGTGTGGTATATGTAGTTTTTGCCATCTAAGATTTTTACTTCTCTTCTTCTAATTTATATCACCGACATGTTTATATTAACTAAAAACTTTGATTGCAGTTGTACAAAGTTTAGTTGTCCAATTAGTTTGGTTCAGTGCATAAACTACAAGGTATAACCCTCACCCAATATCATAATGTGGTGTTAATTGAAACTGTAACTACCAAAAAAAGCACAGTAGTATCCCTTCAAAAACTCCTCTGGCTCAAGAAAAGTAGCATCAATCATTACAGTATGAGAAAGTGGAAGCTACAACATGGATCAAAGGAGTGCCAGAGTCACCATTTGTAACTTTAATTTGCACTTGTGTAGTTTGTGAATTGGATCCACTTCCAAAAGAGAATGATAACTGGTAGTATATTATCTCAATATGCTTTAATTATACTTTTAGCAGTATATTATCTCAATATACAAAGAAGGATGAAAGAAAATTCTAAATTTATAAGTATCATTTTAACTTTTCAATGTAATATCATTTATTATTCTTTTTGTCCAATAATAACTATCATGTAAGAAAGAAGAAGACAGTCACCAACTAAATATAATTCTTCCTTATACGCCTATTAAGTGTCATTTTAATATTTTTCTAATAACAATAATATGATCACTTTAGAAAAAAATTATAATATATTTCGTCATTATCCCTCCAATCCCTCCTTTATCTATAACTTATATATAAAAAAATATGTTAAGATATGTATTGTGCCGGATGGTCCTCGGACCTCGGCGTTGACCATAGTTTTGGCGGGGCCCCGAAAGCTGGGTCCACGAGGAGGACGGGTCAGTAACTCGCGAAGCACACGAGACAGGGTAACCGAGGAGGGGGCGACATCAAGGCGAAGGGCGTGGAGGCCTCGGACCTCGGTAACCCGAACAATAAAGATGAGCCGAAAAAAGGTGGTTTCCAAGCTGCACTTCGGTTATCAGTAAGGGAGAGGTCTAGATCGCGTTGAGTCCATGCATGGGGTGTGGATGAGTGGAAGGATGTAACACAAACAAAGAGACACTGGGAAAGAGACGACCCGCAAGGGCCACGTTCCAGGGGAGATCTGCATGCATGGCACGTGAACAGTTAGGGCACTCCCAGGGTGGATGATCCCAGAGATTGGGTGCATGAGTTGGCACCCAGGTGGTCATCCCGTGAGGGTTGCACTCCGAAAGGGAGTCTTACGCACTAAATGACCCCCAGAGCGGGTATTAGTGACGCTAAGGCACATCTACAGTGAGTCGGGTGACAGTTAGCAAAAAGGGCAGGAAACCCTAGAGTATATAGAGGGTAACAACCAACATAACAAGGTACGCAATTCTAACACAAAGTAACACACAAAGATAATACACACACAGAGCTCTCAGAGTTAAGAGTTTTTGGTGTTTCTTTGCCCTAGAGTTTGACTTGAGCGTCGGAGTGCAAACGGCCGCCAGGGCGCCCTTTGTCTTTGTGTTTTCAAGTGTTCAACCGGAGGAAAGGCATGTGGGAACACAAGGATTCTTGGACACGAGGTTGTTGTAGGCACACTAAGACGTTTAGGTCAACCAATAGGAACATTTGGCGCCCATCGTGGGGCACGATCTAAAATGACTATCCCAACCATAAGAGCTGAGAAGGATTCATCAAGATTCATCAAGAATCGATCAAGATGAGGAATATGAGGCAAGGATCTGCTGCACCAAGTTATGGAGATGATGCAGGGCCTTCACGAAGCGATGGCAGTGTCAAGAGCTGATCAAGAACGCATCCAGATGGATCTAGCTGCGTCGCAAGCAAGAAACGAAGAGTTACACAGAACCAATGAGGAGTTGCGACATGATTTGCGAAATCAGGCAGGGTATCGTGAAGCGGAGGAACAAGAATGTGCTACACCTCCCAGGGAATTCCCCATGCCTTTTTTGCAGACGATTATGGATGTTGTGATACCAACTACGTTCGTGGGACCAAAAGCCACGTTCATAGGGATGGAGGATTCAAAGGCCTATCTCACAACCTTCCATACGTAGATGATGCTGGTTGGTGGTTTTGATGCAGTAAGGTGTAAGTTGTTCATGAGCACGCTAGTAGGGACGACGATGGATTGGTTCATCAGCCTTCCTGATGGCCACGTGACGTCGTTTGCACAGTTGTCAAAGTTGTTCAGGGAGCAGTACATTGCGAATCGCGCTCCCCCACCCAACTCTTACGATCTTTTCGACGTAAGACAGTGCAGGGTGAGTTGGTGAAGGTGTTTGTTAACCGTTTTAGGGTGCAGGTGGTGAGGCTTAACACCAAGGATTAAACGATGATGGTTCACGCGTTTAGAAAGGGGATTTGTCCAAGGCCTTTCAGTTAATCACTCATTAGGAATCACCCCAAAACCTTCACTAAGATAATGCGTCGAGCAGTGGCTCACATCGCAGCATGAGGGGAGGTGAATGAGAAGAACGCGTGTGTTGTTCCCACACGCCCACGAGCGTCGGCGCTTGCACAGCCCGTGAGAGTGCATGAGGCTGCAACAAAGAAGAGGGCCCCTGTGAAGAAGCAGCCCTACGAGCTAGGGGGTGTGCAAGGGAGAATAAGCCTGTGAGGCATAATTTTGTGGTAGAGCTGAAGGATTTGATAGTTGTGCCCAACATAGCAGAGAGGTTGAAGATGCCGCCCAAGACTGACAAGAAGCTGGGACCCCACAAGGAGGCTTGGTGCGAGTTCCACCAGGCGTTTGGTCATCCCATACGCAACTGCTTGGCGTTGGGGCACCAGTTGGACGAGCTGGTGAAGAGTGGGTTCCTAAACGACTACCTAGCGGAGCCACAGAGGGATGAGACCCAAACAGCGTCAGGTGAGGACCAGGGGTACGAGATGCCCGTTCATGGGGAGATCCACACCATCTCAGGGGGTTTCTCAGGTGGAGGGTGCACTACTTCTCAGCGCAAGAAGTATGCATGATCGGTGATGTTAGTAGACAAGTGGTGGATGACGTGCTCGACGTCGACCTTACTTTCACGAAGGTCGATCTTCAAGACATCAATCCCCATGACAACGACCCTGTGGTGATTTCTGTTGTAACCGCGGGGAGGAAGGTGCACCGAGTGCTAGTGGACCAAGACAGCTCAGCGGATGTGATGTTTTGGTCCACCTTTAATAAGCTGCTACTGTGTCCCGACCAGTTGTGACCTTACACTAAGTGCTTGTATGGCTTCGCGGGGGACCAGGTAGTGGTGCGAGGGCATTTGGAGTTGAGGACCACCTTTACGGATGGCTTTGCGTCCCGCACAAAGAACGTAAGGTACTTGGTGGTTAATGCTCCCTCAGCCTATAATATTTTGTTGGGGAGACCAGCTTTGAATAGGTTGAGGGCGATAGCATCAACACGCCACATGAAGATGAAGTTGCCGGACTTGAGCGGGAAGGTGATAACCATCAAGTCAGACCAGCAAGAGGCTAAGAGGTGCTCTGAGAACAACCTCAAAACGAAAAGGGGGGTGTTCATGGTTACAGAGCGCCCACCTAGCAGGAACAGGGACGACCGCGCATGGACCTCCCGCGCAGAGAACGCTCGGGAGAGGCGGCCCAAGCCAGCAGGGGATATCGTGGAAAGGCAGATTGGGGGCAGAACGTTCAAGCTTGGTAAGTCGTTGGACCAGGCGGAGCAAGACTAAGTTGCTGGGGTGATAGCACGGCACCTGGACGCCTTCGCATGGTCCGCCTCGGACATGCCAGGCATAGGCCCAGATTTCCTGTGTCACCGCCTCACCATGGACCCCAAGGTCAGGCCTGTCCGCCAGAGAAGAAGGAAGTTCAATGAAGAGAGGCGGCAGGTCATTAAGGAAGAAACAAAGAAGTTGTTGAGTGCCGGTCACATAAGGGAGATCCAATACCTTGAGTGGTTGACAAATGTGGTCTTGGTGAAGAAGGCCAACGGGAAGTGGAGAATGTGTGTAGACTTCATCGACCTCAACAAGGCATGCCCGAAGGATTCGTACCCCTTACCAAGCATCGACGCCTTGGTGGACAGTGCTTCAGGCTGTAGGGTGCTTAGTTTCCTAGACGCTTTCTCTGGGTACAACCAGATTAAGATGCACCCCAGAGACGAGTGCAAGACAATGTTTATGACCGAGACGTCCTGTTACTGCTTCAAGGTGATGCCCTTTGGGTTGAAGAATGCGTGCGCCACCTACCAAAGGTTGATGGATAGGATCCTTGCACCCATGATAGGTCGGAATGTGCAAGCCTATGTGGATGACATGGTGGTGACCTCGCAGGTGAGGGATCAGCATGTGACTGATTTAGAAGAGCGACAATAGCTAAGTACCTGCTGAAGCTAAAACTCGCGAAGTGCGTGTTCGGGGTGGAAGCGGGTAAGTTATTGGGTTTCCTACTCATCAAGCGTGGGATAGAGGCATACCCGGAGAAGTGTGCTGCAATCCTTGCCATGAGAAGCTCGGTCTCGGTGAAGGAAGTGCAGCAGTTGACTGGGCGGATGGTCGCTCTGTCCAGATTTGTATCAGCTGGAGGGGACAAGGGCCATCCCTACTTCCAGTTTTTTAGGAGGAATAGCCGATTCGTGTGGACCGAAGAGTGTGAGGAGGCATTCCTCAAGTTAAAGGAGTATTTGGCCACCCCCCCCCCCTCGTGTTGTGCAAGCCACAGTCAGGCACGCCGCTTCGATTATACTTCGCTGTGACAGAACGGGCGATCAGTTCGGTCATTGTCCAAGAGCAGGACCAAGTACAAAAACCAATATACTTTGTAAGAAAAGTATTGCAGGGGCCGGAGGTGAGATACCAAGCCCTAGAGAAGGCAGCGCTGGCTGTCGTGTTCTCGGCTAGGAGGCTTCGTCATTACTTCCAGAGTTTGACAGTGGTGGTGATGATGGACTTACCTATCCGGAAGGGTGCTGCAAAAGCCGGACGTGGCAGGAAGGATGGTATGTTGGGCGGTGGAACTTTCAGAGTTCGATGTCCAGTATAAGCCCCGAGGCCCCATCAAAGGCCAGGTATATGCGGACTTTGTGGTGGAGCTCTCATCGGTGGACGCACGGCAAGAGAAAGCCAACTTCAGATGAGTGCTCTTCGTGGATGGGTCCTCCAACCAGCAAGGTAGTGGAGCTGGCGTGATTTTGGAAGGACCAAATGGGTTGTTGATTGAGCAAGCCCTAAGGTTCGCTTTTAAGGCCAACAATTACCAGGTAGAGTACGAAACCCTCATAGCCGGGTTGCTCTTAGCCAAAGAGATGGGAGCGCGGAGCTTGTTGGCAAATAGCGATTACCTTTTAGTCACAGGTTAGGTGACCGGGGAATATCAGGCCAAAGATCCACAGATGGCCGCGTACTTGGGGTACGTCCAGATTCTGAAGGGCTCGTTCGCAGTGTTTGAGCTAGTGCACGTCCCAAGGGAGCAGAATGCCCGAGCTGACTTGCTAGCCAAGCTTGCTAGTTCGGGCAAGGGGGGAAGGCAAAGGACGGTCATACAGAAAACCCTCAAGGCACCGCGAACATTTGTTGCTGACAACATGGTAGGCGTTCACAGGTCAGTACTGCTAGAGGAGGGGCGAGGACTCATTGGTTGTTGACTCAGGAGATGCTGAGAACGCCCAGTGTAAGGGCTTACCCAGTTTTGGAGGGGGAGCAAATCCAAATATGCATAATTGAGGAAGGGGACACATGGATGACGCCCTATAGGCACTATCTGGCCGATGGGATACTTCCATTAGAGTCCGTGGAAGCCAAGAAGATAAAGAGGAACTCTGCCAAATACATCCTCGTCGACGAGGAGTTGTTCAGACATGGGTTCAGCCACCCGATTTTGGTGTGTGTGAACGGAGACCAGTGTACACGAATAATGGAAGATCTCCACGAGGGAATTTGTGGTAGCCACGTGGGAGGGCGGTCCTTGGCGTCGAAGGTTGTCCGTGCATGTTATTACTAGCCAACAATGATAGAAGATTGCACGAGGTACGCGCAACACTGGAAGCAGTGTCAACAGCACGCCGACTGGCACAAGGCGCCGCCAGAAGAGTTGAGGTCAATTTACAGCCCATGGCCCTTTCACACTTGGGGAATCGACATTTTGGGGCCCTTTCCTTTGGCGGTAAGGCAGATGAAGTACCTTGTGGTAGCCACAGAGTACTTCACGAAGTGGATAGAGGCTGAGCCAGTAGTGCAAATCACAGCTCACAAGATCCAACGCTTCGTATGGAAGAATATAGTGTGCCGTTTTGGCGTGCCGAGGCGTCTAACTTCCGATAATGGCACACAGTTCGCGAGCCAACAACTGGGCAAGTTATGCATAGAGGTTGGAATAAAGCAGGTGTTCGCTTCGATTGAGCACCCCCAGACAAATGGGCAGGTTGAGTCTGCCAAAAGAGTTCTACTCAAAGGTCTAAAGAGAAAACTCAAGAAGGCTAAAGGAACCTGGGCAGAGGAGGTTCCTAGAATAGTGTGGGTTTACCACACCACGCCTCAGTCCACCACTAGAGAGACACCCTTCAGCTTGGTGTACGAGTCAGACACAATGATTTTGGTAGAGATTCAGGAGAGCTCGCCACGTTTCCAGAGTTTCGTGGCTGAGGAGTCTAATGAAGAGAGAAAGGTGAACCTGGATCTGCTGGATGAGGTCAAGGAGGAGGCGAGGATCAAAGCTGAAGCATTAAAGAGGAGGGTGGATCTATTTCCCTTTTTAAAGGTTTTTTAAAGAGGTCGCCCAATAAAATTGCGTTTGAAGTACACATATTCTCAAATTTCTTGTACAATGCAGCGAAGAACCTGTCGTTTTTGTGTTTAGACACTTCGAGAGGGAGTGGCAGCCACCGTTTATGACGCCTCCCCCTCGAGTGTGGGCGCCAAGTGCGAACAGCAAGGTTCGGCCAGCGACAAATCTGTCGTTTTGGTGTTTAGATCCTCCCTAACTACAAAGCAGGGGTAAGGATCAGCAAGGAGTTTCCCTTGTCTAAACGGAGTTAAGGCAAGGCCAGTTAAGGGTTCACGCATGCCCGCATCCCTCACAGTTTGCTAAGAAGTTAAGGCAGAGGGAGCGGAAGGGCAAGAAAGCGTGTTACCTAAGGTTTAGAGTTTTAAGGTTCGTCAAGAATATCGTACGTTATTAACGTTAAAAGCGTTATTAGCGAATTGGAAGATAAAAAACAGACTAATTGGTAAGCAAAGGCAACAAAACAAGTAAGGAGAGGTGCAAGTTATGTTAATTACAAGTTTCAAAGGGCATTGTTTCAAAGCTAAGTTACAGAAGTTCCTTTTGAGGGCGCCTAGGCACGATTTGCCCATCCACGACGCGGTTTGACGTTGCAAAGAAGGAAGTGTCCATCTCAGGATGGCTTCAAGTAACCTGAGCTAGAGCATCCTCGATCCCCGCCGCGTAGGCGTCTGCAGCATCGTCGATGAGCTCCGCTTTGGCCCTCTCGAAGGCTTCAGCTTGTGCGGTGAGCTCAACCTCTGCTTTGCTCAACTGCACCTCCTGGTCAGTGACCCGCTCTTTGAGTTTGGCCATTTTAGCTTTGTTGGCCACAACTTCTTCTTAAAGTTCCACCAACTGAGTGCGCAGTGGCACAACCTTAGTCAGCAGGGTAGTACTCTTGACCCTTATCGAAGAGCTTCTTGTTGTCATCCAGCTCAGCCTGGCGAAGGGCGTTGATTTCTAGTTGCAGCGCGGTCTCGCGGTTTGAGGAAGCCCGGGCCTGTTGAGCCAGTTGCTCATTCGCCAGGGCCAGTTCTTCCCCTACCTTAGCCTCAGCCAAGGCCAGTTGTTCCTCTACCCTTGCCTCAGCCTCTTGGGAAAGGGCGTCAGATCGAGCAAAGAACTCACCAAGGCTGAGGGCCAGGCTCTCAGGCAGATCAGTTTCGCTCAAGCCTTCGGCGGTACCTCTCTGGAAGCCCTTGATGATTTGTTGAAGGACCAGGGGAAGCTCAGGGGCAGGAGCAAGTTCAAGGACGATCTCAACCCCACCCTAGAGCGCAAGGGGGCCTTAGGGAGAAGAGGCACTCGGTGGGTAGTCCCTAAACGAGGCAGGACGGCTAGCAGTGGTGGAGTGCGAAGTGGCCGCCACCGCCGCCCTGCGCCTTTTAAAGGCGGGGCCCACCATGGTTTCCTCATCGTCATTAGATATAACCTTCACCACCCCCTTCCCCTTCTCAAGGGGGGCTGGAGTTGGAGAGGCCCTGGCAGTCGCCAAGGGGATTACGATAATAGGGGCTGAAGGAGTTGGAGAAGGAACGACATGGTTGGTGGGTGGAGCAGAAGGCGCTGAGGCACCAGCGTCAGCGGCCACGTCTTGACGAAGGGCCAAGACCTCATCTAGTCTTGCCCTCTTCTCCTCGTTCAGCACCATGCCTGCGTCAAAATGAGAAAGAGGTGAGAACTTAGCAAAACAAAGTTGAGTCAGAAATCAACACATGCAAAATGAGATAATGGATAAGAGCAAAGTAGAGATAAGGGAAAAGTCAGAAACAGGTTTCTATACCAATATAGCCAGCGAGACTAGATGGGTTATACTCGTGCTTGATGAGCTCAACGGTGTTTAAGACCGCCCCGAGGCTAGCCAGCACTTGGCACACCTCACGATCAGCAGAGGATAGCTCATCAAGAGTTTTGGCTTTCTTGAGGGTCAACTTCCCCACCCAATATAGGGGGAACCCGTCCAGCAGGGTGAGGTCATGACAGCACACCCTAAAGAACTTCCTCTTGAAGCCCTTGTATGATTGTTGAAACAGGGTGAGGATGACTCTTCCTGTCATCCCGCTGAAGCTCACCCAGAGGTTTTTCCTAGGGTTCTTGGCTTCGAAAAAGTGAAGGAAGACGTCTACAGAGGGTGGATGGCCGAAATGATTGCAAAGAATGGAGAAGGCCCTCACAAAGGCCCAGCTGTTGGGATACAGCTGGGCAAGGGCAACGTTCACTTCGGTTAACAGCTCCCTCTCGAAGCTTGTGAAGTGGAGGCGCTGCCTAATGCGTTTGAAGACAGTTTGGTAGAAGAAGAAGAAAGGTTCTCCTTCGTTGGCGCGATGGTCTACACACACGGGTTCTCCCTCTACACAGGGACGAACCAAGACATACGCATCGCTCTCTCTCCCAAAGGCCCTACCCTTGAACTCAGGCTCGCTGTCTAGATGCGCTCTCCAGTCCGCTATGGAGGTGAGGGTGGAGGTTTCGGCAAGAAGCTCAGCAGATGTCCAGGGGTACATTTCTTTGTAGTTGGCGTTGGGTGGAGGGTTGGAAGTGCTTTTCGTACGAGCCATGACAAAGGAAGCTAGGAAAAAGCAAGGAAAAGAAGAAAGCAAAGGTTCAGCAAAGGGGGCTATGGCGTAAAATTGAGAAACCCAGAAACCCTGCGCTCGCAGAAAAGCCCAGAAAACAGAGGAACGGAGAACAAATACAGAGGAAAACCGAAAATACGGGAGTTTAAGCAGACCTAGGTAGTTATCAATGCGCGAAATCAAAAATAAAGAGCAATCAATGGAGGAAGATCATACCTTTGATTGTTGATGAGCGAAAGTTCTGATTTTTGCGAAAGAGGAAACCAGAGTGTTCGAAGAGGAAGATGAAGGGTGCAAGAGAAGTTTCAACTGATGAAACAGTGCATGAGGCGCGCGTTTTTGAAACATCTAAAGTAAACCTGGAAAGTGCAAGCGACCTTAAGTCCTAGCCGCTTGATCAAGACACGTGTGCACAGATTAAGACAAGTACAGGAAAGCGTCACTTCGGTGCACTGTGCACGTCCTGTCACATGACGCCACGTAGGTCGGCAGGGCGAGGACTTAGTCTCTTCACAGAACAAGTTAACATCTCGGGATTGGGGGGCTTGTGTGTCGGACAGTCCTCGAACCTCGGCGTTGACCACAGTTTTGGCGGGGCCCCGAAAGCTTGGTCCACGAGGAGGACGGGTCAGTAACTCGCGAAGCACGCGAGACAGGTAACCGAGGAGGGGGCAACATCAAGGCGAAGGGCATGGAGGCCTCGGACCTCGGTAACCCAAACAGTAAAGATGGGCCGAAAAAGGTGGTTTCCAAGCCGCACTTCGGGTTATCAGTAAGAAAGAGGTCTAGATCGTGTGGAGTCCATGCATGGGGTGTGGATGAGTGGAAGGATCTAACAAACAAAGAGCCACTAGGAAAGAGACGACCCGCAAGGGCCACGTTCCAGGGGAGATCTGCATGCATGCCACGTGAACAGTTAGGGCACTCCTAGGGCAGATGATCCCAGAGATTGGATGCATGAGTTGGCACCCAGGTGGTCATCCCGTGAGGGTTGCACTCCGGAAAGGGAGTCTTACGCACTAAATGACCCCCGTAGCGGGTATTAGTGACGCTAAGGCACACCTACAAGGGCGGGAAACCCTAGAGTATATAGAGGGTAACAACCAGCATAACAAGGTACGCAATTCTAACACAAAGTAACACACAGAGATAATACACACACAAAGCTCTCACAGTTAAGAGTTTTTGGTGTTTCTTTGCCCTAGAGTTGGACTTGACCATCATAGTGCAAATGGCCGCCAGGGCGCGCTTTGTAATTGTGTTTTCAGGTGTTCAACCGGAGGAAAGGCACGTGGGAATGCAGGGATTCTTGGACGCGAGATTGTTGTAGGCGCACTAAGACGTTTAGCTCAACCAGCAGGAAGATGTATATTTTAAATGGTAAAAAAACATCATATTTTCATTAATAGATAAATAAATAATTAAGTAGTTACATCCTCCAGGGTTGATAATCTCATCAGATGATAAGTCCGACAGAGGAAAAATTAATTAGATGAAATCCTCAAATTCTAACACTCGTCGTTGACATGTTTCTTCAATACTACAAGCTTTGATCTTAAAAATTCGACATTATTACCTTTTGGGAGTGTCTTCATTCTGATATTTCTAATTGATTTTGAAGACTAATGTTCCAATATGCTTTCTTTTTATTTCTCCACTTCCCTGATTGCAAGATATGTAAACTTGATATACTTTGTTCTTGGATGTTGAATGTGATTCTTTCCAATTCTAATAACATACTTTTTATAACTCTTAAAATTATTCGATCTTAGCTAATGTCTAGCCATATTTTTGAGCCAAATGATTTGAGTTGTTGCAATAGTTATTGAAATATATTCAACTTTAGAAGTGAATTGATAAACAACATCTTGTACCTTTGAGTACCAATAAAAACTCCACTTCCAAATGAAAAGAAATAGTATGTTGTACTCTTTGTTGCATTTGAGCTCCAACGCTACTTTCAAATGATAACAAATATTATAAGGTGTACTGTGGTATGTCAAAGCACACTCAAGTGAAATATAAGTTTATACAAAAAAGAAAAAGATAAGATGAGCAAGACCCACTAACATCAACACATCAGGCAATACAAAAAGCAAAAGACTGTTGGACAGAACAATGGCACACAATCATAGTAGAAGACCATCAGACAATCATGTCTTGGTCTTAATATTGGAAAAATGACTAAGAGCTTATAAGATAACATCTAAAGAAATGACGCATCACATGATATTAAGAAACATTGTTGTCAATGCCAAATTTGTGAGATTGTTAACACAGTCATCTGGTGTGTTGCAATGCAATAAAAATTCTATATATTCATTCACTACTTGGAGGGACCATCTCTTGAATTATTTAACACTCTTATAATTTAGACAATGTAAATTAGGAGAATTTAATTTTCTGCAAATATATTAAAATTAAATTGTATTTTTAATTAAAATTCTAAACTTTTTTATCAAATTTGTTTGGTGAGTGGGATGAAGAGGCCATAATGCAAGTGATTTTTATGAAAGTGCAGAGAAGAATGAGATGCAAATGGTGTTCATGATAGATGTTGTGAATGCACACTCAATATATACACAAAAAGATGACAATGTTAAAGGTTGTTTGGTGAGTTTTATTTCTTCATAGAGAAAAAGCAACCGCTGCAGTTTTAGAAACTACAATTTATCAATTAAAAAAAGAAGATTTGACTACACATAATGGTTATTGACAATACTTCAATTGGAATTATTTTTTCAAAGAAAACTACTGGATATTTTTCATGGGTAACTGAATTCTAAGGCACACAACAATGCATGTTTGACCAGTTGAATTTTGGAGAAAAGAAACTGACACAAATATACGTAAGAATTTATGACAACTTTATTCAGGAGTGACAGAGATGCAAATCAATCAGTTGAAACACATTTTTAAAATAATGAAAATATCAAAAAAGTTGCTTTATTTTCAATTTGTTGTAAATAAGCTTTTTTTCGAATAGAAAAAAATATTACCTTTTATTATGAGGGAAGACAATGTGCTTTGTTCATACCTTTACAGAGATAACTCAAACATATTCAACTAAAGGATCCTTTGTGATGTTCATATGGTCACACGAGATGCTTACATTGAGTTGAATTATGGAAGCACAAAGACTTTTTTTATTCCAGATATTTTTCTTTTGAACAACCACTCTCCAAGTACCAAAGATATTTCTTGGCCGTCAAAGATCCCTGCTGTTGAATCATGTGAGTTCAAGGCTTTGAAGAATCCAAATCCTATCTTTTGATGGAAGGATGAAGTTGATTGGAGTTGCTGCAGTGTTTTAGAGTAGGATCTGGGGTAGTTTATATTTGTAATCCACTCTTTGTTGAATCCAAAGCTTAAGTGTTTTCAAATCTCTTAAGTTTAAAGTGTTTTTCAAACTAAGTGAAAAACAACCTGTTGTTTTATCGAAACAACCGATTGTTATGTACTTAGGAGTTTTTGAAAGAGTTTAAAAACTGTTTTGGAAAGTTTGACTTGCTGTCAAAATCAAAACAACCGATTGATTCAATAATCCAACCAGTTGTTTGTTTGAAACAATTAACAGAATTAGTTTTGTTAGTTATGAAAGCTTTAAATGATTTTATAACTGAATGCGCTCTTGCTTTAAATGCTTTGACCATTCTTTGAATACTATAAAAGGTTTGCAAATGTTTTATAACAAACTAATCATGAGAAAAATAGATTTGAGTTTTTCAAAGAGCTTTCAAACATTTGAGTTTTTAACATTCAAGCTTTGGTGATTCAAGAGAGAAGTGGAATAGGATTACTCTGTATTGATTTCAGATTCATTCTGTAACAAGTGTAATTCGTTCTGAATACTGTGAATTTTCTGGAATTGTAAAGCCAAGAAGGGTTGTGTGCTCTTGAGGTTGTCAAGATCAACATTCTTGGTGGTGTGTGCTGAGCCAAAGGAAGTGTGTGTCTTGAAGGGTTCAAGGTCACTTCTTTGGTGGTGTTTTGTGTGTAATCTGTGTTTGATTACTTAGTGGAATCCCCAGTGGTTTTTGGGAAACTGGATGTAGTTCTTGGGTTAAGAATGAACCAGTATAAAACTGTTTGTGCATCTCTCTCTTCCATAAACTCTTTAAATTCAGTTGTTGTTATTTTTACTGGTATAAACAACCGATTATTTCTACGAAACAACCGATTGTTTTTCTGGTGCTATACTGTTTTGAGCTTTGTTCTTGGCTAAACTGAATCTTGCACAAAATTTCATTCTAGCTAAATTTTTTTTTGAAAATCCTCTTTAAACAATTCACCCACCCTCTCGTTTAAAGCCATACATTCTAACACCTGCAAGAATAGATCAAGGAGCAAGATTTGGTTCCTTTATAAATTTGTGTCCTACAATATTAGTTGGAACTTTAGGAAACCATTTTAAAAGACCTTTAGGAACATAAAACCTTTTATCTCTGTAGAACCTAAGAGGGTGACCCTTGTTCATATAGTAAAAACAAGTTTCAACTGGTTTAATAGATTTAACAATTGGTTTTTTGTTTTCAAAAAAACTTGTGAAAGATTTGCTCTTGCTATTTGGGTTAAAGCCCAAACCAGCTTTGCCAAAAACACAACTTTGTGATGCAAGAACAATTTCAAAATTGGATTGCCCTCTTGAAAACTTGTCCACAATTTTTAAAACATAGTGAACCTTCTTTTGGAGGGAACCACAGTTTTCATAAAAGCTTTAATCAACACACTTACAAGAAGAGTTTCTGTAAATAATTTCAAGATTTTCAAATTCAGTTTTTGAATGAGTAAGCTCTTCTTCTAAGGTCTTGACTCAATTTTCCAACCAATTGTTTAACCCTTTTAACCAATTGTTTAATAGGGACAACATGTTAGCTTCTTCATGAGTCTCTTTAAAGGCATCAACTCAAAATTAATAGAAGTATTTGAACTTACACTGCTTGTTTCTGAGTCTTCATTGGCCATCAAACATAGGTTAGGTTCCTCGTCATTCTTTGATGAAGAACTTGAAGATGAATCATCATTATCCCGCCAGGCAATATATGCCCTTTGGCTTTGCCTTTCTTCTCATATTTCCTGTCAGCACCTTTTTCTTTTTCTCACAGTGTTTGGATATTCAACCTTGATATGTCCCTGTTTAGCACACCCAAAACAAGGATAATTTGCATAATTAAAACCAGTTATTTTCTTGGAATTACACCTGTTTGAAGATTGTGCCTTCTCTTTACTGTTCTTTTTCAAGAACTTACCAAATGTCCTTATTAGCGTGTAGAGAGTTTCGGTGTCACTACAGTCACTTGAATCTTGATGAGTTTTTTGTGCTGCAGCTTTTAGAGCAATGCTTTTCACATGTTTTTCTTCACTCTTTTGATCATTCAGTCGATTCATCTCAAGCTTATGCATGCTCCCTGAGCTTTCCAAACAAGGATAGAATGGTCAGTGTATTCAAGTAATGGCAGTGACCTTTGGCTGTCATGATCTGTCCAAGCATTTTAGGATCTTGATATTTAGTTCTTCTCTTTCAAAGACCTTGTCTAGACCAATAAGATAATCTACTATATGAGTAAATCTCTTCTGCACATCTGAGAAAGTTTCTCCCTTCAACATTCTAAACAACTTGTATTCTTGGATCAAGGCATGTTTCCTTGTCCTCTTTACATCTGTTGTTCCTTCACGGGTCACCTCAAGGATGTCCCACATCTTCTTTGCTGGTGCGCACTAAGAAACCTAGAAAAATTTATTAAAATTCAAAGCAAAGTTTATGATGTTCTCGGCAATACAATCATATTGAGCCCTTTTTCATTCAATCCCGATCCACCGAGACTAAGGTTTTTCAATAAAACAACATTATCTTTTTCATGCTTAGGAATAAAAGGACCATTTGTGATAGCATCTCGGATTCCTCTATCAATTGACTCAATAAAAATTTCCATTATGACTTTCCAGAATTGATAGTTCATTGCACAAAACAATGGTGGTCTATTTATAGGAGCGCCTTCCCCAAAGGGTAGTTTTTCAACCAATTTTTAAAAATATTTAGGATCGAAACTTGAATATCTTTTAAGAACTTGGCTCTTGATGCCAATTGTTAGAATGCATGGTTGAAACAAGAGGGGTGAATTTTTTTTTTCAAGGCTTTCACAAAGACTAGAGTTAGATTGAAAAGATCAATTAAATCAATCAATTGATTTATCTCTTCAACTAGTTATTTAATAGATTTACAATTCTGTGAAAAATATAAACCTATTGTTTTTACAAATCAATTGCTTGTTTTATGCAGAACACACAATACATAATATAATATAGTTGATCAAAGTAAGGAAGAGAGAAACACACAGAGAAATTTATATTGATTCACTCTTAACCAAGAGCTACATCCAGTCCTCAGCTCATGAATCAGAATTCATTAAGTAATAAAAAAAAGATTACAAAACATTCAAGAGTGTTGATCTTGAACCCTTAAAAAACGCACAACACTCTCAACAAAAACACAGTTTTATGAAACACTATCTGAAACTATTTTACAACACTATACAAAATAAAAGAATGAATTAGAATACACCTGGGTAATCGAAGAACAAAAAATGAAATAACCCAAAATTCTATTTCACACAAAAGCAATGATCCAAGATGACAAGATGATTCTCTAAGCTCTTTGATCTTATCTCTTAAAAAACGTTTTGAATAAACTCTCTTTTTGTTTTTACAATGATCAAAAAATAGTCTTTATATAGACTATAAAGATGGTTAAAAAAAATTTATCATTAAATGAATTATGTTAAAAATCATTTAAAAGCAATTTGAAAATCATAAGAGCATTTTGTTAAAATTACTTAAATGATTTTTAAAACTAACTGATCATTTTCATTTTCTATTTAAATATCAATATAAAAAACCAACTCATTTAACAAAATAACTAACTGTTTGCTTTACAGAAAAGAAAAAAAAAAAAATCATTTTTAAATCCTTTTAAAAACCTTAGGTGTTTTCAATCAGTTGTTGTGATAAATCAACCTCTTAGAAAACTTGTTATAGTCACTAGACTTGAACGTAAGTTTTTTCAACTAATTTAAATCACGAAACAACTAACTTAAATTAACACAGATTTGAAAAACAAAACTTTCAAAAGAGATTTCAAATCATACGAACTTGGATCATAACTAAGTGCAAATTAACAACTCAAAATCTACCTAACTACACACACAGAACAACAAATTCTTCAACCTGGATTTGGAAATTATCAAACTACACACACAGAACAACAAAATCTACCTAACTACACACTACGTACAAATATATTCACTCCAATCACACATGGATCCACATATTGAAGAAATCCTTTAGGGAATACCTTCTAATGCCTTTCGAAAGGCACATAGTAAACAACCTTATCAAAGACTAAAACCTTTACAATTTAAGAATTTTTGGGCTCCATGGGTTCTATGAAGGTCTAAGGCCTCCCAAATCAAAAATTGATAGACATATATACAATAAATCACACATGAGCATAGCGTTAGATTAGCATCTTTAGAATTTTTAGACTATGCCATGCAATGGTGGCATCAATATCTCATGGACATTGACCTACACAAGAGACCGCCCGTGGTCTCTTGGAACGATTTGAAAGCTTGTTTACGCGCTAGATTCGTACCCCCACACTTTAGGAAAGACCTATTGTTGAAACTCCAACGGTTTCATCAAGGCACGCTAAGTGTGGATGATTACTTTAAACAACTAGACACGCTTTTAATTCGAGTTAATATGGATGAGAGTGAGGAAGCTAAGATAGCTAGGTTTGTGAGTGGCCTTCGAAGGGACATTCAAGACGTGGTAGAGTTACAAGAATATTCTTCTTTGGAAAATGTGGTTCACCTTGCTAGTAAAATTGAAAATCAACTTGCAAGGAAAAATGCTTTCAAAAATTCTTCTAAGGATAACTACTACCACTCTTCTTGGAAAAATAAAAATAGCTCTTTTTCAAATATACCTTCTAAGGACTCTACTTTCAAACCTAGAGATTCTAAGCCTTCCACTTCCACTTCTAGGCCGAAATCACCACATAAATCGTCTAGTAAGAAGTGTTTTAAATGCTTAAGCTATGGACATATTTGAACAAACAAGTCCTCATTACATTTTCCATTGGCAAATATAAAGATGAGGTCTTGTGTGATGTTGTTCCAATGGAAGCTACTCATATCCTTTTAGGTAGGCCATGGCAATTTGATAGAAAAAATTTTCATGATGGCTTTACCAACAAAATTTCTTTTAACTTCCATGGACACAAAGTCATTCTCAAGTCTCTCTCTCCAAAGGAGGTACATGAGGACCAAGTCAAAATGAGAGAAAAGAGAGAGAAAGAAAAAGAAATTAAAAATTCCAAGAGAAGCCTTCTCATATCTTCCCAACAAGTTCAAAAGGTAATAGTTACTCACAAGCCTATTTTTTTAGCTATTCCTAGACCTATTGAATATGAGTCGGCTAAGGATAGTCCCACATGTTTGGACCATTTGGTAAAGGAATATGAAGATGTGTTTCAAGATCCTCCTAAAGGCTTACCACCTCTAAGAGGGATTGAACACCAAATAGACTTCATGCCCGGGGTTTCTTTACCAAATCGCCCTGCATATAGGACCAATCCCCAAGAGGCCAAAGAAATTCAACAACAAGTTGAGGATTTATTAGCTAAGGGGTGGGTACAAGATAGCATGAGCCCATGTGCTATGCCTATCATACTTGTTCCAAAAAAAGATGGGACATGGAGGATGTGTACGGATTGTCGCGCTATAAATAACATTACCATCAAATATAGGCATCCCATTCCTAGGTTAGATGACTTGTTGGATGAATTACATGGGTCTAAAATATTTTCCAAAATTGATCTTAAGAGTGGTTACAATCAAATTCGAATTAAACATGGTGATGAATGGAAAACCACTTTTAAGACCAAATTTGGTTTATATGAGTGGTTGGTCATGCCTTTTGGCTTGACTAATGCTCCTAGTACCTTCATGCGACTCATGCATCATGTATTAAGAGCATTCATTGGCAAGTTTGTTGTGGTTTACTTTGATGATATTCTTATATATAGCTTGTCTTTAGAAGATCATGAGTCACATGTTAGACAAGTATTAGAAACTCTTAGGAAGGAGAAATTGTATGCTAATCATGCTAAATGTTTCTTTGCATTAGATCATATAGACTTCCTAGGGTTTGTGGTAAGTCATAAAGGGGTGCATGTAGATCAAACAAAAGTTGCAGCAATTCAACATTGGCCTACACCCACCAATGTCAATGAAGTACGAAGTTTTCATGGACTTGCTAGTTTTTATAGGCAGTTTGTGAAAGACTTTAGTACAATTGCCGCACCTTTAAATGCCATAGTAAAGAAGGATGTGGCTTTTAAGTGGGGACAAGAGCAAGAAAACGCTTTTCAAACTTTGAAGGATAAATTGACTAAAGCCCCCATTCTAGCCCTTCCTAACTTTGCTAAGACATTTGAAATAGAATGTGATGCCTCTAATATAGGCATTGGGGCTGCTCTCCTTCAAGAAAGACACCCCATAGCTTATTTTAGTGAGAAACTCAAAGGGAGTCATCTCAATTACTCCACTTATGATAAAGAACTTTATGCTCTTGTTAGAGCTTTGCAAAATTGGCAACACTATCTTTTTCCAAAGGAATTTGTGATCCATAGTGATCATGAGTCCCTTAAATATTTGAAAAGGCAAAGCAAGCTTAATAAGAGACATGTTAAGTGGGTGGAGTTTATTGAGCAATTTCCTTATGTGATCAAACATAAACAAGGTAAAATTAATGTGGTTGTCGATGCTCTTTCAAGAAGATATACCTTGTTAAATGTTTTGAATGTTCAATATTTAGGATTTGATCACATAAAGGAACTTTATCATGATGACTTAGATTTCTCTCTAATCTATCAAGAGTGTTCCAAGGGAGGTCACAAAGATTTTTTCTTACATAATGGTTTTCTTTTCAAAGGAAAAAGACTTTGTGTTCCCCAAGGATCCATAAGACAATCTCTTGTTAGAGAGGCTCATGAGGGTGGGCTTATGGGACATTTTGGGGTAGCTAAGACTTTAGAGACATTGCATGAACATTTCTTTTGGCCTCACATGCGCAAATCCGTACATAACTTCTGTGATAAATGTATCCGATAGGGATTCTAAGTTCTTAAGTCACTTTTGGAGGACCTTATGGGGGAAACTTGGCACAAAACTTCTTTTTTCTACTACTTGCCACCCTCAAACTAATGGTCAAACTGAAGTGGTTAATAGAACTTTGGGTCAATTATTGCGATGCTTTATTTCCGGGAATCCAAGGGCTTGGGAGGATTTACTACCTCATGTTGAATTTGCTTATAATAGGGTAGTAAATTCCACCACTAACCATTCTCCTTTTGAGATTGTTTATGGGTTTAATCCCCTCACACCTCTAGATCTTCTTCCCATTCCTATACTTGATGAGGTTCTATGCAAGGACGGTTTTGAAAAGGCTTCTTTTATTAAGGATTTGCATAACCGCATCAAGTTACAAATTGAGAAGAAAGTTGGTAAGTATGCTGACACTGCCAACCAAAGGAGAAAGGCATTAATCTTTGAGCCCGGCGATTGGGTTTGGCTTCATTTGAGAAAGGATAGATTTCCTTCTTTAAGGAAGTCCAAACTTATGCCTCGTGGTGATGGCCCTTTCCAAGTCATCAAGAGGATTAATGATAATGCCTATGAGTTAGATATGCCTAATACTTATCTTGGTAGTAATTCTTTCAATGTTACTGATCTCACTCCTTTTGCTGCAGGTTTCCCAAATTCGTGGACGAATTCTCTCCAACCCGGGAGTATGATGGAAACCAAGTAGAGGACGCACAAGCCCATGAAGCCCAAGCCCAACAAGGGGCCCAAGCCCAACGAATCACTAGGAGCATGGCAAGAGCTTTGGGACAAGACTATCAAAAGATGACTCTTCTTATTTCTATTGTGTAGAGTAGGGGTACGAATATTAATAAATAGGTGTGAGATTAGTAAGGGATACTAGGGGGAGTGTAGATAGGAGTTAGGAGGTGCCAAACTAGGAAGGAAAGTCACACTTCCTTCATGCACTAGTTGGCGCCGAATTTGAGTGTCATTTAGGGGCACATTTGCATTTGATTAGCTTAGCATTTCAGCACCTTATAGGCTATAAATAAAGGTGCTGCCCTTGTACAAATCAGATTTGGAAATTAGAAGTAGAGAAACTATACTCAAGTTTAGAGAGAAATTGTGAGTCTTGTTGTCTTCTTCTTCCTTTGCCTTATCTTGTGTGCCAATGGTGAGCTTCAAGTGGCGGCAACCTTTCACTTATCTTGGAACAAGGCTCCAAGTGGCTTGAATGCAGTTCCAAAGTCTCAAATCCAGCAAGCTTCATTCCATAAGTGTCCATTCTTTCATCTCTTGCAATTTCATTCGGTAGTTTTCAATGTTTAGTGTTTTTCATTCTTTTTCACCGATGAAATTTGTGTTTCCTAGCTTAGTTTTCAAATTCTGTTCGGTGCAGTAGTTATACCTTTCAATTCTGTTCGGTTTTCATTTGTTGTTCTTCAATTCTTGTTGCTTGATTCCATTTGACAATATATGGACTTCCATATGAGCTTTGGTTCGGTGCGAAGTCTTGGTGAGTTCTTGAATTAGAATATTGATCCAATTCTAAGTAAAGTGCCAATTCATGACCAACTCAAGTTGCTCCTAAGAATGTCAAAGAATCATGTATTCTTGTTATTGCATTCACATCAAAGTCTGTTTCAACTTTATGAAACCTTACATTTCTTATATCCTCAATTAGAGATCTCACCATATATAAATTGGGAATGTTATCACGTGCACTACAAATTTAACAAAAAGTAAGTTAATATAGTAAAATAACAGCATGGAACAAAACAAAATAAATATTAGTGTCCCTAAACTTACTGATCAAAAAGAAGTCTTGAAATTTCCACATAATGGAAAGGCAATTGATCTGACATCTCTTGAGAGTCTCGCTCTGTCTCCAAAACTTGACTCAACTTCTCTAGTCACAAACAAATGTATTGTATTGGAAAATATTAGGTCTTTATTTCTGGCATCGTTTATTGTTTAACCTGAACACAACTATAATATTCTCATGAATTTTCACCCATTCAACATTCAACGATAAAAAAACAGTATACTCTCATCCACATCAATTATCAACCATATACGAAGAAGGACAAAAAATCAAAAAAAGAAAAAAGAAAAAAGTCATTCACATTGATGAAAGAATTAGTGACAAAACAAATGACGATAGATGGTACGACTCTTGTTGTATAATAACATGAATATTCTTATTCATAATAAAGAAATAAAAAAACATGAATATTCTTATTCATAATAAAGAAATAAAAAAACATGAATATTCTTATTCATAATAAAGAAATAAAAAAATAAACCATTAAATAACAATCAGGAATTATAGCACTTTCTGATTAGATATGTATTGAGTCAAACATGTTAAAAATGGTCAAAGGTCACCACGGTAGATGGAAAACAAAAAGTACTCAGGTTGTGGCTGTCGTTGGGAAGAAAAAGTGCTTAGGGGCATGGTAACTGTCAGAAAGCTAAAATCTTCATACAACAAGGCAGCCGCTGGCAAGAAAAAGCTCACCCGAAGAAAAAAAAAAAAAAAAACCCAATGGAAAATGTGGACACTCAACAATACTCATCAGAAAAAAAATTCATGGTAACAGTTCTCACTGAAAAATGTTTATACCAAACAGTACTCGGAAGAAAAGCGTCAGCAGACAATACTTGTCCAAAAAACATTCACGATAAACAGTAACACTAGTCAGAAGAAAGCACATCGGCGGTGAAACAGTAACACCAATCGGTAAAAGCTTGTCAAAAAGTTGTTAGTGGTGAACAGTAATGAAGGTGGTGAGCAGTGTATTGTGTGAACAGCATAAAAATAAATAGAAATAGAAATCGAATAAACGTACACCGTTTCCAAAAAATTTAATCCATGAGAAGTAAGCCCACAGAGAAAGCACATATTCATATTTGAGTTCCCTTCTAGCTGAATTGTGATACCATATTGAAAGGATAAGTGAAAAAATGGATCACACATGATGGTAACATTCTAGAACCATGTTTACACACTAAGTATTGTTATTTATAATAAAAAATATAGAAACAAGGAATAGAATAATATCTAATAATAAAGATGTTTGGTAAGATATTTCTTATCATTTATTCTATTTCATGTAACTCAAATATATATTTTTTTAAATAATTAAATCATATCTCTAACCCATATAAACCAAGTTGAATATCAGAGTTAAAAGGACCCAAAATGGCATGACAGACAGACTTCCCGTTTTGAAGCATACTCAGTGAAACAGGAAAAAAAACTAGCATAAAGTTGTTCAAACCAAATCATAAATTATGAAAACATTCTTCAAATTTCTTTCACAACAGCACCTCTAAAATATATGTCCACCGTTAAAAGATTTTCGTTTTTATTGTTAGATTGTTAGGAGGGGGCTAGGAAGGAGAGAAGAGGAGGAGAAATAAGAAAGAAAGAAGCTCACCAACAGACATCCACTGGGGAGGGTGAATGGAGCACTTGCCTCTCTTCTTGAGAGCAATGGCCAACCACAGCGGTACTTGAGTAACAATCTGTGGCTTAAATGGGCCAAAGTCTCCCTGTCATTGTTAATAAATAAGAAAGGTAATTTGTACGAATCTGCAAAATATAACCAGTTTTGGGGTGTTTGAATTCTCGCTTACAGAAATGAAATTGAGAGGTCCCATTTTGAGATTAGGCACAATGTCCACGATCTCATCCTCAGCAATGAACTCAAGCTGAGTGACAGGCAAAATCATCAGAAATATCTATTAATAATTTTAAACAATTTCAATTATAGAAAGATTTTCCAATACAAATAGCATACCTCCTCTGCTGAAAACAGTGAAAGCTCATGGTTTGATTGCCCAGCCATCTTGTCTCTTTCAATTTGAACTCAACCTAATAGATCTAATATGCCTGTTTTACTTGCATCCAGATGAAAATCTAGAGACAAAATATTCATGTTCACAAATGCAGCGAACTGCAAAATCAACTTCTGTAGTATATCATTATCTACTGCAAAATTGAGTTGAAAAAAAAAAAAAGACGAACAAATAAAATCCACCACTAACAACAGTTGCAAAAAGTACAAGAGAGGGAAAAAAGGCGGCAAAACAAGAAACAAAGCTTGAATTTGAGAAACAAAACTAAAGAACACAAAAGGCCAATAGCTAGCCTTTTTGTATTTTACCAATCCCACCTAAAATTATGTTGTGGGCAGCTTGCAGGTTGAAGATCATTTTATTTAATTTTATTTTTTATTAAAGCCCAATATTCGTTAATCTAAAAACACACATTGTGATTTCATTTCTCAGAAAATTTAGAATCTATTCAGTCGCATGAAGTATCTTTCTTGCATGGTGTATTTCTTCTCTCTTTTAAGTTCCCCTCTCCTTTCATGGTTGCACACACTTTCATACATGGTTGCACACATTTTCATACGTGTTCTTCTTGTTCGCTTGTTATTCCGATCTATTCAGTCACTTCTCATTCAATTGAAACCAAACAATTAAAAATTTGTCCAAATTTTCTTATGTGGTTGCAACAAAATAAAGTGATTCAATTCTTTCACAATTTCATATGCATTCTTCCCATTCATTCCTTCTGCTTTTTTTCTTCTCCATTTTAGTCATTCTCATATTCAGTTACCGATATCATAACCCAATGCATTATAATTTTGTTTGGTTCTCTTGTTCTTGTTTTGGTTCTGCTTTAAGACTTGTAGGATAGATAGTGTGTGAAAACATGATATGGGAGAGAGAAAAGAGGTCACTTGATTTAATTTTAGTTGAGTTATGATCTCTATCTTCTGTTTTTAATCTAAGAGTGACAATTGTTTGTTCTTTGTTTCCCATCTTAATCGTTGTTCTCATTTGAAACATCTTTTATATATATATATATATATATATATATATATATATTATGCGATTTTAAAAGAAATAGAAAAACTTGGCAATATTTTTAAAAAAATTGGTGAGTCAATCTAATTAATTCAGGAATATGTGGGTCGAGGTAGGTTGGAAATTTCCTAGTTTACCACAGATTGAACCGGGTTGTGCTGGCTCGCTTTTAAGCTCAAACCAAAATTTAGGTATAGGCTTTGCCCACAAAATAAATTTAGGTGGGATTGGTAAAATACAAAAAGGCCAACGTTGGCCTTTTGTGTTTTTTAGTTTTTTTTCTCAAATTCAAGCTTTGTTTCTTGTTTTGCCGCCTTTTCTCCCTCTCTTGTACTTTTTGCAAATGTTGTTACTGGCGGATTTTATTTGTTCCTATTTTTTTTTTCAGCTCAATTTTGCAGTAGATAATGATATACTACTGAAGTTGATTTTGCAGTTCGCTGCATTTCTGAAAGGTTAAACTCAAAGTGGACTATGGAGTTTTTTCTGCATCTCCTCAAGTCAATTTCATAAATATTATTAATCACCTTCTAAAAAATTTGTATATTTTTTCTATCATGTGTTAAGTGACTTTCCTGTTTTTCTTCTTCTTTTATCCCTCCTTCATCCATTCTTACTATAAAATATAACTTTAGCAAAGTAATAATTTTAAATTCATTAATATATATGTGTTAAAGTAGGATCGCTTAAAGGTTGAAAAGTCAGTAAAGTATATTATACCAAGTTAGAAAGAAATATGACCTATATTAAATCTGATCATTAAATCTAATCCGTTTGGCTTGTAGCCTAAATGAAGTTTAAGTTGGATTCATCTGTTTTATAAAATAGAAATTATATTTAAAAAAGTCATATTACTTTAAAAAAATATTTATTATAATTTATATATTAAATAATTATATTTAAAATTTAAATTTAATAATGTAATTTAAATTTTAGAAATACATATTTTTTTAAAAATTTATTTGTTTTTTTAAGAAAGTTGACTAAAATCACCCTTTAAATTGTTTAACAAAGATAGGACAAAATCAAACTAAAAAATAACAGTCTATTCTAAAGCTAACTTAAGTCATTGCCATATAGTTGTAAATCCCTATCACAAGCCCATCCCATTTTCCTTTAGAAAAAGATGTTGTAAAACTCCACTAACACTCCTTGAAGCGGTCCAGATAGACATTATCTCACTTCTTAAATTTTGCAGCTTTAGCATATTACTTTGGCTCTTGCTAAGGTTTACACCTCAAATGCTGCCAAGCACCAGAACACCTTAAACAGGTAAAACCAGCACACCAAGATTGCTGCAGAAATTTGCATGACATAAGCCTAAGCAGTGGTTATAAACCTTTTAATTTGTCATGGTTGCTGCTATATAAGTAGAGAGATTGGCAGCTTGGCAAATATGCTCCCAGTGATTCCAAGAATAAAATCTACTGCTACCATACCCAAGTATTATTCCTTCTTCATCCCAAGCTACCATATTAAGCCCTTGACATCATTCCTTCATCTTCCTTCCACCACCGAAGCATCACAAAATCTGCATAAAAGTCATGCACATCATAATAGCTTCAGAAATAGAGCCCCCTTACCTTGCACCTACACAACTTAAAACGCCAGAAAGTCTCCTTAAAGATCCCTCAATAAACGAGAGAAACTTCAGGTCCTCTAAGGTACCAAACCCCTCCTCCACAACAACTTTTCTCCTAGCACCAAAGACAGGAGGCATGTGAGAGTGCTCTGGCTTTTCCTAGCTTCAAAAGCACTACACGGATTATTGCTCCAGTTTTGGCTAGCTTGATAACCAACACAGTAGCTAAGAGAACCAGCAACCAACAAAACTGCCCATACCAACAAACTGTTTTTGCTCCATCTTTGGCACCTTGATTAACCAGAACAAAAAGTAGGCCTTCCACCTCCTTCCAGCACCTTCCTACTTGTATCTCTTCCTTACCTGTCCATAACCTCCCAAGATTCAAAATTAACTTGCACATAAACCATACCATCCACCTCACCTCACTCTAGAACACCATGAGCAGAGCATTCTATCACGAGGCCATCTCCACAACCAAGGCACTCAACACCATTACTGCATAAAAAATGATCCTACTAAGGTCCACCAAGCCACCCTGCCCCTCTTACATCAGTGTTCCTAATTTCACAGCTTCTATAGCACATTCTCATAGGCCAAGACAAGAGCCATTCCCTACAAAGAAGTTACTCCATCACCCAACAGCCAGCAAAAGCCACGAATTTGGGTGCTACTAAAACTGGGTTCAGATTACCTCAGCCAACAAAAGGCAATCCTCATGCTACTTTTCCTACTACTTCTGCAGAACCTGACCAACACCCTTAAGACTGAAATATGAGCCCCTGCACCAGGTTTCCTTAAACCATTACCACCTAAACCTCCTTACACTCTTTTTTTGCAGCAAAGCTTA
Organism: Phaseolus vulgaris; assembly: GCF_000499845.2. Taxonomy (NCBI): domain Eukaryota; kingdom Viridiplantae; phylum Streptophyta; class Magnoliopsida; order Fabales; family Fabaceae; genus Phaseolus; species Phaseolus vulgaris. Next base: position 34,706,199 of record NC_023756.2, on the reverse strand, counting down.
CAGTCACACCATCTTCAACTCCAGTTTCAACTAGAACCCTCCATCTTATATAAGACATTTGGATTGCTTTAGGACTCCTACTAGTAGTTGCTGATACAGGGCATAGGATTCAACACCCAATAATTTAGAGTCTAAATTTTATCATTAGTAAACTCAATTGTGGTCATCTAATTGAAAACCTTTTTGTGTAACTATATTTAGAGTGCTCGACAATTCTGCATTATATCAAAAACCCATATGATCTGTAAGCCAATTTTGGCGAAGAACAAGGCACATGCCCTATGGGGCCTATCTCACATGCAGGGGAGGTATAGACTTTATTACAAATCTAACCAATCATCATCACCTCATTAGTGCCTCTCATCAATGTCAAACTAAAAAATAGCAGTCTATTTCAAAACTAAATTAAGTCACTGCCGGACAAATTTTTAGATAGTTATATATATTATTTTTTTCGAATAATACTTTTCCCCAATAACATCATATCTTATAACTCTAATATCTGAAATTACGCTTTGTTGATGTATATCCAACCAGTTGTCACAGGGAAAAGCAAAGACAAAGACATTTCAACAATACTTCATTTTGGTTACCATCATCTGCTCTGCCCTTTCACAAATTACACACCTCTTTCATTCTAGTAACTCTTAATGTTATTATCATACATTTCTCCCAACCCATTAGAGCAAACAGTAATCACCTTCTATTTCTTAAAAAATCAATGTAAACATGATTACGATCTACAAACAAAAAGCACATCAAATTCAAAACTCCGATTCACTTTACAAAGCAAAAACACAATAGATTTCAGAAGATGGAGGTTTAGGGCGCGCGAGCACAAACTTGAAACAACCTTGCGCGAAGGCGGCAATTGCGACTGAGGAGTGAGCATTAGGGTTGCACAATCAATGAACAAAAATCAGAAGTTAGATTTCGAAAAATTTTCCAAGACAGAGGGTTAGGGCGCGCGAGCACAAACCTGAAACAATCTTGTGCGGAGGCGGCAATGGCGGACAGAGGAATGAGCGTTAGGTTTTCCTGAAGATGGTGTTATGGTTTCGTCAAGGTCGCGTTAGCAGAGAGGGGGAAGAGAGTGAGTTAGCAAAGAAGGGGAAGAGAGTGGGAGGTAACGGTGGTTGTGCAAGCATGTTTCCAACAAGTTTTAGAAAAAAAAATTATAATAAAGAGAAATGGTGTAGGGAGGGAAAGCAAACGCGGGAATGGGAATTTCATTATGAAGGATAATTGCGACACTTAAAAATGACACATTTTAAAGGATAATTCTAGCGGTTCGTAAAATGTCGTATTATACGGCAAATTGTGGCGGTTATTAGTAATCGCCATATTAAAAACGCCACTTTATATATAATTTTTTGTAGTGTTAAGTACAAAGATTATACATGCTCGTAAGATGTAATATTGTTTAATGTTTATATGTTAATCAATAATTCTTCTCAATAAAGTTTGTAAGGTAAACATCATTCATCAATGTATATATTATGGTATTATTAGTTGAAGTAGAAGCACAATAAAGACAAATAGAGTGAACAATACATCTTCATATTATAATAACAATAACAATGAGATGAGCAAAAGTCATGAATTTCTAAGAAATCTTTGATATAAGATTCTATGAAGCATGTAATTTATATTAGTTATTTTTAGACATCTATAGAAGGAAACTCTACCATGCAAAATTTGACTAAGTACTAATTTTATGTGCATAACAAAAGGTCCTTAAGTACTTATAATATAATTTATAATAAAATGTCCTTAAGTGCTTAGAATATAGTATATAGTTTGTTTGCTAAAGAATTTAGAGAGTGAACTTTTTTTGTAAAACATTTCACTTTTGTAAGGTTTATTTTTTAGAATAAGACATGCATATTTCATATCCTCTTTCTTTTTATAATAAATCTTGTAATCAACAACTCTTCTTTTGCATAGTACAAAGAAAATGTTTTGAGTACTTGATTGGGCAAGACATTATATACTCTATGCTTAAACTTAGAGAGTTTAACAGATATCGTGAAGAACATTTATATATTTATCCTAGAGAGACTTTGTATAATTTAACAGTTAAAAATTGAAAAAAAAAATATTTTTGAGACTTTTACTAATTAATTTTCAAGTAATATAAGTTATAAAAATGGATAAAAAAGACCATGTGTTGTTGGGTGCCATTAGCAAGAAAAAAAAACCCAACACCCCTCTTGTTGTACTAGATTTATGCCAAAGAGAGAGAGTGAAGGAGGAAAGGTGAAAGTCAACATGTTTACTATATATGTGTGACTTAAGGTATAAGAGTTAGCTTCATCTCTTTCCTCCCTTGTATGCATGTGTATGGTTGTGAAGCTTTGCAGAAGCATTTTTCATTTTTTTTTTGTCTCCCAACAACTTTTGTCCTTGCAAGGAGCCACACTTACCTTACCCACTCACTCGACCATTTTCTCTGTTCCTTCTATCTAGTTCACGATCAAGCATAGAGAGATCCAAGAAGTAAGTTTTTCTCTATTTTATTTTCCTTCTGTTCTTAGGGTTAGAGTATTATACTTGAAAATATTATTCTTCTTCTTCATTCTTGTATTTTGTGATTGTGTTTCTCTCTTGTTGCATTTTCACGACTCTCACTTTCTTAGTGTAATCATCTTCTTCTTAACTTTTCTTTGTGTGTTGCTTCACTTAAAACTTCATTGAGGTAAGGGGAGCTTCCTTTCACATTAAATATAATTAACTCGATCAAAGATTACAAATGAACACACAACATTGATGTTTGTTTGCTAATCAAAATAACATTTTATACATTTGAATTCTATGTTTAAAAGATGACTTCTTAATAAAAATCAAAATAATAATGGAATAATGAAGATAATATTTTCTCGTAATGAAAATTAATCAAGTGTTAGTTTGATGTAGAAACGTCATAGGTTAATTTTTTAGTTTATTTATTACCAACATAATCTTATTTATTGAAGAAAGAATCCTCAAATTATTATAATAAAAAGTTGAAATCAATAAATCTACAACTAAGTGGAGATAGATTAGAATAATTCTTTTTTTATAAATCTTACATTACACAAGTTGTCAATTTATTTTGGATGTAAATAAGTTTATTTTAATAAACATATATGGCTTATGTTTTTTTTTAATAAGACTACCTATTTTATAATTTTCAATTTAGATGATGATAAAACATATACTACATATATTGTTTTTTTTATGAGGCAATAAATTCTCCCAATCATTACACAAAATAAAAAAAGAATTGTGTCATTAAAATGACATCTCCCTCCTGCATTACCTCCCAACATATACAAACTTCCTACTATTTTATATAGAGCATTAAGTATACATAAATAAGATGTCCTTAACCCCCTCCTAACAACAATTACAACAATAAAAAGTGTAGTCTCTGTCATCCAATTTAACAAGCTTGATATTTAGATTATGTCTCCATTTTATGTTGTTGATGCTTTGTTTGAAGTTCCCAAAAATGCTTTCTTTCCACAAATGTCCAATAGGCTTTGTCTTTCCTTTTGAATTTGTTTGGGTAGATTTCCCCTAACTGATGAAAATTAGCCTCCTATAGATTTGTTGTTTCTAACTCTCCTCCTTATCATGCATATGCTTTGATATTTGCAACAAAGAAATTTCCTTCCCTCAATTGAAATACTGATACAATGTATGTCCTATATCCCTGCAGAACAATGGTCGGGGAGAAAAAAATGTAACAATACTTGTTTCTCTAATGTACATATTCTTACTTAATCAATGTCATTTTCTACACTATCCTAATCTCTCCTTTTAAATTCAGGCTAAGTTGGTTCTATTTTAAGTTAAAATTTAGAAAATGCGCCAAAATGTAACAATGTAAGCCAATAGTTTTACTCACTATCTTGGCCAAAATTACCCATTTAGGCACTGAGTAGGAGAAACAAACTTTTTTGTTCTTATGTGTTATCAAGGTCCATGCTTTTAATTGTATATATCGTACCCTCTTTGGTGAACAAACCTTAGTGATCTTTTAGATCACTCTCTAGACAATTCTTTGTCTTAGTCATGAGTAGTTGTTTGTTAAAGAATACTTGGTGGGTTAGTCAGAAGTGATTATGATACAAAAAAGTACTCAGGTTTATAACTAGAAGTGATTTTGTTTCGAAACAATACTTGATGTGTTAGCCAAAAGTGACAACGATCTGAAAGAATATTGGTGTTGTAACTTGCATTGTCACTCTTCATAGTGACACTCAATAAGTTGGTTTAGAATTGGACATAGTTTGCGCTATTAGACGAACCAATATAAAAACTTGAAAGTATATTCTTCTTTTCCTTATCCTTTTAAAATTTCATGTTATTTTATGAGTGCTAACTTATGGCTTCATCCTTTTGTGCAAGGGATCTTTTGGCCTCTTTTAATTCCTCAAGAATATATGCTCTATGAGGAGAGTGTGGTTTGGAAGAGTCACCACTTGAATATGTAGCCATTTAGAAAAGAAAAACAGCAAACACAATAACAAATAATTGCAAGAAAAGAACAAGGTTAGAAAATGGAACAATAATATTGTTGTAATGAAAATGAAAAGACACTCAAATCACTTCAAGAAAGAATACTTCCCTCAACCAATCTGCTCTTGATGGTTTTGGTAACTCTCAAATGAAATATGTCAAAGCAACCCATTCTTTCCTAAAGCCAAACCACCACAAAACTTAAAGAACAATAAAAGACAATCAAGAAAAGGTGTAAACAAGAAAAAGGCTTATAGCAAAAAGAATACAAGATATATGACAAACTCAAAGAATATTGAATGAAAAGACAAACAAGAAAATAAGGTACTCAATTAAAAGGATGGCACACAAAAGAAACCTAGAGAAAAGCACTAGAGTAGATGAAGAAAACAAAAAACAGAACTACTAGAATTTTATGTAAATTGTGCGTGACTTTACAGATTTATCTGGAACTGAAGAAATCAAACTGGATTATGAAATTTAAACAAAAGAAACTTCAAGATCTTATCTCAACAATGACATTGGAATCACACAAAAATAGTATACCAATTAATTGTGATAAATTTTCCAAAATCACTGCCCATCAATCTTTTCCAGAGTCATAATTTTTGCACTCTGTACGTATTTGATTTATCATTTTTTTGTACTTGGTATTTTGACTCACTTCTTTTTTCTACTTTTTGGCAGCACTCTCAAGAACTTAAATCCATAATATCATAATTTTACAGTAATCACTGTAAATGCAATAAATCCAGACAGTCAGCACATTTTCAAGAAAACAGAGGAAACCTAATTGGAATGAAAAACAGAATGGAGAACTTCAAAAGAAACAATAGAATTGATGTTTCAAGAAATTGTATAGATCTAAAATACAAGTAAGAACTCAAATCTAAAAAGAAAAGGCACCAAAGGATCAAGAAAACAAACACATAAAACTGCACTTCACATAAAAGAAATCAAGAAACCAAAATTATCAACAAAAGGACTACATATAATTGATAACATTTTGGAAGAAACATGACTTTGACAAAACTTATAGAGATTTAAAAATCAAAATGACACAAACACAATGTATTAAGAACAAGAAAAACAGCAAGAAATACCCAAAAATAAACCTAAAACAGAATGGTAAAGACAAGAATGTAAAGTTCTTGAATTAAAAGTGCCAAGAAACAACTCAAACACACAAGAAAAACCTAAGACTCATGATACCACATGATAAGAACCCAAGACCATGATATGAATATGATATGAACATGTTATGGATTCAATAAGAGTTGGAATATGATTAGGCACTTTTTAAGAATTGGATCAATGTTCTTAATCATTCAAGAACTCACCAAATCACAAGAACCAAGTCAAACTCACATAGAAACCCATTTTTGGAAATATGAATCGTTTGAAACATAGAAGAACACAAATGCACCGATTGAAACTTCAAGAAACACAATTAAAACTCTAAGAACAGCAAACTAAAGCAAACTACCGAACAAAAACACAAACTAAACAAGTTCTAACAATTGAATCAACAAGAAACAACAAAGACATGTTTTAGAGTTTGTTATGGAATGGAAATTGAGGAAGAAGATGAAAAGGAATAGGAAACTTATGTGGTTGGAACTCTTGGAATGGTGCACGCCACTTGAAGGATGATTGGCTTCAAGATTAGTGTTGTTGCCGCCACTTGAGAGCCCAAGAATTCCCTCAAGATAAGACTAGAAGAGAAGAAGACACAAGCCTCTCTCACTCACTCACCAATTTGGTAGAGGTTTCTTTACTCTCAAAATCAATCTTAACTTTTTATTTCAAAGACCCAAACACCCCTTTTATAATAGAGAGGGCTGGTCACAAATGTACAAAAGAGAAGGAGCTTGAAAAGTCACGTTCTAATGCCTTCTAAGACAAGCTAGCGCCTAAAGGGAGAAGGAGTGTGAAAAGGCACTCTTCTAGTCCCTTCCTTCCTAAACTTGCGCCTAAGGTGCTATACAATGGAGGTGTCTTTTAGGTTTCCCTCTTTAGCACATCCTAAAGCTATTCTATATTATTTACAAATTTATACAAAAGAAATTACAAAGAGAGATATTAATTGGAGCCCATTCTTAAATGCTTGTAGTCTTCTTGTTGGCTTTGGGCTTGGTCCTCTCTTTATTTAATTTCATCTTTATTTTTTAGAAGACTAGAAGGAAGAACTTTAAATGCTTGGGTGGATGGCCTCTTCCTCCATTAGTGAAATCCCCTTCTACTTGATCTCTATCATCTTCAGTGACCTTATACACATGAAAAATATGTTCAACCTTAGCTTCCCAATCTAAATACAAAGAAGGATCATTAGACCCATGAAAACTAGGTAACTTTACAAAATTAAAAGAATGTTTTTGTTGTGGTTGGTGATTGATGAATATCCACTAGGAGAGGATTTTATTAATGAAGGAAGAGGATTTTCACCTACACATTTGAAGTTCTTCCTTCTAGTCTTCTCACAAATTAAAAGAAGTTAAAGAGAAGATCAAGCCTAAAGATAAAGAAGTCTACAAACTCTCAAATAATAGGCTTCATATTAAATATCTCTCTTTATAGTTTCTTTTAAATTGTAAATAATATAGAATAATGTTTAGAAAGGTGCTTAGAGGGAAACATGAGACACCTCTTTTGTAAAAGCATCTTTAGGCTTTAGTTTAGCAAATTCTAGGAGCTTGGGGAGTGAGCTTAGTAAGGGGGGTGTGATCTTAGGAGTTTTTTGGGTAGCTTAGGGAATAAGCTATGTAAATGACCAGCCCTTACTCCTATAAAAGGAGGGCTTAGGTCCTTCACAATTCAGATTGGAATTTTATAGTAGAGAGACTATACTCAAATTTGGTGAGAATTTGTGAGTTTTGAGTCTTCTTCTTCTTTGCCTTATCTTGTGAGCTATGGTGAGCTTCAAGTGGTGGCACTCCATCACTTATCTTGGTTCAAGGTTCCAAGTGGCGTGAATGGCTTCTTCCAATTCTCAAAATCCAGCAAGCATCTTCCTATAAGTGTTCTTCTTCCTTTTCTTCAATTTTCCATTCGGTAGTTTTAATGCCTAGTGTTCTTCCTTCATTTTCTACCGTTTACATTTACTTTTCCAGCTTTGTTATTTGTTTCTTTTCGGTTCAGTAGCTAGCTTTTCAATTCTGTCCAGTTTTTAATTCTTGTTCTTCATTTCTTGTGTTTGATTCAATTTGACAATACATGGACTTCCATATGAGTCTTGGTTGGTGCTAAGTTTTGGTGAGTTCTTGAATTAGAACATTGATCCAATTCTAAAGTAAAGTGCCTTTCAAATCCAGCTCAAGTTGCTCCTAAGAATGTCAAGAATCATGTGTTCTTGTAGTTACATTCACATCATGTGGTATCAGAGTCTAGGCTTGTTCTTGCTTAAATTTTGAGTTGTATTGCACTTTACTTTCAAGAGCTCTTTAATTCAAGTTGTTTACCATTCTGTTTTAGGATTTATTTTGAGTTTTCTTGCTGTTTTCTTTTGTTACACCATGTGTTTGTGAAAAGGACTCTAGCACTCATTGTTCATATGAGTATGGCTGCTCTTTTGGAATGGCATTCTCCTTCCTAGAGCTGACCTTAAGCTTCCTTTCACTTGTGGTTATATCTTGTTATGTGTCTTTTAATTTTGCAATCATGTCAAGTTTTGTCTTAGTCATGTTATTCCATAATTGTCATTACTTCTAGTAGTACTTTTATTGCTTTAATTGTTTCTTGCTTTGGTTTACTTTCTGTTTTTTGAGTTTATTGCTTGATCCTTTGTGCATTTTCATTTTTAGATTTGAGTTCATGCTTGTATTTTCATTCTATACAAGTTCCTTTACACAATTTCCATTATGTCTTTGCTAGTTCATCATACTGTTTTTCATTCCTAAATAGGCTCCTCTGTTTTCTTACAAACGTGCTACTGTTTTCAATTTACTGCAATTAATTGGCTCATAGGAAATTTGTGAAAATTTGTATTTACATACTTCAAAGTGTTACAAAAGCATAGAAAAAAGAATCACTCAAAAATTCCAAGTACACAAAAAATGATAAATAAAATACGAAAAGTGTACAATACTGCCGAAAAGAATACGGTAATTGGGCAGCAATTTTGAAAAATTTATTTCTCTCAATTGGCTTACTGTTTTTACCTCATTCCAGTGCCATTTTTGAGTTAAGACATTGAAGTTTCTGTGGTTAATTTTTCACATTCCAGTTCGCTTTCAATCGGTACAGTTAAATCTGTAAACATAGCACAGTTTGCTTTAAAAAAAAAAAAAAACAATTTCCAGTAGCTGTTTTCTGTTTTCTTTCATCCACTCTAGCACTTTTCTTTAGGACTCTTTTTGTGTGCCTTCTTTATTCATTGAGTTCCTTATTTTTCTTGATTGTCTTTCATTCATATTCTTTCTAGTTTGTCATACATTGCTCTCTGTTTTTGGTTTAGCTTTTATTGTTTACACCTTTTCTTGCTTGTCTTTTTGTTCTTCTTAAAGTTGTGTGGAGACTTGTTCTTAAGTAAGTTGGTTTGCTGTGACATATTTCACTTGAAGCTACTCCATTCCACAAGAAAGGCTTGGTTGAGGACAGAATATTTTCTTGGAGTGGTTTGAGTGCTTTCTTGGGCATTTTCCAGCAACCTATATCTCACTGTTTTTTAATTGTCTAACAAATTTCTTTCACTGTTTTGTTTTCTGTTTTTGTGTATTTTCTGCTCATGGCTCATTTCTCTAGTGGAGAGTCCTCCAAACCATGCTCACCACAAAAGGCAGCCCTTTATGAGGACTTAAAGAATGCCAAGCAATCCAATGCTCACTACCTTGAGGTGATAAGGAAGATGGAAGCACGACTCCAAAGTTTGGAGTTAAACCGAGAAGACATGCATCAAAACCGTGAGAGAAGAACTCCTCCTCCTAGTCGGCATTCTTCAAGGCACTCCCATGGTTATTATGAAGATAATCCAAGGCCAAGACATCATCACCATGAAGAGAGGCGCCAACATGTGGCTGGCCCTTGTTCTCCTAATGTAAAACTTCCTAGTTTTAGTGGTGAAAGTGATCCCAATGTATACTTAGGATGGGAGGCTAAGGTTGACCAAATTTTTGATGTAAATGGGGTTAGGGATGAGCATAGGGTTAAGTTAGCTTCTTTAGAATTTTTGGACTATGCCATGCAATGGTGGCATCAATACCTCATGGACATTGACCTACACAAGAGGCCGCCCGTGGTCTCTTGGAACGATTTGAAAGCATGTTTACGCGCTAGATTCGTACCACCACACTTTAGGAAAGACCTTATGTTGAAACTCCAACGGTTTCATCAAGGCGCGCTAAATGTGGATGATTACTTTAAACAACTAGACACGCTTTTAATTCGAGTTAATATGGATGAGAGTGATGAAGCTAAGATAGCTAGGTTTGTGAGTGGCCTTCGAAGGGACATTCAAGACGTGGTAGAGTTACAAGAATATTCTTCTTTGGAAAATGTGGTGCACCTTGCTAGCAAAATTGAAAATCAACTTGCAAGGAAAAATGCTTTCAAAAATTCTTCTAAGGATAACTACTACCACTCTTCTTGGAAAAATAAAAATAACTCTTTTTCAAATATCCCTTCTAAGGACTCTACTTTCAAACCTAGAGAGTCTAAGCCTTCCACTTCCAATTCTAGGCCTAAATCACCACCTAAAACGTCTAGTAAGAAGTGTTTTAAATGTTTAAGCTATGGACATATTGCTTCTAATTGCCCTTCTAAACGAGCTATGTATATGCATGATGGGGTAGATAGTAGTGAGCATAGGTCCGAATCTTCTAGACATTCCTCACCTTCTAGATCCCCAAGTGAGAGTGAAAGTGAAAGCCCACATGAGGGTGACCTATTAGTAATAAGACGCATGCTTGGACAAGTGTTAAAACCTTTTGATGAAACTCAAAGAGAAAATATATTTCATTCAAGGTGTCTTATTAGTGATAGAGTATGCTCTTTGATTGTAGATGGGGGGAGTTGTGCGAATGTGGCAAGCACAAGAGTGGTAGACAAACTTGGATTGCCTACCATCTCTCATGCCAAGCCCTACAAGTTACAATGGTTGAGTGAGGTGGGTGAGATAGTAGTGAACAAACAAGTCCTCATTACATTTTCCATTGGCAAATATAAAGATGAGGTCTTGTGTGATGTTGTTCCAATGGAAGCTACTCATATACTTTTAGGTAGGCCATGGCAATTTGATAGAAAAGTTTTTCATGATGGCTTTACCAACAAAATTTCTTTTCACTTCCATGGGCACAAAGTCACTCTTAAGTCTCTCTCTCCAAAGGAAGTACATGAGGACCAAGTTAAAATGAGAGAAAAAAGAGAGAAAGAAAATGATATAAAAAGTTCCAAGAGAAGCCTTCTCATGTCCACACAACAAGTTAAAAGGGTAATAGTTACTCAAAAGCCTATTTTTTTAGCTATTCCTAGGACTATTGACTGTGAGTCGGCTAAGGATAGTCCCACATGTTTGGACAATTTGGTAAAGGACTATGAAGATGTGATTCAAGATCCTCCTAAAGGCTTACCACCTCTAAGAGGGATTGAACACCAAATAGACTTAATGCCCAGGGTTTCTTTACCACATCGTCTAGCATATAGGACCAATCCCAAAGAAACTCAAAAAGAAAATGAAAAGGAAATTGAAGTACATGATAAACCGAGTCTTAATACCTTCTCAACTCAATCACTTTTGTTGACTCGTGCTACGCCTACAAGGTCTTCTTCTTCTTTGTCATTTTCATTACCTAAGGTTCCTACTTCCACACCATATTGGATAAAGAATGTTAAGGATGGTTTTTTCATATCTCCTATTTTACCAAATAATATCATTCCTAAACAATCTTTTCCAACATGGTCTGTGTATAGACCATCTTTTTTTGAACTCCCACCATTTCAAAGTGCTAAGTCATGTTTGCCCATTTCTTCTTGTCTTCTCTTATATAATAGCAAACTGACTTTGTTTTATGCAGGAGTACTGAATTCGTGGACAAATTCTCTCCAACTCGGGGAGTATGATGAATATCCACTAGGAGAGGATTTTATTAATGAAGGAAGAGGATTTTCACCTACACATTTGAAGTTCTTCCTTCTAGTCTTCTCACAAATTAAAAGAAGTCAAAGAGAAGATCAAGCCTAAAGATAAAGACGTCTACAAACTCTCAAATAATAGGCTTCATATTAAATATCTCTCTTTATAGTTTCTTTTAAATTGTAAATAATATAGAATAATGTTTAGAAAGGTGCTTAGAGGGAAACATGAGACACCTCTTTTGTAAAAGCATCTTTAGGCTTTAGTTTAGCAAATTCTAGGAGCTTGGGGAGTGAGCTTAGTAAGGGGGGTGTGATCTTAGGAGTTTTTTGGGTAGCTTAGGGAATAAGCTATGTAAATGACCAGCCCTTACTCCTATAAAAGGAGGGCTTAGGTCCTTCACAATTCAGATTGGAATTTTATAGTAGAGAGACTATACTCAAATTTGGTGAGAATTTGTGAGTTTTGAGTCTTCTTCTTCTTTGCCTTATCTTGTGAGCTATGGTGAGCTTCAAGTGGTGGCACTCCATCACTTATCTTGGTTCAAGGTTCCAAGTGGCGTGAATGGCTTCTTCCAATTCTCAAAATCCAGCAAGCATCTTCCTATAAGTGTTCTTCTTCCTTTTCTTCAATTTTCCATTCGGTAGTTTTAATGCCTAGTGTTCTTCCTTCATTTTCTACCGTTTACATTTACTTTTCCAGCTTTGTTATTTGTTTCTTTTCGGTTCAGTAGCTAGCTTTTCAATTCTGTCCAGTTTTTAATTCTTGTTCTTCATTTCTTGTGTTTGATTCAATTTGACAATACATGGACTTCCATATGAGTCTTGGTTGGTGCTAAGTTTTGGTGAGTTCTTGAATTAGAACATTGATCCAATTCTAAAGTAAAGTGCCTTTCAAATCCAGCTCAAGTTGCTCCTAAGAATGTCAAGAATCATGTGTTCTTGTAGTTACATTCACATCAGTGATGATGGTGCTTTTTGGAAAAATTGTGCAAACTCCTTTTATCCTTATCTTGTTGATTTTACCTTGCATGAACTTCTTCTAGTCTTTGCAATCTTTTGGCAAGTTGGCTTATTTTCTCATCTTTATGGACAATTTGCTTCTTGACCTCCACAAGTCTTCCAAAAGGTGAGCTTTGTGATAGGATTTAGTTTTGGAAGATGCACCACTTGAAATATTAGCCATCACAACAAACAAACACAACACAAAGAGAAAACAATTAAAGAAAACTTGTTAGCAAATAAAGAAAAAGAAAGCTTGTTGTAATAGGCCAAAAAATTCACTCAAATCACTTGAAGAAAATATATTTTGTCCTTAACCAAGTCTCCTTGTAGAATGGATGAGCTTCAAGTGAAATATGCCAAAGCAAACTACACTTACTCAAAGAACAAATCTCCACAAAACTCAAGGAAACAAGAAAAGACAAGCAAGAAAAGGTATAAACAAGAAATAGCTAAATCAAAACAGAATAAAAGATATGACAAAACTTGGAGAAGAATATGAAATGAAAAAGACAAGCAAGAAAATAAGGTACTCAAAGAAAATCTAGCACACAACGGAATCCTAAAGAATAGTACTAGAATAAATGAAGAAAAACAAAAAACAGTGCTACTGGAATTTTTTGAATAAAATGTGTGTGACTTAAAAGATTTAACTAGAACTGGATAATGCAAAGTGGAAAGTGAAATTTAAACCACTGAAAATTCAAGATGTTATCTCAAAATAGGCACTGGAGTCACACAAAAGCAGCGCCAATTAATTGTGATAAATTTTTCAAAGATATTTGAAGAAGAAATAAGATGATGCCTAACATAATTCCACCCAGTTACTCTCAAACATGATTTTTTTTTTTGCATTCTTTTTCTTTATTTTTTACAATAAAAAATAATTAAATGTGAAATTTTAATGATCCATTCAAATCAGATTTGAGTAAAAAATTATTAAAAAAGTCAAGCATAATATTAATATTGTTATTAAAATGAGTAGATAACATAATTTTTAATAAACTTACATCAACCAAATAATAACAAGAATTACAACATAAATACATAAATTTACTATAAAACTTTATACATTATAATTAATAATAGTTGTCCAATTCCAAATAAATAACATTGAATTTGTTTAAAATAGATGTAATAAAATTAAAACTTTAAATTTAAATAAATTTAATTAATTTCGTTTGGATTCTTAGATCGATAATATGAGTCTAAACCATTAATATGATTAGTTCATCATAAATAAAAAAAGTTGAGAAGTAGAATAAAAATAAAACTGAAAATTATACCAAAAGAGGAAAAAAAATGTTTCAGAAATGTTCTATGCAATTCTTTAAAACAAAAAACCTAAAATAAAGGATGGAAATATTCACATCATATCAAATTTACCTTACTAAATAATTTTAGGAAGAGGAATTCAGTTTGCAATGAAAAATTTGCTGTAACATTGTCAAAAGAATTTTTTTAACTTTTTTTTTTCATACATTTATACGAGACAAATAAAGAAAAATGACATTAAAAAAAATAGAGAGAGTATTATTTAATATTTATATAAATGCTACAATAAATAAATGCATGAAGTAAGTACTTTTATATAAAACTAAACTTATTATTCTTAAAAAATATTTATAATAAGAAAGTATTTAATGTTTTTATTAATGTTTTTACAGATTAAATTTAAAGTATTAGAATCATGTATGTATGTATTTATAATATGAAGCTATTTAGTGCATATATTTATTAAAACATGAATGCATCCGTTTCTTTTTATAAAGTCTACGTTAATAAGTTGCAAGTGAAGAAAATATGTTTAGTTGATTCATCACTGGAGTTTCAAAAAGGGCACAATAGCTAGTTAGGAGGGAGTAATATATTGGGCTTTTTTAAATTATCCTTAGTTAGGAGTCTATTTCAAAATAGCTTCAAAGAGAGGCACAAAGCCTTTGGAGGGACTTTGTAGGTCAAGAGCTTGTTCAATGTAGCATGTGGTTGGAATTCACCAATTTTTATGGCTTGAATGATATTGTATGCAGATTTGGGCAAATAGAGCTTCCTTCCCCCATAACCTCATCTTCTTCTTATTCCTATGTAGTGATGTATTGGTAATTCCTAATTTGAGGTCCTCCAACACTATCTTCTTCCATTTAAAGATATTCATTCTCCGTGTTAGCCTCCACTCTCATATCTCAATTTACCAAAATCCCATATTGTTGATGTAATTGCTGCTTTTAAACTAAGAAGAACCTATAAAATCTCTTTGTCTATACGCTTTTTTCTTTTAACCATTTTTCTTCTAAAATTTGGTATTTTCCCCACTCCTTATTTGATAATATTTTCTTCACTATATACTTTTCCCAATCTCTCCATTAGATGAAAATTTTTCTTTGTATTTAGTGTTCATCACACTATTATCATGACTTTTGTTGTTTATCCTAACAATAAGAACTTTACATCTAGTTGCTTCCTTCTCAAAGGTTGACAATGTGCATGTAGTTCTTACGCTCTTACGCAGTTCACATTCTTTTTTTTTAATAACATAGAATCTCACAACTATCTTTTTCAATTACCTTTTCTTATATCGGTATGTATCATCTTCTATTATAATTTCTTTCTAAATTTTTTATGCTTTGATCAAATTAAATATCTTCAAATTAAATATCACTAACTCAATCAAAGATTACAAATGAACACACAACATTGATGTTTGTTTGCTAATCGAAATATTTTTTTTATACATTTGAATTCTATGTTTAAAGATGACTTCTTAATAAAATTCAAAATAAAAATGGAATCATGAAGTTAGTATTTTCTCGTAATGAAAATTAATCAAGTGCTAGTTTGATGAAGAAACCTCATAGGTTAATTTTTTTAGTTTACTTATTACTAACATAATCTTATTTATTGAAGATAGAGTCCTCAAATTATTATAAAAAAAAAGTTGAAATCAATAAATCTACGAGTTGGTGGAGATAGATTATATAATTCTTTTTCTTAAATCTTATATTACACAAGCTGTCAATTTATTTTGAATGTAAATAAGTTTATAGGTTTATTTTGATAAACAAATATGACTTAAGTTTTTTTTAATAAGACTACCAATTTTATAATTTTTAATTTAGATGATGACAAAATATATACTACATTTATTGTTTATTTATGAGGTAATAAGTTGTCCTAATCATTATACAAAAGAAAAATAAAATATGTCACTAAAATGACATCTTCCTCTTACATGGCCTTACTATTGCATACACAAAATTCCTACTGTTTTAACATTATAACACTAAAAAGTGTAGTCTTTGTCACCCAATTTAGAAAGTTTTATAATTAGATTACAACTCCATTTTATGTTGTTGATGATTTGGTTGAAGTTCCAAAAAAAACTTTCTTTCCCACAGACGTCCAATAGGTCTTGCCTTTCCTTTTCAATTTGTTTGGGTAGATCTCTGGTTGACTGATGAAAATGAGTCTCCTAGAGATTGGTTGTTTCTACCTCTCCTCCTTGTGATGAATATGCTTTGTATTTACAGCAAGGAAACTTCCTTCCCTCGATTGAAATATCGATACATTATATGTCCTATATCCCTGCAAAAAAATGATCAAGGGGAAAACAAATGCAGCAGTACTTGTTTCTCTAATGTACACATTCTTACTTAATCAATGTCATTCTATGCTAATGGAAGAGGCCACCTAAATATCAAAATGAGGCAACCAGTAGAGTTATGGTCAAAGAGGGGCCAAGAGGACACATTTTACATGTCATAAACTCTAGTGTAGAATAGTCTTTTAATTTTTGTAATCAAGTAGCATAGGAATTTGCTTGTAAAAATTATTTGGCTTGTAATTAGGATATTTTTAGTTTCTAAAAATACAACCTAGGTTAGATTAGGGTTTCTAGAAACCACTAAGCTAACCTAGATGGTCATTTTAAAGACCATTAGGCAACCTAAGAGTCACCTTAAGCTATGACCGGTCACACATGAAACATGTGACTCTTTAGGATGCATTTCCATTTCATTTGGCTTGTAATTCATTTCACTTTTGACTCTTCAAATGGCCGGCTCTCCAAGCCTATAAAATGAGGTGCTTGGGTCATATTTTGTAAGACTATTTTGAGTAATGAAATGCTGCCAAAGTGCCTTTTCACTTGCTCCTTGCCAATTCTCTTAAAATAGGGTCTTAGTCTTCAAACCTTTCACCTTCCAAAAGGAGATGGCCGAACCACTCCTACTTCCTCTACTTCTCATGCACCTCTAAGGCTTACACAACTCCTAGGAGAGCCTTATTCTACTTGCAACCATTGAAGCTTCCGCAACCACAACCAAAAAACGTGAAGATGAAGGCACTTTTCCTCTTAAAAAGGATTTGTCCTCAAATCCATTGCTTCTTCTTCTTCTTCATGGCTAGGGGGATGGATATGGCTGGATGGTGTCCATCATCTCCTCCTTCTTGAGAAGATCTATCCTCAGATCTACAAATTTGATCTCGGATAGCAGCCTCTTGCTTCTTCAACTATGCTTGTCCTCCCGGATCAAACGTCCACCTATGTGAATCATCAAACAAAGCAAAGGTGTTAGTTTGAAAATCAATTTTACTAAGTTGCCATTTCTCTTGTTTTTCTTTTGTGTTTGGCAACTTTTCACAAAATTTAAAGAGAAGTACAAAATTTTTCTTTCTAGGTGTTTCCCCTTTTGTTCTAAATTTTCGTTATTAACTTCTTTAGGAATTTTTCTATGTGTTTCTTTAAAAGGACTTGAAGGTTGTTCAACAAGAATCATATTTTCAAATGTGTTTTTAATGGTTTCTTCTTGTTGAATGACCTTCTCCCACTCCTTTTTCTCCCTAAGGGATTTTTCTTGTTTTTCTATTTTTGTTATTTTTTCTTCCTCTCTTTTTTTTTTTCATTTGTACTTGATCCTCTACCACTTGTGAAGGTGATAAGGGATAGAGTATAAAATTCTTTTCTTGGTGAGTGAAAGTTATCTCGTTAGTTAGACCATTGTGCAAGGTTTTTTTTGTCAAATTGCCATGGTCTACCTAATAAGATGTGGCAAGCTTCCATAGGAACTACATCACATAAAACATTGTCTTTGTAGTTACCTATAGAAAACTCGACTTTCACTTGTTTATCTACACTTAGTTCTCCATTCTCATTGATCCATTGTAATTTGTAAGGTCTAGGATGAGGAACTATTTGTAGAATTAATTTTTCAGCCAACCTAGTGCTACAACAATTGCACCATGAACTACTATCCACAATAAGAGAACATATGTTTTCTAATACTTTACATCTTGTGTGAAAGATGTTCTCTCTTTGTGTGTCCATGGTTGCACTAGGTTGATTGTTGAGGGTTCTTCTAATCATCAATAATTCCCCCTCTAAAGGATACACTCTTTCTTCATCTCCCCCTTTTTCTTTCTCACTAGGTTCGTCATCACCACTAGTATATTCATATATTCCTTTTAAAAACAAGGTTCTTTGGTTGGGACATTGAGCTTGCACATGTCCTCTTCCAAAACATTTAAAGCATTTGACATCCCTAGTGCGAATGGGTGGAGTGAGCATATCTTTACCTAAGGGTTTAGGAGTCTCTTTTGGTGTTTCCTTAGATGTACTCTCCTCCCTTTTAAAATCTCTCTTGGGATAGGAATTAGGATATGAACCTTCCCTTTGACTTGAAGTTTTCCTTAAATTTTGTTGTTCAACTTTGATACAAAGTTGAACCAAATCATTCAAGTCTTGATAAGGTATAAGTTCAACCCTATCTCTTATCTCAAGATTTAGCCCACTTAAGAATCTAGCTATGGTGGTGGTCTCATCCTCCCTAATGGAGGCTCTCATCATATAAAGCTCCATCTTTTGCCTATACTCCTCTACACTCATAGTTCTTTGTTGGAGTTTTTGGAGCTTGTCCATCAACTCCCTATTATAATAGGAGGGTATATGGCGGCGCCTTAGGGCTCCCCTAAGGTCATTCCAATACTCTATGGGAGGCTCCCTATGAAGACGCCTATCTCTTTCTAAAGATGTCCACCAATACCTAGCATTCCCTTAAAAACTAAGAGTGGCTAGGGGCACTTTCCTTTCTTCACTCACCCTATGGCAAGCAAAAAGTTGTTCTACCTTCATTTCCCAATCTAAATATACTTCTACATTTTCCTTTCCATGGAAATGGGGTAGGTCTACCCTAACCTCTCTTGGGCTTTCTTGTTCTCTTCTTCTAGATCTCCTAGGGGGTGCTTGATAATACTCATTGATTCTATGGCTATCTTCCCCATAAGATTCTATTTGTTAAGAACTAGATGCATGAGAATACTTTTTTTTTTTTTTTGAGAATTTTCATTCTTTTCTTTAGTCAATTCTTTAATTTGAGCCTCATTCTCCAATTGTCTATATGAAAGTGTTTGAAAGTCCTTAGCAACTTGTTTTAAAAGAGATTTGATGGACTTCATATCACTTTCATTAGATTTAGTGGAGTGAGTTGACATGACTAAAGATTTGTGATTAAAAGTATTTACTTCAAGAAAGAAGAGGAAAGTAGTGAAGGTAGCTTTCCAGGTAAAAGAGGTGAGTCACTAGGACTTCTTAAGTACCAAGTCTTGTCTTAGCCAAAAACTATCCCTCAAAAACTTCACACAATTCTTTTTCTAAGTAAATTACTTAGACCACAAGGAGAATGAAAAGTCAAATTTTATGCAAGGAAAACTATGCAAAGCTATTAACAAACAAAGCAATGAATTAAAGCTTAAACAAGTAATTGACGTAATCAAGTAAACACAACTAAACAAGTAATTAAAGTAAAGCAATATAGCTAAGCACAATTAAAGGTAGTTAACTAAAAAGCTTTAAATCTAGTCGAATTCCTAGGTGAGGCTTCTTAGACACTTTGAGCCTTTGAAGACACACTCACCGTCTAAACTTGATTAATCCACAAATTAAACAAAGGTTAAATGTAATTACAACTCAAAGAAATACAAAGAAATTGAATTGCACAAATTAAATTTCAACTTTCCTATACTATGCATTCCATGACTTGTAGTTGCTCTTCCTTGTTGTGTTCTTCAATGGATGTATGTGTTTGGTATTTGTGTATGTTGCTGCCCTTGCCTTAACCTCTTATGAATAGGCAATTAAAATCTCCAAAAACAGTACCTATCAAGTAGAGATAGCCTTACCACAAGAACAATTCTACTTAACAAGCACCAATTAGATTTATCCACCACAATTAGAGTTCAAGAAAAGAAAGCAAGAAACAAATTAAAATTTCAAAACAGTACCAATCCTTTGAAAGGCCACCTAAATATCAAAATGAGGCAACCACTAGAGTTATGGTTAAAGAGGGGCCAAGAGAACACATTTTACATGTCATAAACTCTAGTGTAGAATAGTTTCAAAAGTAGCATAGTTTAATTTCTTTTTGTAATTGTGTTGAAACATGCAAAGAGGCACCTAGAAGGCTAAATCTTAAGTTTAATTAGGATTTCCTAATTAAACTAAATTCCAGCCCACACATGGACATCATGGAGCGTAAGTTCTAGGTCTTTCCACACATGGAAGGATTCTAGAACCTACCTTCACATGTGTGTTCTCTTTAGGCGCCAATTTCATTTAATTTGGTGTGTATTTGACTTTCATTTGCCTTTCATTGACTCTTCATTTCCGGCCTCCTAGTCCTATATAAGGAGAGCTTGGGGTGCTGAAATTGTAATACTATTTTGAGTAATGAAATGCTGCCAAAGTGCCTTTTCACTTGCTCCTTGCCAATTCTCTTAGAATAGGCTCTTAGTCTTCAAACCTTTCACCTTCCAAAAGGAGATGGCTGAACCACTCCTACTTCCTCTACTTCTCATGCACCTCTAAGGCTTACACAACTCCTAGGAGAGCCTTATTCCACTTGCAACCATTGAAGCTTCCGCAACCACAACCAAAAAACGTGAAAATGAAGGCACTTTTCCATCATATGCACTATGCTAACCTTACCTTTCCTTTTAAATTAGACTAAGTTGAGTCTATATTGACTTAAAAATCAAAAAATTATCCCAAATGTACCAATGTAAGCGAATAGTTCTTACTCAAGCTTTAATGCTCTACAATTTCCCGAAACCACCATTTTACCCCCTTTTTTATGCATGCAATGGTCCCTACCTTCGCCAAAATTACCCATTTAGGCACCAGTCTGAGTAGGAGAAACAAACTTTTTTTTTTCTTATGTGTTATCAAGGTCCATGCTTTTAATTGTATATATTACATTCTATCTGGTGCACAAACCTTAGTGATCTTTTAGATCACTCTTTAGACAATTCTTTATCTTAGCCATGAGTAACTGTTTCTTGAAGAATACTTGGCAGGTTAGTTAGAAATGACTATGATACAAAAAGAATATATACTCAGATTTATAACTAAAAGTGACTACATTCTTAAATAATTCTTGACGTGTTAGTTAAGAGTGACTACGATCTGAAAGAATATTTGTGTTGTAAATTAGACTGTTAGTGTTCTTAGTGGAACTCAATAAGTTGGTTTAAAATTAGATTATAGTTTGCGCTATCAAAAGAACCAGTATACAAACTTGAAAGTATATTCTTCTTTTCCACATCCTTTTAAAATTTCATGTTATTTATTATATAAGTTAATTATCGTCTGTACCATCAAACATTATTTAGAAAATTTGTAAAAAAATAAATTAAATTCAGCCTTGTTCCTGTTCTTGTTGTAGTTTTGATATGTTTTTCACAATATTTCAACTAATATTCAATAAAAAATTATTTTAATAATGAATAATATTTAATAATCAAAAAATTATTTTAGTTATAATATGTTAAGTTTTTTTAAATTATAATCACCTAATATTTTTCTTAATTTACATTAATTATTAATTGTTTAGAATTATTTTTGTTAGATTATTTTTGGTGAACTTTTCCATCCATGATAATTGCAAAATTTCATGTTACTTGATACTTAATGTAATGACATAGACCTAATATAAATAATGTGTTTTTTATCAAAGACAAAAAATATTAAGAACTAAAATCCTAACATATATTTTAGAGATCAAATATATTTAAATCTTTCCAATAAAATATTAGAATTTTTGTTGTCTAGAATATTTTTCAGATTTTAAAAATGGGGAAGAACACAACTCCTGCTATTATTTTAGGTATACATGGTTTTGAGGTTAGATAT
Source organism: Phaseolus vulgaris (assembly GCF_000499845.2). Classification (NCBI taxonomy): domain Eukaryota; kingdom Viridiplantae; phylum Streptophyta; class Magnoliopsida; order Fabales; family Fabaceae; genus Phaseolus; species Phaseolus vulgaris. Next base: position 34,684,445 of record NC_023756.2, on the reverse strand, counting down.
GAAGAGTGATAGGTGTGTATATTGTATAAAAGTCCTTATGTTTGGGGAATGACCCTTCACAAAGGTGTGTGTTAATTCTCTACATGAGGTTATTACAATACCATAAATAAGTTTATATATCCTTTCAAATCATGTGAACCTATTTGCAGTGTGACTATAAACATCCTTCAAATGGTGAAATTTTACATTAACTTTATGAAAATAAGTAAATTTTTTTAAAAAATATATATGTGGATAAGTCGTATTTTGAAGTATGATTCTAAAAATTAAATAAGTCAAATAATTAAAAATTGTATTTTAAAACAATTTTTTTAATAGGTAAATTTTTTTATTAACTGCATGATTTCTATTTCATTTTTTAAAAATTTGTGATAAAAATAATATAAGCATTATTATTGTTTGTAATATAAAAACAATGTTATCATGCAAGATTCTCTCATTTTAAATTTTCATCACAATATTGTTTTCAATACGATACTCTTTTAGAGGAAGATATTAATAGAAATTTGTTGATTGAACTAGGTAGTAAAAAAAACACGCACAAATTAGATAATTAACCGTTAACTTTTTCAATCTTTTCTTTATTACGCAAAACCACCAATATCTACTAATTTTATCATGAAGAAAAGAGTATTATTAGTAAAACTAAAAGAAAAGAAAATTGTACATGAAAATAAATTTTTTATACAAAATTAATGTTTATATATTTCACCACAAATTTAAAATAAAATAAAATAAACTTTTCACAACTTCAATTAAAAATATATAATGTAATGAAAAATCGTGTTTTGGAATAGAATTTGTTATTATTTGATAAGTATGATTTCTTAAATATAAAATTATATTTTAAAACATGATTTATCTATATATATATATAATTTTTTAAATAAAAATGATTTTTTTACACCCATACTCCACCCTACACACCAATAAATATTAATATTTTAATCATTTACAATTTTTTAATTTTAAAAATTATTTTAACATTTTGCATTTTGATTATATTTTAATTAAAGAAATTTTTTCTTTTTTTTCAATTTTTTTAAGTTACAAATATTAATATTTTGTAGTGGGTGTAAAGTGGAGCAAGGTCTCAAAATATCACCATCCTTTTTTAAAATTATCTACTTTTCTAAATTCAGTCAAGAATTTTGGGAAATGGTTTGGTTGAGGAAGACATATAGAACTAAGTTTCCAAATAATTATTTTATCCTCTTTGTAAAGGATGACATTGACAAAGAAAGAAGATGGTATATTTCCATGTAAAGATATTTGAAGAAGAAATAAGATCATCCCTTTCTCCTAGAACAAGTTTTGCATTGTTTTTCTTAATTTTTACCATAAAAAATAATTAAATTTGGAACATTCAGGATCCATTACAATCAGATTTGAGTAAAAATGAGTAGATAACACAATTTTTAATTAACTTGCATAAACCAAATAATAACAAGAATTACAACATAAATTCATAGTTGTACTATAAAAATTTATACATTATAATTAATAATACATACCCAATTCCAAAAAAATAACATTGAAGTTGTTTAAAATAGCTGATAAAATAAAATTAAAACATTAGATTTTTTAAAAAAATAATTGAATCCATTCGAATTCTTAGATCGATAATACGAATCTAAACCATTATTATAAATAGTTCATCATTAATAAAAAAAATGTTGAGATGTAGAATAATAAAAGTGAAAATTATAGTAAAAAAGGAAAAAAAATGTACTGCAAATTAATCCAGTGCATTGTTTTGCTAAAAAAATCTAAAATTAAAGGATTGAAATGTTCACCTCTTATCAGGATAAAGTCTTTGATATTTTATTCGCTCATGAAATCTCAATCTCAATCAAATCAAGGAAGTACCAAATAATTTTAGGAAAATGATTTCATAATTACTTGATACTTCATTGACTGAATAAGATAGATCTTCAGACAATATCTAAGACACAATAGAATTGTTAAACCTAGGAGAAAAATCAATGAAAAAGACTACAATTCCTAACCACTTTGAGTGTATTATTATGTTTTGTTGAACTATAGACCCATATATATAGGTAGATCTGTCTCAGATAGACTGTCTCAGATAGAACTATCTCAGATAGACCTGTCTCACATAGACCTGTCTTAAATAAACCTATCTTACATATACTTGTCTTACATAGACTTGTTTTAGATAGACCTATGTTATGTAGTTTATATAATTTTTCTTTAAGATCTTTATTGTTTTATAAAAAATTTTGTATGTTAAATATAATTTATTATTGATTTATTCGTAGATAAATTTAATATTTAATTTTATTAATTATAAATTATTTATATTTATTTACACATACACTGAAAAAAGTTGGATTTTATTTTAAGTTTTTTTTTGCACAATATATTTTATTATTTGCTTACAATAAATAATAAATACTCAATATTTTAAGTTTTTTAACTATTTAACTTTATTTACTTAATGTACTTGTTTAGCATGAGGAATTCAAATTTTGTAATGAAAAAATTGTTATAACATTGTGAATAGAACGTTTTTAACCTTTTTCCCATTTGTGTGGTTTTTTTTTATCAGCTCATGTGTGGGCTTGACCTTCATTTGTACCAGACAAATCAAGAAAATTGAGATGTAAATCTTATGTAATTTACCAATTTCAATTACTATCCAACAATTAAGAATTACAAAACTTATTTAACTAATAATTCCTCAATTTTTAAGTAATCATAATTATATATTATAAAATGATATTATTTGTTATTTTATGACTTTGTTTTAGGTTTATTTATTCAAACCAAGCTTTTTTTTATTTTAATGCATTTTTAAGTTAATTACTTGTTGTATTTCTTTAACTTTTTATTTTAATGTATTTTATATGTCATTGCATTTTATCTTTGAAATTTTTATCTATATTAATTAAATTAAGAATATAATTGAAAAATATGTTATAAAATGTAAAAAATACATATAAAAAGGAACAACTTTTTCTTAAAAATTTGACATTTAAAAAAAAGAGAAAGTATTATTTAATATATAGATATATACTATAATAAATAAATGCATAAACTAAATACTTTTATATTAAATTAAAATTATAATTTTTAAAAACTATTTATAATAAAAAAGTATGTAATGTGTTTATTTATGTTTTTTTACAGATTAAATTTATATATTTACTAGAATAATGTATGTATTTATAATATGAAGCTATTTAGTGCAAATATTTATTAAAAACATGAATGTATCCGTTTTTTTTTTATATAAAATATACATTAATAAATTCAAATTCAGTGCATAGTATATTAATTATTTGTTATATTTAATAAGTCTAGTAAATGATATTATTAATGTTTATGTAAATACTAATAAAAAAATATTTTTATTAAATATTTATATTTAATATGTGTTTATAATATGAAAGTATTTAATTATGTATTTGTAATTTTTACATGTATTTAAGTTTGTGTGTATTTACTCTTTAATGAAATTATTTATTAAAAACATGTATTTATTTGGTTTTAATTAATGATAAATTTAATTTACACATGAAAGTATTTATATATTTATTAATGTTAAAAATAAATATTAAATGTTTAATTGTTCTTTGTTACATTGAAGGCCTATATATATTATGCAAAACTCATCAACAAAATGAAATAAGGCACTCAAAGTGCGTGGTAGAATTGAGATTTTTCCTTTTTTTTTTATATGTGAAGATCTATCTTAATCAGTCATTGAAGTATCAAGTAATTTTACAATAGAATTTATTTTTTAAAATTACTTGGTACTTCCTTGTTTTGATTGAGATTTGATATTTCACTTGGTAAGAAGCATTCAAAGTGTTCATTGAGAAAATTGAGGAGAATTTTAATATGATGGTGATCTCTAATAATCCAATTTTGTGTTTTTGTTATTGTTATTGTTCACACATATTTTCTGGTACACCTTTTCTCTGGTTGGAAATTTTAAGTTTTATCTTGGTTATTTGATTGGTATTTTTTATCTTTAATGAATTGATGATGTTTTATGCTTATATCAATCTAATCAATTAAAAAACCTCAATAGAATCAATTAAGTTAGTTTCACTTTTTTAATTTAATCACTTAACTCAATAAAATCAATATTAATTGATTTTGGTATTAGATTTTCGATTCATAAAATTATGAATTCAAATCAAATTAACTAATAGTGTGACTCTTTTATTGATTATCATTCTTTCTACACAGAACTTCACTTGGTACTTACCCTAGCTTCTTGTAGACAACACTTTTCAATCAATATTTTTTTTTATACAAAACATTGCTTTATCAAATTTAAATTACCTAGTTATCATGCATAATATGCAAAATGCATCTAAATTTGTCATGTCAAGATATTGTCCACTTCATTCTTTTCCATTTTATTATTGTGGAGTAAAACAGTATAAAAATTTGATCATTAAAGTATTACCAACCATTGTAATGAAGATTAACAAAACATATTAAGAAGGTGAAATTTAAATCTAACTCAATTTTATAAAACTAATTTGGTAAGGTAAATTTGGTATCCATTTACATATTGTTATTTTACCATATTTCTAGAAGATGTGAGATTTTTAACATGCTCCCTCCTACCGAGGACATGGAGTATATGGAACCTGATAGCAAGTGACACAATTGGTCTAATAAATATCATTAGGATAGACACTAATATGATCTAATATCATATTAAGAAATTGAAATGTAAGTCTAACTTAACTTTACAAAAGTGCTTATAAATGGAGGTTTACACTCATATATATGTGTATGTGTGTGTATTATTTGGTCATATATCTAGAAGATATGACATCTCCAAAAGACGTAAATGTGTTACTAGACCCTTGACTGCTTGATTGTGGACCTATAAAAAAGATTCATATTCACTTCCTATCATACCATCCTATTTTTGTTTTTTGTTTATTCAGCAATCAAACTCCATGTTATAGACTTGGTACAATGAATACCAACCCTTTCACTTGAGAGAAAAAGAAAGGAACCTATAAAACTTAATAGTTTGCAACAACTTATAACACAAGCTTTAGAGAGATAAGAATATGCCCTTAGTTTCTATATCAAGTGTTAAATGTCATATGTTGTTGCACAATACCTCAAGAACAACACAAACATATAAATCAAACCCCAACACCATATATCCTTTGAAGGCATGTTTCATGATTGCTATCCCAAAGTGAAAATGAAGGACAATCTTTATTATTTCACGTAATACTTCACGCCTACATAGATATTTAATGTCTTGAATAACCATTAAAATTTTATCTTTGAACACACATATTCTTTTCATTCTATAAATGCTCCAAATAATAACAAACACAATCTTTTTAATAAAAAAACATTTTTATTAAATATTTTTATTTAATATGTGTTTATAATATGAAAGTATTTAATTATGTATTTATAATTTTTACATGTATTTATTAGAAGTTTGTGTGTATTTACTCTTTAATGAAATTATTTATTAAAAACATGTATTTATTTGGTTTTAATGAATGATAAATTTAATTTACACATTAAAGTATTTATATATTTATTAATGTTAAAAATAAATATTAAATGTTTAATTGTTCTTTGTTACATTGAAGGCCTATATATATTACGCAAAACTCATGAACAAAATGAAATAAGGCACTCAAAGTGTGTGGTAGAATTGGGATTTGTCCTTTTTTTTATATATGTGAAGATCTATCTTAATCAGTCATTGAAGTATCAAGTAATTTTACAATAGAATTTATTTTTTAAAATTACTTGGTACTTCCTTGTTTTGATTGAGATTTGATATTTCACTTGGTAAGAAGCATTCAAAGTATTCTTTGAGAAGATGGAGGAGAATTTTAATATGATGGTGATCTCCAATAATCCAATTTTGTATTTTTGTTATTGTTATTGTTCACACATAATTTTTGGTACACCTTTTCTCTTGATACTGGAAATTTTAAGTTTTATCTTGGTTATTTGATTGTTTTTTTTTTATCTTTAATGAACTGATGATGTTTTATGCTTATATCAATCAAATCAATTAAAAAACCTCAATAGAACCAATTAAGGTAGTTTCACTTTTTTAATTTAATTACTTAACTCAATAAAATCAGTATTAATTGATTTTGGTATTAGATTTTCGATTTATAAAATTATGAATTCGAATGAAATTAACTAATAATGTAATTTTTTTATTGATTATCATCCTTTCTACATAGAACTTCACTTGGTACTTACCCTAGCTTCTTGTAGACAACACTCTTCAATCAAATTTTTTTTATACAAAACATTGCTCTATCAAATTTCAATTACCTAGTTATCATGCATAATATGCAAAATGTATCTAAATTTTCATGTCAAGATATTGTCCACTTCATTCTTTTCCATTTTATTATTGTGGAGTAAAACAGTATAAAAATTTCATCATTAAAGTATTACCAACCATATTAATGAAGATTAACAAAACATATTAAGAAGGTGAATTGAAGTCTAATTCAATTTTATAAAACTAATTTGGTAAGATAAATTTTGTATCCATCTACATATTGTTATTTGACCATATTTCTAGAAGATGTGAGATTTTTAACATGCTCCCTCCTACAGAGGACATGAAGTATATGGAACCTAATAGCAAGTGACACATTGGTCTAATAAATCTCATTAGGAAAGACACTAATATGATCTAATATCATAATAAGAAATTGAAATTTAAGTCTAACTTAACTTTACAAAAGTGCTTATAAAGTGAGGTTTACACTCATATATATATGTGTGTGTGTGTATTATTTGGTCATATATCTAGAAGATATGACATCTCCAAAAGACGTAAATGTGTTACTAGCCCCTTGACTGCTTGATTGTGGACCTATCAAAAACATTCATATTCACTTCCTATCATACCATCCTATTTTTGTTTTTTGTTTATTCAGCAATCAAACTCCATGTTATAGACTTGGTACAATGCTACCAACCCTTTCACTGGAGAAAAAAGAAAGGAACCTATAAAACTTAATAGTTTGCAACAACTTATAACACAAGCTTTAGAGAGATAAGAATATGCCCTTAGTTTCTATCTCAAGTGTTAAATGTCATATGTTGTTGCGTAGTACCTCAAGAACAACACAAACTTATAAATGAAACTCCAACACCTTATATCCTTTGAAGGCATGTTTCATGATTGCTATCCCAAAATGAAAATGAAGGACAATCTTTATTATTTAACGTAATACTTCACGCCTACATAGATATTTAATGTCTTGAATAACCATTAAAATTTTATCTTTGAACACATATTCTTTTCATTCTATAAATGCTCCAAATAATAACAAACACAATCTTTTTCAATCCAAATTCTTAACTTTACCAATCCCACCATTATGATTCACAAAAGGTTGTATGACATAACAATGTAGAACCTTACTCAACTCCACCCATCTTTAATTGATATTCCATACTTCATAGGATTTGTTGCAAGTGAAGAAAATATGTTTAGTTGATTCATCACTGGAGTTTCAAAAAGGGCACAATAGCTAGTTTGGAGGGAGTAATATATTGGGCTTTTTTAAATTATCCTTAGTTAGGAGTCTATTCCAAAATAGCTTCAAAGAGAGGCACAAAGCCTTTGGAGGGACTTTGTAGGTCAAGAGCTTGTTCAATGTACCATGTGGTTGGATTTCACCAATTTTTATGGCTTGAATGATATTGTATGCAGATTTGGGCAAATAGAGCTTCCTTCCCCCACAACCTCATCTTCTTCTTATTCCTATGTGTTGAAGATGGTTGCTGCCCCTTCAAGATTGTGTTTGATGAAGACTTCTATGTACATTTCATGTGTATTTTGCTTTGCTTTAAGTGTGTCTTAGGTAGTGCTTAGAGGTTGTCTAAGAGTGGGCTTTTTGCTGAGTAACTCACCTCATAACCTCTGGCCATGTGATAAGAACAAGCATAAGTTTTCTTAAGCTGTTTTTCACATGTTTTACAAAAAACACGTTTACTGCATAAAAATAAATTTGTTCTTTTCTAAATAAACAGATTCATTTTTACACTAATGCCTTGGCTAAGTCTTGTGAAAATTAGATTTTGTGCATCATGTATTTTGACTAAGTCTTCTATCTTTCAAAACGACTGTGTTTCAAATAGTTAAGCTTTTCTGTTTTCGTTTTGAAAAATAAATCTGTTCATCTGTAAATGAATAGATTCTTTTTGTCTCTGGTGCCATATCTAGCTTAAACGTTTTTCAGTTTTATCTCAGCACCAGAATGGTTGACTAAGTCTCCTCACTTAACAAATTCTCTAACTGCTTTTGAAAATAAATCTGTTCATTTTATTTTCAATCTGTTCATTTTATAACAGCTTTAACTGTTTTTCAAAATTCTGTTATAAGTTGATTTTCTATAAAATGAAAAACTTGTTTCTGAGTTTAAATATCGTTCATACATTTGCAAAAACAAGTTTTGACAGCAGAGAATTAAGAGTTTACAAAGGATTAGCATTTGTTCTTCAAAGATTTCGAAAATCACAAAGTGCTTGTTCTTGGTTTGGTTCCGAAAGCTTGGTGTGAGGTGTTGCTACTGTTCTAGCAATCTTGCCTACTAGTTTAAGGCAGATCTTTGTATCCTCAATCAGGTGTATTCGTTTCACTTCTCATTTCTTGTAACAGTTTGATTGAACACTCTTCTTGATAGGTTTTCTTGAAGAGTGTGTGTGAGCTGATATAGGTTTTTTCAGCAAGAGTACCTAAGTTCTTGTGGGTTTCAAGAACAGTGGGAATTGTGTTTGTTTGTATTGTGATTTAGTGAATTTCACCTTGGTTTTAGGTGAAGACTGGATGTAGCTCAGTTGAGTGAACCAGTATAACTGCCCTGTGTTCATTCTCTCTCAATCTCTGCAATTAAGTTTCTGCATAATTGTTAAAACAGCAAAGAAATAAATCTGTTCAATCAATAATAAATCTGTTCTTTCTGGGCTCGTTTCATCCTGTTCTTAATTTCTGGAAAAGTTGTTTTATTCTGATAAGAACATATAAAATTTGTTAAAAGCCACTGGAACAGATTGACTGTGATAGGTTGCTCAAGAAACTGTCAAAGCTATTAATTAAACCTTAAACAATTGCTTAAAATTAAAGCTTGCTGTTCTGTGATTCACTGTTCTTAATTTCTGGAAAACTGTGTGTTTCAAGAAGAACACTTATAATTTGTTAAAAGTCACTGGAACAGGTTTGATTGTAAAGGTTACTCAATTAATTGGCATGCTATCAATTGAACCTTAATCACTTGCTTGAAACTGAAGTTTGCTGTTTTGTGTTTCACTGGTTTTCGTTCTAATATCAGTGTGTGTGCATCTGGAAAATCTATCTGCATAATCTTGTGATTAACCTTGCTGTATAAACGCTTTTCAAACAAAAACAGTGCTGAAATAAATCTGTTCATTTTCACATAAATCGATTTATTTTCTGTAAACTGTGTTAAACACTGTTTCTGCGAGAAAGTTTTAAAAGGTCAATTCACCCCCCCTCTTGAACTTTGGCACTATTAAACCCAACAATTGGTATCAAGAGCTAGGACTTGTATTTTAATCAAGTTTGTTTGTAATAATGTCTGAGTTTAATGTGCTTTTTGCTGAAGGATCTGCTGTTAATAGACCACCTATGTTCAATGGAATGAATTATGCATTTTGGAAAGTTAGAATGAGAATTTTCATGGAATCTATTGATGCATTAATTTGGGAAGCTGTGGTCAATGGACCTTATGTGCCAATGCAGGTTGTCAAGGATGAAGAAGTGGTAAAGCCAAGATCAGAATGGAATGAGACCGAAAGGAGGAAGGCTCAACATGATCTTGTGGCCAAGAACTTCATAACCTCTGCATTGACAATGGATGAGTTCTTCAGGATATCCCAATGTAAGTCAGCTAAGGAGATGTGGGAAGTCTTAGAAGTCACTCATGAGGGCACTGAAGATGTGAAGAGGTCAAGAAAACATGCTCTCATCCAAGAATATGAACTGTTCAGAATGCAACCCGAGGAGAGCATTGCTGATGCGCAGAAAAGGTTCACCCATATTGTGAATCACCTCACTGGTTTGGGAAAAGAATTTGATAGAGAGGAACTCAACATAAAGATATTGAAGTGCCTCGACAGAAGCTGGCAACCAAAGGTGACTGCCATATCTGAAAGCCATGATCTGTCAAAGCTGGGAACTGTTGCACTGTTTGGAAAGCTGATGGAGCATGAGCTAGAGCTCAAAAGACTCAAAGAGCAGGAAACAACAGAGAGAAAACTCAAAGGTCTTGCACTGAAAGCAACTGAACTGGATGAGATCAAGGAGGAAAAAGAAGATGCTGAAGATGATGACACAATCAGCCTTCTTACAAAAAGATTCAGCAAATTCCTGAGGAAGAAAAGTAGAAATAGGAACCAGCAGAAAAGAAGGTATCCTAAACCCAATGATTCAAATTCCTCTAAATATACTTGCTTTGGCTGTGGCAAAACAGGGCATATCAAAACAGATTGTCCAGACAATCAAGCAAAGGACAAATCTACCAGCAAGAAATTTGAAAGGAACAAGGGAAGAAGAGCTTACATCTCATGGGAGGAAAATGAAGTATCTTCAACCAGCAGCTCTTCAACAGAAGATGAGGAAGATAATCTGTGCTTCATGATGAAGGATGAGGAGTCAATCTCTGATTCAGTAAGTGATTTCTCTGTGGATTCAGATAACTATGATCAATTGCTTGCTGCTTTCAAGGAAACTCATGATGAAGCAAATAGGCTAGCTGTAATATGCAATAAGCTGCAAAAGGTAAATAATGTGCTTGCACCTAAAGTAAAATCACTTGAGGAAGAATTGCATAAAGCCAAAACAGATTTGGTAAGCCTTGAACTAACATGCTTGCATGCCTCTATTAAAACCTGTGAAACCTGCTAAAAATTGGAAAAACAAGTGGAGTATTTGCTGAAAACCCTTTCCAATTTCACCAAGGGAAGAGAAAACCTCGAGTCTCTCCTTGGCTCACAGAATGCTGTTTTCAATAAAAATGGACTTGGTTATACCCCTGGAAATGTAACCAATGTCAAAAAGCTTTCAAGTTTTTTTGTTCCAGCAAAATCAGTTTTTTCAGCTTTTAACAGTGGCAAAAAGGCATCTCATGCAACCTGTTTTTACTGCATGAAATCTGGTCATACATCTAGGTCTTGCATTGCTAGAAAGCATCTTGTTCCTAAGAATTTAGCAAAATGGCTACCAAAGAGAAGGTTTTAATCTGTGTTGGACCCTATACTGAAAAGGGTACCATTTGTATCATTTTTATTCTGTTTTGCAGATTGGCAGCAAGAAAAATCAGTGGTACTTGGACAGTGGTTGTTCCAAGCATATGACTGGAGATCTTACAAAGTTTACTAGCTTGAAGCTCAAAGCAGAAGGACATGTAACCTATGGTGATAATAACCGAGGGAGGATTTTGGGCAGAGGCACTGTTGGAACAGGAAACTCAACAACCATTGAGAATGTGTTGTATGTAGAAGGACTCAAGCATAGTCTTCTCAGCATAAGTTAGCTTTGTGACAAAGGATACAAGGTGAACTTTGGGTCAAAAGGCTGCACAATCTCAAGTAATTCATCTAGTAAGGTACTGTTTACTGGTAAGAGAGTGAATAACATATATCTGCTGAATATCATGGAAACTAACTCTTCAAATGAGTGTTTGTTGTCCAGAAGTGATGAGTGTTGGCTGTGGCACAGGAGGTTAGCTCACATACATACAAATCACTTGAATAAATTGAAATCTAAAGATTTAGTTTCTGGTTTACCTAACATTAAATTTCAGGACAACAGGCTTTGTGATGCTTGTGTGAAAGGTAAACAAATCAAATCCTCTTTCAAGTTAAAGGATATTGTCTCTACAAAAAATCCATTGGATGTGTTACATATGGACTCATTTGGTCCATCTAGAGTTGCTAGCTTGGCTGGAAATTTGTATGCTTTAGTTGTTGTGGATGATTACTCTAGATTTACATGGACTCTATTTCTTGCACATAAACATGATGCTTACACTGCCTTTAAGAGATTAGCAAAAATTCTGCAAAATGAAAATGGTTGTTGCATAAAATCAATTCGAAGTGATCATGGGGGAGAGTTTCAAAATGCTAAGTTTGAGACGTTCTGTGAGAAGCATGGGATAGCGCATACCTTTTCAGCCCCTAGGACACCCCAACAAAATGGTGTAGTTGAAAGGAAAAATAGATCATTAGAGAAACTAGCTAGAACTATGTTAAATGAATCTAAGCTTCCTAAGTATTTTTGGGCTGATGCAGTTTATACTGCAGCTTATGTGTTAAATAGGACCTTAATAAGACCAATTCTTAAGAAAACCCCATATGAACTGTATAAGGGCAGAAAACCTAGTGTGAGCCACCTTAGGGTATTTGGATGTAAATGTTTTGTATTGAATAATGGCAAAGAAAATCTTGTAAGTTTGATGCTAAATCTGATGAAGGTGTGCACATTGGTTATGCTTTGAATGGTCATGCATATAGAGTCTTCAATAAAAGGTTGCTTATAGTAGAAGAATCAATGCATGTTGTTTTTGATGAAACTGATCATAGCATATCTAAAACTGCTGTTGATGACCTTGACAGTAATGAATTTAAATCTGTTTTAAATCAAAATGAATCGATTCATTTTGATACTGCTGATACACATGCTATACAAGAATCTAATGCAGCTGCAGGTTTGCCAAAAGAGTGGAAAACCCCAAGAGATTTAACCCTTGATAATGTCATTAGGAACATTGAGAAAGGAGTGTCAACTAGAAAATCCTTGAATAATTTCTGTGAAGCAATGGCCTTTGTATCTCAAGTTGAACCCAAGAATTTGAATGAAGCTCTCAAGGACAGCAACTGGATTTTAGCTATGCAAGAGGAACTGAATCAATTTGTTCTTAATGAGGTCTGGACTCTTGTACCTAGAATACCTGAGATGAATATAATTGGGACAAAATGGGTATTTAGAAACAAGATGGATGAGCATGGAGTGATCACCAGAAACAAGGCTAGGCTTGTAGCTAAAGGGTACAATCAAGAAGAAGGGATAGACTATGATGAGACCTATGCACCAGTGGCTCGGTTAGAAGCAGTTAGATTGCTGCTTGCCTTCTCCTGCATCAAAGGGTTCAAGCTATTTCAAATGGATGTGAAGAGTGCCTTTCTAAATGGTTATATAAATGAAGAGGTATTTGTTTCACAACCACCAGGTTTTGAAGACCATCAACATCCAGAATATGTGTTCAAACTCCAAAAGGCTCTCTATGGACTCAAGCAAGCTCCTAGGCAATGGTATGAGAGGCTAAGTGATTTTCTCACCTCACAAGGCTATGACAGAGACACATCAGATAAGACCTTGTTCATTAAGAAGAAAGCAGATGACTCAATTCTAGTACAAGTATATGTGGATGATATCATTTTTGGATCAAACAATGGAGAATTGTGTGAAGCTTTCATGAAAGTCATGAAGAGTAAGTTTGAAATGTCAATGATGGGTGAGTTGAACTATTTTCTAGGCTTGCAGGTCAAACAACTCAAGGATGGCATTTTCTTAAGTCAAGCTAAGTATTGCAAGGATCTGCTGAAGAAATTTGAAATGGACAAGTGTAAACCAATCAGCACACCCTTCTCAACAAGCTGTCATTTGGATCATGATGAAGCTGGAATTTCTGTTGATGAAACCAAATACAGAGGACTCATAGGATCACTACTGTATCTCACTTCCAGCAGGCCAGACATAATGTTTGCAGTGTGCATGTGTGCAAGGTTTCAATCTGCTCCTAAAGAATTACACTACAATGCTGTCAAAAGGATTTTGAAGTATTTGCAAGGAACTAAAGAAGTTGGCTTGTGGTATCTAGGTAATATTTCATTAAGTTTAACTGGATATTCTGATTCAGATTTTGCAGGTTGCAAAATTGATAGGAAGAGCACAAGTGGAACCTGTCATTTGCTAGGATCAAGCTTGATCTCATGGCAATGCAAAAAGCAAGTTTGTGTAGCTCTCTCCACTGCTGAAGCAGAATACATTGCAGCAGGGAGTTGTTGTGCTCAAACTATATGGCTAAGACAGCAATTAAATGATTTTGGTATCTTACTTAACCATATACCTCTGCTGTGTGATAATACAAGTGCAATCAACTTAACCAAAAATCCTGTCATGCATTCAAGAACCAAACACATTGAAATTAGGCATCATTTTCTAAGGGAACACATATCTAATGGAACATGTGATATTAAGTTCATTGGTACTGATTTACAACTTGCTGATTTGTTCACAAAACCATTAGCCAAAGATAGGTTTAATTTTCTGCTTAATGAATTGGGTATTATAAATGTCAATTGTACCTAGCAGTGAAAAAATAAATCTGTTTATTCGCAATTGAATGTGTTTATTTTCTGCACTGATATGCATTGATGACTAGGAAAGAGAAATTTTGATCTTTGACTGCTTGACTGACCTAGTGGGCATTAACCTCTGTACCTTTGACGGTTTTTGGTCATGGTTATGTAACCGATTTGATGGTTTGGGTGCTCAATAAAGGTTTGAGTGTATACATCGTGACCCTAAATATTTGGTGCATATTTTCAAAGATTCTCTGCACAAATTCAGAGCATAAAATCTTCATGCATATCCACTCATAACTGCCATATCAATCCATTTATTCTGCTATAAATCTGTGTGAATATTTGCTATCCACATTGGCTGCCTCTCTTTGATTCTCACCATTAGAAACAAGAGATATTTTTTGGTTCAACCATGGCTTCGTCTTCAAGACAAAAACAGAAAGGCAAGGGAAAGCAAACCACCTCTCAAGGTGTACTAGAAGGTTGGTTCGCTGGAAATGAAGAAGGCATCAATGCCTACATTCACGAGACAAGCAGGAAGCAGATCAACATACCCAAGGTGCTGGATTTCAACTGGCTGAAATCTGAAAAACTGGTAGAAACAAGGGCTGTGTTGAAGCACCAGAAACTGAAAAAGCTGCTAGAATTAACGGGTAATGTATATCCTGACTTGGTTAAGGTGTTTTACACTAACCTCACATTGGATGGGAAGAATGTTGTTTCTTATGTGAAAGGAATTAAGATGAAGATCACAAGTGAGGTGTGGAACTCTGTGGCTGGAATAAAATATGCTGGATTGAAAGTAGGAAAGGGAAATACCAGTGGAATTTCAGAATTCAACAAGCTGCAATATTATAAGAGTTGCGTGAGGAATCCTACAGAGAGTATAAGCAGGTTCCATGCAGGGCATTTGAACCTCACTCCACGTCTAGTTGCCTACATCATAGCATGGCAACTTATTCCAAGAGGGACAAACCATGCTGTCTTACATGAAGAGGATCTCATTCTCCTATATTGCATCATGAACCAGATTAAGGTAAACTGGGTTTTCATTATCAATGAACACATGCTCAAATAAAAAAAGTTGGCTGATTACCGATTTCCCTATGCTATAATTGTTTCCATATTGATTGATTACTTTGGTATTGATGTTACAAATGAGAGAAACGACCTTATCAAGGCTGTAAGTAAGATTGATACTTCAACTCTCACCAAAATGGGTTTTCACAAAATTGAGGACAAGTGGGTGGTTCTCAAAGGGAAGGACCCTCAAGCAGAACATGAGGCATCAAACCTCCACAATGAGGATGACGATGAAGCTGCTCCTATGCATGATGACTCACCTGCTACCAAGTCTGTGCATGAGGAAGTTGTTCCAAATGCCATAGTTGCCTATCAAGCTCTAGAATACCGAGGAGAACCAATGTCTATGTTTGAAAGGCAAGTGTTGTATCGTCTTGATGTAATGTCTGCAAAACAAAGGGCATACTTTGATACTACTCATGCAAGGTTTCAACACCTTGATGATCAGATTGAAGGGGTTCAGGCACAACTTGCAGAGCTTTACTACAAGGATCAGTAGTCATCTGTTTTTAATGCTTTCTTTATCAGCTTTCAAATGTTTGTAATGGTAAACAATACGGTTTTATTTTCTAGACTATTATGGTTATGATTTCTGTTTCATATTTGTTTTCCCTATGCTTATATGCTGTTTGATGAATCCAAAGGGGGAGAAAAATAGCTGCTGAAAAATAGCTCACCATGCTAGGTGAAGCTAGCTGAAACAGGGATTTAATTTTGCACCTTAAAACCATTTCTCATACTATGCAATGTTGTTGTTTTTTTTCTGGTTTAAAATCTGGTGCAGTGCAGGTGCTTAAAGCAACAAAGCTATGAGTTTAGCTATGGGGATTTGTCTCCATCAAACAGGGGGAGATTGTTGAAGATGGTTGCTGCCCCTTCAAGATTGTGTTTGATGAAGACTTCTATGTATATTTCATGTGTATATTGCTTTGCTTTAAGTGTGTCTTAGGTAGTGCTTAGAGGTTGTCTAAGAGTGGGCTTTTTGCTGAGTAACTCACCTCATAACCACTGGCCATGTGATAAGAACAAGCATAAGTTTTCTTAAGCTGTTTTTCACATGTTTTACAAAAAACACGTTTACTGCATAAAAATAAATCTGTTCTTTTCTAAATATACAGATTCATTTTTACACTGATGCCTTGGCTAAGTCTTGTGAAAATTAGATTTTGTGCATCATGTATTTTGACTAAGTCTTCTATCTTTCAAAACGACTGTGTTTCAAATAGTTAAGCTTTTCTGTTTTCGTTTTGAAAAATAAATATGTTCATCTGTAAATGAATAGATTCTTTTTTTTTTCTGGTGCCATATCTAGCTTAAACGTTTTTCAGTTTTATCTCAGCACCAGAATGGTTGACTAAGTCTCCTCACTTAACAAATTCTCTAACTGCTTTTGAAAATAAATCTGTTCATTTTATAACAGCTTTAACTATTTTTCAAAATTCTGTTATAAGTTGGTTTTCTATAAAATGAAAAACTTGTTTCTGAGTTTAAATATCGTTCATACATTTGCAAAAACAAGTTTTTACAGCAGAGAATTAAGAGTTTACAAAGGATTAGCATTTGTTCTTCAAAGATTTCGAAAATCACAAAGTGCTTGTTCTAGGTTTGGTTCCGAAAGCTTGGTGTGAGGTGCTGCTACTGTTCTAGCAATCTTGCCTACTAGTTTAAGGCAGATCTTTGTATCCTCAATCAGGTGTATTCGTTTCACTTCTCATTTCTTGTAACAGTTTGGTTGAACACTCTTCTTGATAGGTTTTCTTGAAGAGTGTGTGTGAGCTGATATAGGTTTTTTCAGCAAGAGTACCTAAGTTCTTGTGGGTTTCAAGAACAGTGGGAATTGTGTTTGTTTGTATTGTGATTTAGTGAATTTCACCTTGGTTTTAGGTGAAGACTGGATGTAGCTCAGTTGAGTGAACCAGTATAACTGCCCTGTGTTCATTCTCTCTCAATCTCTGCAATTAAGTTTCTGCATAATTGTTAAAACAGCAAAGAAATAAATCTGTTCAATCAATAATAAATCTGTTCTTTCTGGGCTCGTTTCATCCTGTTCTTAATTTCTGGAAAAGTTCTTTTATTCTGATAAGAACATATAAAATTTGTTAAAAGCCACTGGAACAAATTGACTGTGATAGGTTGCTCAAGAAACTGTCAAAGCTATTAATTGAACCTTAAACAATTGCTTAAAATTAAAGCTTGCTGTTCTGTGACTCACTGTTCTTAATTTCTGGAAAACTGTGTGTTTCAAGAAGAACACTTATAATTTGTTAAAAGTCACTGGAACAGGTTGATTGTAAAGGTTACTCAATTAATTGGCATGCTATCAATTGAACCTTAATCACTTGCTTGAAACTGAAGTTTGCTGTTTTGTGTTTCACTGGTTTTCGTTCTAATATCAGTGTGTGTGCATCTGGAAAATCTATCTGCATAATCTTGTGATTAACCTTGCTGTATAAACGCTTTTCAAACAAAAACAGTGCTGAAATAAATCTGTTCATTTTCACATAAATTGATTTATTTTCTGTAAACTGTGTTAAACACTGTTTCTGCGAGAAAGTTTTAAAAGGTCAATTCACCCCCCCCCCCCCTCTTGAACTTTGGCACTATTAAACCCAACATTATGTAGTGATGTATTGGTAATTCCTAATTTGAGGTCCTCCAACACTATCTTCTTCCATTTAAAGATATTCATTCTCCGTGTTTGCCCCAACTCTCATATCTCAATTGACCAAAATTCCATATTGTTGATGTAATTGCTGCTTTGAAACTAAGAACAACATATAAAATCTCTTTGTCTATAATTTTTTTTCTCTTAACTATTTTTCTTCTAAAATATGGTGCCTTTTTTAAATTATTTGTTATTATTTTATTTACTATATACTTTTCGCAATCTTTCCATAAGATGAAACTATTTCTTTGTATTTGGTGTCCGTCACACTACTATTGTGACTTTTGTTGTTAATTCTTAACCACAAGAACTTTACATGTAGTTGCTTCCTTCTCAAAGGTTGACAAAGAACGTGCAAGTAGTTCTTATGTAGTTCACATTCTTTTTTTTTTCAGAATAACATAGAATCTCACAACTATTTTTTCAATTACCATTTCCTATGTCAGTATGTATCATCTTCTAATATATTTTTTTTGTAAATTTGATGCTTTGATCAAATTAAATATCTTCACATTAAATATAATTAACTCGATCAAAGATTACAAATGAACACACAACATTGATGTTTGTTTGCTAATGAAAATAACTTTTTATACATTTGAATTCTATGTTTAAAAGATGACTTCTTAATAAAAATCAAAATAATAATGGAATCATGAAGATAATATTTTCTCGTAATGAAAATTAATCAAATGTCAGTTTGATATAGAAACATCATAGGTTAATTTTTTAGTTTATTTATTACCAACATAATCTTATTTATTGAAGAAAGAATCCTCAAATTATTATAACAAAAAGTTGAAATCAATAAATCTACAACTAAGTGGAGATAGATTAGAATAATTATTTTTTTATAAATCTTACATTACACAAGCTGTCAAAATATTTTGGATGTAAATAAGTTTATTTTAATAAACATATATGACTTATGTTTTTTTAATAAGACTACCTATTTTATAATTTTTAATTTAGATGATGATAAAACATATACTGCATTTATTGTTTTTTTATGAGGCAATAAATTCTCCCAATCATTACACAGAAGAAAAAAAAATTGTGTCATTAAAA
The DNA here is from genome assembly GCF_000499845.2 of Phaseolus vulgaris. NCBI lineage: Eukaryota > Viridiplantae > Streptophyta > Magnoliopsida > Fabales > Fabaceae > Phaseolus > Phaseolus vulgaris. Next base: position 34,665,238 of record NC_023756.2, on the reverse strand, counting down.
TGACATCTCCCTCCTGCATTACCTCCTAACATATACAAACTTCCTACTATTTTATATAGAGCATTAAGTATACATAAATAAGATGTCCTTAACCCCTCCTTACAACAATTACAACAATAAAAAGTGTAGTCTCTGTCATCCAATTTAACAAGCTTGATAATTAGATTATGTCTCCATTTTATGTTGTTGATGCTTTGTTTGAAGTTCCAAAAAATGCTTTCTTTCCACAAATGTCCAATAGGCCTTGCCTTTCCTTTTGATTTTGTTTGGGTAGTTTTCCCCTGATTGAGGAAAATTAGCCTCCTATAGATTTGTTGTTTCTAACTCTCCTCCTTGTCATGCATATGCTTTGATATTTGCAACAAAGAATTCCCTCAATTGAAATACTGATACAATGTATGTCCTATATCCCTACAGAACAATGGTCGGGGAGAAAAAAATGTAATAATACTTGTTTCTCTAATGTACATATTCTTACTTAATCAATGTCATTTTCTACACTATCCTAATCTCTCCTTTTAAATTCAGGCTAAGTTGATTCTATTTTAATTTAAAATTTAGAAAATGCGCCAAAATGTAACAATGTAAGCCAATAGTTTTACTCACTATCTTGGCCAAAATTACCCATTTAGGCACCAATCTGAGTAGGAGAAACAAACTTTTTTGTTCTTATGTGTTATCAAGATCCATGCTTTTAATTGTATATATCGTACCCTCTTTGGTGAACAAACCTTCGTGATCTTTTAGATCACTCTCTAGACAATTCTTTGTCTTACTCATGAGTAGTTGTTTGTTAAAGAATACTTGGTGGGTTAGTCAGAAGTGATTATGATACAAAAGAGTACTCAAGTTTATAACTAGAAGTGATTTTGTTTCGAAACAATACTTGGTGTGTTAGCCAAAAGTGACAACGATCTGAAAGAATATTTGTGTTGTAACTTGCATTGTCACTCTTCATAGTGACACTCAATAAGTTGGTTTAGAGTTGGACATAGTTTGCACTATTAGACGAACCAATATAAAAACTTGAAAGTATATTCTTCTTTACCTCATCCTTTTAAAATTTCATGCTATTTTATGAGTGCTAACTTATGAATGACAATTTTCAAAACCAAATTTTTTTGAGGGTATTTGACAAATGGTCTATTAATTTAAAAACTATTGTTTGTATGTACATCAGCACCAGATGATATTAGTACATATATGCAAAAATAAATTAAAATACAATTCAACCTCTTCCTTTTATGTTTTAACCTATTTTCTTAATTTACATTAATTATTCAAAAATATTTTTGTTAGATTATTTTTTGTCAACTTTTCCATCCATGTTAATTGCAAGATTTTCTTTTAATTGATATTGGAAAAAAATTCCTAATTAAGGTTAGCTCCTAACTTTCCCACACAACATTAGAAAAAGAATTAATACTAGGAACATCCATTGAAAAATATTGATTGACCCAAAAAAAATTCCCACAAATATTAAAAAATTAAATTTTGGCTGATATTGATAAATAGATAACTTTATCGAGATGGGTTGATAAAAAAATATAAACAATTATTTTAAATGGATTCCAATTCTATCATGTTTATACTCGACCACTTTATACAAATTAAGGAAATTCTCTTTGTATTTTTATAATTTTTGTATACTTCTCCATAAATATGAAAATTACTACTTTATACTTTTGGTTTATGAAAAAATGATTTTATAATTATGTAATCTAAAAGTTATTTTTTTTATAAAAATAAAGCTTTCAAATTATATAATTTATGTATAATTTTTGCTTGATTTTTTTTTTTAATTGTACGATCTAAAAGTTATTTTTAGATGAAAAACAATTTTTGCATTAGTAATCGAAAAGTGTTTTCTAATTGCATAATCCATAAGATATTTTTTAACTTTTGAATATATAATTTTTTTAAATTATTTTTTTATAAAAAAAATAATTTTTAAATTGCATAATCTAAATATTTACTTTCTTAGTTAAAATATTAACAATAATCACAATAACAAGACAATGAAAAGAGTATAGATAAAAAACCAAAAGAAAAAACAAAGAGTGAAAGAAACAATTTGATTTTTTTAATAAAGATGGGTAAGCCAAATAAGCCTAACCCAATTTATCACTCTACCAAATAATATAATATACTATAATAAATTAAAAAATTACTTCTAAATATTTTTCTTCAAAAACATATAAAATTATAACAAAAATTGATGAGACGACCATTCTCAATTTAGACTCTCAATTTAGACGTTTCCTTCTTTTCTTTTTCTCTAAATGAATTTAGACCTTTTCTGTAAAACATACATTCGACATCCAAATTTATTTTTTATTTTTTAAATATCCATATTTGTCTTACATTATATATTTATATATTTTATTTACATTTAATTTTTTGTCTAGCTCTTTAATTTCACATTACATATATAGAATTTAATTAAGAATGATATATACTTTATACAAACTTTATAGTATATATTTTAACAATGAAGAGAGTTTCTAAAAAATAAGAATAAACTATCAATTTGGGTACTAATACAATTATTAAAAGAAATAGATTATAAGTAATTTATTAAAAATAATAAATTGTTAAATGGTTCCTGAATTTTATTAATTTCATCGTAGAAGGAACTTTCTTGGATTTGGTACCATTGACGATCAACGTTGTGGTGGATTTAGCGTGAATTGGCAACGTAGGAGGAACCTCTTTGGAACAATCACTGCCGCATCACCGTATTTTCCGCACTAGAATTGCACTCTGTACGCAATTGATTTATCATTTTTTTTTGTATTTTGAATTTTAATACACTTCTTTTTTTCACTCTTTTATAGCACTTCAAACTACTAAAATCCAGAGTTTTAGAATTTTTCTCCAACATAATTAATTTTCATAAGAAATTTTAGTCAGCACAAAAACTGGAAAACAGAGGAAACCTATGCTGGAATTAAAAAACAGAATTAAGAAACTTCAAAGACACAATATAATTGATGTAAATGAACTTGCATAGATCTAATACACAAGCATGAACTCAAATCTAAAAATAAAATGCACCAAAGGATCAAAAAACAGAATTAGAAAACTGCACTCAAGGAAAAATCAATCAACCAAAATTATCAATAAAAGTACTACATTGAATGGATGACATTTTGGGAGAAACATGACCAGACAAAACATATATGGATTCAAAAAACAAAATGACTCAATACAATGAATTTGTACCAATTAAAACAGCAAGAAAGACTCAATTAAAGTAAAAACTTTTCCACACAACCATAGCTCTGATACCATATGATATGAGTTAATTTTAGGATTGTTCATTTGATTAGTGACACTTTACTTAGATTTAGATTTTAGTATCAACATAGGTGAGAAGCCTAAGGAAAATTCCCACTGGACATTAACTTAACAAGTGTTAAGTAGATGTGAAGGTTCATTTCCATAAGGCCAAAGGAAAAACACAATTAATGGTGAAGATGAATGACAAATATAGGTGCAGAATTTAATCAAACACAAGATATGCAAGACATGAACCGAATTGAAATTCAAGAACAAGAACAAGAAGAAGGCATATTTTGGAATTGAAAATAGGAATGGAAATGGAATGGAAAAGAGATGAGTGAAAGGAAACATAGGAGTGGTGGATTTGTGAATGATCACGCCATTTGGATGGTGAATTTGATCCAAGATAAGTGTAGATTCCGCCACTTGAGAGCTCACAACACTCACAAGATAAAGACTCATGGTTTAGAGAGACAATGCTCACAAAACTCTAACACAATTTGTGTATAGTAACTTTACTCTTCATTCAACTTGTGAATACATGAGGTAGGCCTTCCTATTTATAGATTTAGGAGCCTTGGAAAAGAAGAAAGGAGGGTAGAATGGGAAAAGGGAAAAGAAGTGGGCAATCATAGGGTTTGACTAAGTCAATCCCGTATTCTAGGCTTATCCTTCTAGAAACTAGGTCAAAATGCCTTCAAATGGGCTATGAACAAGCTGGAATGCTACCCACACCCCCTACTATGCTAAAGGCACTTTATTCTAGCTTATTTCTACTATTTGGACCCCTACAAATGAGCCCAACTTATTTACAACATTTCTTACTCACTTAAGAAGACTAGCAGGAAGAATTTGATTTGCTCTGGCTCATGGCTTCTTCTTCTGCTTATATTGTCTTGATGTTTGGTGAGCCCCAACTTTATATTTGGAGATGACTGCCCTTTTTGGGTTTTTCTTGTAGTGGCTTTAGTCATCTTCGGGTTTGTATCATGCTCCCCAGGTACGAAAGAATTCGTCCACGAATTTAGTAGCCCTACAAATAATAGAGTGAGTTTGTTCACATGAGTTATATACGGTAGGGGTGAAGCAATCTTATTTTCGTTAAGCTTAGGGAGATGATATGTTTGAATTCTAGCTACATGACATGTTGGGAAAGAATATTTGGGGTTGAAATGAGTGTTGGAAAATCCTCTTAGAAGGTGAAAACCTTTAGGAGGTTTTGGAATATCATCCCTAAACTTCTTAAGCAAATATGTCAAGTATTTAGAATGGTTAGGTAATGGAAAAGACAAGGAAGAAAAACACCTTGGAGGTGAAGTGATGATACTCATGTGATCTTGTTCTTCTCTTTCCCTTTCATTTTCATTTTTGATTTGTGTTTTTATTTGGTCTTGATTAACCTCTTGTATCATTAGGGTTCTTTTATTTGGACAATTGGCAGCTATGTGCTCAAAACTTAGACATTTAAAACATTTGGGTCTTGATGTTTTGGTGGGTGACTTAGGGGTAGAGGGTGAAAGGGTGTTTTTAGAAACTTTTTGGTTAGAAGTGGGTTCTTTTAAAAAAAAAAAGGAGAAATTTGTGTAGAAATTTTGGTTGCATCTTTCCTAGAAGAGTGAGAAATGGTGTCTTTTGAAATTGTATCCTTCCAAGAAGATTTGTAGAAACCATCATCATGAGTATTTTTGAAAGTTATTTTTTCCAAAATGTGTGATTCTACCTTGATGGCTAGGTGAACCACTTTCTTGAAATAAGAGTACTCATGTAAATCTACAAGATCTTTAATTTCTTTTCGCATACCACTTACAAACCTTTTTATCTTTGACTCTTCATTATCATGCATATTCATTTTAGTCAAAGTTGTTTCTAATTCATGAAAGTATTCAACTACCATCCTATGTTCTTGATGAAGCCTTTGGAACTTCAACAAGTGTTCCTTCCTAGGAGGAAGAGGAACAATCCTCGCGCGCATGCATGCCTTTAAATCATACCAAGAGACCATGGGCGGCCTCTTGTTTAGCCCAATGTCCAATACAAGATGGTGCCACCATTGTTTGGCATAGTCTAAGAAAACTTAGGAAGCTAACCTAACCTTTTGGTCTTCGGTGACCTTATACACATGAAAAATATGTTCAACCTTAGCTTCCCAATCTAAATACAAAGAAGGATCATTAGACCCATGAAAACTAGGTAACTTTACAAAATTAAATGAATGTTGTTGTTGTGGTTGGTGATGATGGTGCTTTTTGGAAAAATTGTGCAAACTCCTTTTGTCCTTATCTTGTTGATTTTTCCTTGCATGAACTTCTTCTAGTCTTTGCAATCTTTTGGCAAGTTGGCTTATTTTCTAATCTTTATGGACAATTTGCTTCTTGACCTCCACAAGTTCTTCCAAAAGGTGAGCTTTGTGATAGGATTTGGTTTTGGAAGATGCACCACTTGAAATATTAGCCATCACAACAAACAAACACAACACAAAGAGAAAACAATTAAAGAAAACTTGTTAGCAAATAAAGCAAAAGAAAGCTTGTTGTAATAGGCCAAAAAATTCACTCAAATCACTCCAAGAAAATATATTTTGTCCTTAACCAAGTCTCCTTGTGGATTGGATGAGCTTCAAGTGAAATATGCCAAAGCAAACTACACTTACTCAAAGAACAAATCTCCACAAAACTTAAGGAAGCAAGAAAAGACAAGCAAGAAAAGGTATAAACAAGAAATAGCTAAACCAAAACAGAATAAAAGATATGAAAAAACTTGGAGAAGAATATGAAATGAAAAAGACAAGCAAGAAAATAAGGCACTCAAAGAAAATCTAACACACAAAGGAATCCTAAAGAATAGTACTAGAATAGATGAAGAAAAACAAAAAACAGTGCTACTGAAATTTTTTGAATAAAATGTGTGTGACTTAAAAGATTTAACTAGAATTGGATAATGCAAACTGGAAAGTGAAATTTAAACCACTGAAAATTCAAGATGTTATCTCAAAATAGGCACGGGAATCACACAAAAACAACGCCAATTAATTGTGATAAATTTTTCAAATATATTTGAAGAAGAAATAAGATAATGCCTAACATAATTCAACCCAGTTACTCTCAAGCATGATTTTTTTTTTTTGCATTCTTTTTCTTTATTTTTTACAATAAAAAATAATTAAATGTGAAATTTTAAGATCCATTCAAATCAGATTTGAGTAAAAAATTATTAAAAAAAGTAAAGCATAATATTAATATTGTTATTAAAATGAGTAGATAACATAATTTTTAATAAACTTACATAAACCAAATAATAACAAGAATTACAACATAAATTCATAAATTTACTATAAAACTTTATACATTATAATTAATAATAGATGTCCAATTCCAAATAAATAACATTGAATTTGTTTAACATAGATGTAATAAAATTAAAACTTTAAATTTAAATAAATTTAATTAATTCCGTTCGGATTCTTAGCTCGATAATACGAGTCTAAACCATTAATATGATTACTTCATCGTAAATAAAAAAAAGTTGAGAAGTAGAATAAAAATAAAACTGAAAATTATAGTAGAAGAGGAAAAAAAATGTTCGAGAAATCTATTATGTGCAATTCTTTAAAACAAAAAACCTAAAAATAAAGGATTGAAATATTCACATGATATCAAATTTACTTGGATAAACTTTTTGAATACTTTTTATTCACTCATGAAACCTCAATCTCAATCAAATCAAGGAAGTACCAAATAATTTTAGGGAAAAGATTTCTTTATTATTTGATAATTCTTTGACTGAATAAAATAGATCTTCACACAAAATCTAGGAAACAATAGAATTGTTAAACCTAACCGACAAATCTATGGAAAAAACTACAATTTCTAACCTCACTTTGAGTGTCTAATTATGTTTTGTTAAGCTACAAATAAATATATATAGGTCGTAGGTCTAGTTAAGGTGGTGGATTGAGTCATGAGATTTCCTTAGTAAAGAAAAATAAAATAAAAGTGGGTTGGACATTTCAATCCACCTAAGTGTAGACCCATCCTACACAAACATTCCTTAGATAAACTTGTCTTACATAGACATGTCTTACCTAGACCTGTCTTAGATATACCTGTATTAAATAGACCTATCTAACATATCATATTCTTTAAAGTTTTATTGTTTTGTACAATTGTTTATACGTTAAATATAATTGATTATTGATTTATTTGTAAGTAAATTTAATATATATGTTATTAATAACAAATTATTTATATTTATTTACATATAACTGAAAAAGTTAGATTTTATTTACTCTTCTACTTTAATTTTTTTCCTTACACAGTATATTTTATTATTTACATGCAATAAATAATAAATACTTGATCTTTTAAGTTTTTTAACTATTTGACTTTATTTTGCTTATGGTAAATCCTTGTTTAGCGAGAGGAATTCAGTTTGCAATGAAAAATTTACTATAACATTGTCAAAAGAATTTTTTTAACTTTTTTTTTCATATGTACATTTATACGAGACAAATAAAAAAAATGACATTAAAAAAACAGAGAAAGTATTATTTAATATTTATATAAATGCTACAGTAAATAAATGCATGAAGTAAGTACTTTTATATAAAACTAAACTTATAATTCTTAAAAAATATTTATAATAAGAAAGTATTTAATGTTTTTATTAATGTTTTTACAGATTAAATTTAAAGTATTAGAATGATGTATGTATTTATAATATGAAGTTATTTAGAGCATATATTTATTAAAACATGAATGTATCCGTTTTTTTTATATAGTCTACGTTAATAAGTTAAGTGCATAATATATTAATTATATATTATATTTAATAAATATAATAAATGATATTATTTAATGTTTATGTAAATACTAATAAAACAAATACATTCATTAAATATTTATATTTAATATGTGTTTATAATATGAAAATATTTTAATTATGTATTTATAATTTTTACATATTAATACACGCATTTATTTAGAAGTTCGTGTGTACTTACTATTTGATGAAAATATTTATTAAAAACTTGTATTTATCTGGTTTTAAATAATAATAAATTTAATTTATACATGAAAGTATTTATGTATTTATTTAATGTTAAAAATAAATATTAAATGCTTAATTCATCTTGCTAGAGTGAAGGCCTATATATATTAGTGCAAAGTTCTTATCAACAAAATGAAATAAGACACTCAAAATGGATGGTAGAATTGAGAGCGGTAGAATTGAGAGTTTGTTCTATTTTTTTTATATGTGAAGATCTATCTTAACCAGTTAATGAAGTATCAAATAATTTTATAATAAAATTTATTTTTTAAAATTATTTGGTACTTCCTTAATTTGATTGAGATTTGATATTTCACTTAGAAGGAAGTATTCAAAGTGTTCATTGAGAAGACTCACAAAAATTTTAATATGATGGTGATCTCTAAACTAGGTAGTAAAAAACATGCACAAATTAGATAATTAATTATTAACTTTTTTCCATATTTTCCTTACAACGCAATTCAATCAATAAATCTCTACTAATCTTATCATGAATAAAAGAGTATTATTAGTAAAACTAAAAGAAAAGGAAATTGTACATGAAAACAAAATTTTCATCAAATAAAAAATTAATGTTTATATATTTCACTACAACTTTAAAATAAAATAAAATAAAATTTTCATGACTTCAATTAAAAAAGTTTAATCTGACGTAAAATCGTATTTTGGTATATATATATATATAAATATATATAATTTTTAAAAATAATCTATTTTTTTAAATTAAGTCAACAATTTTGTGTAAATGGTTTGGTAGAGGAGACGTATAGGACTAAGTTTCCAAATAATTATATTATCCTCTTTGAAAAGGATGACACTGACAAAGGAAGAAGATGTTGATTTCCATGTCAAGATATTTGAAGAAGAAATAACATGATCCCTTTCTCCCAACATATGAAAAAGTTTTGCATTGTTTTTCTTTATTTTTACCATTAAAAATAATTAAATTTGGAACATTCAGATCCATTACAATCAGATTTAAGTAAAAATGAGTAGATAACACAATTTTTAATTAACTTGCATAAACCAAATAATAACAAGAATTACAACATAAATTCATAGTTGTATTATAAAAAATTATACATTATAATTAATAATACATACCCAATTCCCAAACAAATGACATTGAAGTTGTTTAAAATAGCTGATGCAATAAAATTTTAATTTTAACTTTTTAAAAAAAATAATTGGTTCCGCTCGGATTCTTAGATCGATAATACGAATCTAAACCATTATTATAAATAGTTCTTCGTTAATAAAAAAATGTTGAGAAGTAGAATAATAAAAGTGAAAATTATAGCAAAAAAGGAAAAATATGTACTGCAAATTAATCCAGTGCATTTTTTTTGCTAAAAAAATCTAAAATTAAAGGATTGAAATGTTCACCTCTTATCAGGATAAAGTCTTTGAATGCTTTTTATTCACTCATGAAATCTCAATCTCAATCAAATCAAGGAAGTACCAAATAATTTTAGGAAAATGATTTCATAATTACTTGATACTTCATTGACTGAATAAGATAGATCTTCAGACAAAATCTAAGAAACAATAGAATTGTTAAACCTAGAAGAAAAATCTATGGAAAAGACTACAATTTCAAACCACTTTGAGTGTATTATTATGTTTTGTTGAGCTATAGACACATATATATAGGTAGATCTGTCTCAGATAGACCTGTCTTAGATAGACCTGTCTCACATAGACCTATCTTACATATACTTGTCTTACATAGACTTGTTTTAGATACACCTATGTTATGTAGTTTATTTAATTTTTCTTTAAAATCTTTATTGTTTTATAAAATTGTTTGTATGTTAAATATAATTGATTAATGATTTATTCAAAGGTAAATTTAATATATAATTAAATTATTTATATTTATTTACACATATACTGAAAAAAGTTGGATTTTATTTGATGTTCCTTTAACTTTTTTTTTGCACAATATATTTTATTATTTGCTTACAATAAATAATAAATACTCAATATTTTAAGTTTTTTAACTATTTAACTTTATTTACTTAATGTACTTGTTTAGCATGAGAAATTCAAATTTTGTAATGAAAAAATTGCTATAACATTGTGAGTAGAAAGTTTTTAACTTTTTTTCCTATATGTGTGATTTCTTTTATCCGCTCATGTGTGGGTTGACCTTCATTTGTATGAGACAAATCAAGAAAATTGAGATGTAAATCTTATATGGTTTACCAATTTCAATTACTATCCAACAATTAAGCATTACAAAACTTATTTAACTAACAGTTCCTCAATTTTTAAGTAATCATAATTATATATTATAAAATGATATTATCTATTATTTTATTATTTTTTTTAGGTTTATTTATTCAAACCAAGTTTCTTTTTTGTTTTAATGCTTTTTAAGTGAGTTTACTTGTTGTATTTCTTTAACTTTTTATTTTAATGTATATTTATATGTCATTGCATTTTATCTTTGAAATTTTTTTCTATATTAATTAAATTAAGAATATAATTGAGAATATGTTATAAAATGGAAAAAATACTATTATTTAAAAAAAAGAGAAAGTATTATTTAATATTTAGATAAATACTATAATAAATAAATGCATAAACTAAATACTTTTATATTACATTAAACTTATAATTCTTAAAAAATATTTATACTAAAAAAGTATTTAATGTGTTTATTTATGTTTTTTTACAGATTCAATTTATATATTTATTAGAATAATGTATGTATTTATAATATGAAGCTATTTAGTGCATATATTTATTAAAAACATGATTGTATCCGTTTTTTTTTATAAAATATACATTAATAAATTCAAATTCAGTGCATAGTATATTAATTATTTATTATATTTAATAAGTATAGTAAATGATATTATTAATGTTTATGTAAATACTAATAAAAAAATACATTTATTAAATATTTATATTTAATATGTGTTTATAATATGAAAGTATTTAATTATGTATTTATAATTTTTACATGTATTTATTAGAAGTTTGTGTGTATGTACTCTTTGATGAAAATATTTATTAAAAACATGTATTTATATGGTTTTAATGAATGATAAATTTACACATGAAAGTATTTATATATTTATTAATATTAAAAATAAATATTAAATGTTTAATTGTTCTTTGTTACATTGAAGGCCTATATATATTATGCAAAACTCATGAACAAAATGAAATAAGGCACTCAAAGTGCGTGGTAGAATTGAGATTTGTCCTTTTTTTTATATGTGAAGATCTATCTTAATGAGTCATTGAAGTATCAAATAATTTTACAATAGAATTTATTTTTTAAAATTACTTGGTACTTCCTTGATTTGATTGAGATTTGATATTTCACTTGGTAAGAAGCATTCAAAGTGTTCATTGAGAAGATTGAGGAGAATTTTAATATGATTGTCACTACAAAAAAAATCACTTTTAGCGACCACCGAATTCGGTCGCTAAAATCACTATAATCGGTCGCTAATCATATCTGCGACCGAAACAGTCACCAAATAAAGATGGAAGCGAAAACCCTGGTCGCAAAGCCGTTAGCGACCGAATTATAAAGTGGTCGCTACTTTGCAACCGAAATATCGGTGGCTAAATCGGTCACAGAGAATTTGGTCACCAAAATTTAGAAACTAAATTTGCAACCGCAAATTCGGTTGCTAAATTTGTCGCAGATAAATTTAGTCACCAAAATTCGAAAACCAAATTAGCAACCGAAATTTCGGTGACTAAATCGGTCGCAGAAAATTTGGTCATAGAAATTCAAAATCCAAATTAGCTACCCAAATTTCGGTGGCTAAATTGGTGGCTGAATTAGAAGGTAATAGCAACCAACATGTGATCTCTAATGATCCAATTTTTGTACTTTTGTTATTGTTATTGTTCGCACATATTTTTTGGTACACCTTTTCTCTTGTTGCTGGAAATTTTAAGTTTTATCTTGGTTATTTGATTGATTTCTTTTATCTTTAATGAACTGATGATGTTTTATGCTTATATCAATCTAATCAATTAAAAAACCTGAATAGAACCAATTAAGTTAGTTTCACTTTTTTAATTTAATCACTTAACTCAATAAAATCAATATTAATTGATTTTGGTATTAGATTTTCAATTCATAAAATTATGAATTCGAATCAAATTAACTAATAGTGTGCTTTTTTTTATTGATTATCATCCTTTTTACACAAAACTTCACTTGGTACTTACCCTAGCTTCTTTTAGACAACACTCTTCAATCAATTTGTTTTTATACAAAACATTGCTCTATCAAATTTCAATTAACTAGTTATCATGCATGATATACAAAATGCATCTAAATTTTCTTGTCAAGATATTGTCCACTTCATTATTTTCCATTTTATTATTGTGGAGTAAAACAGTATAAAAATTTGATCATTAAAGTATTACCAACCATTGTAATGAAGATTAACAAAACATATTAAGAAGGTGAATTTAAGTCTAACTCAATTTTATAAACCTAATTTGGTAAGGTAAATTTTGTATCCATCTACATATTGTTATTTGACCATATTTCTAGAAGATGTGAGATTTTTAACATGCTCCCTCCTACAGAGAACATGGAGTATATGGAACCTGATAGCAAGTGACACAATTGGTCTAATAAATCTCATTAGGATAGACACTAATATGATTTAATATCATATTAAGAAATTGAAATTTAAGTCTAACTTAACTTTACAAAAGTGTTTATAAAGTGAGGTTTACACTCGTATATATGTGTATGTGTGTGTATTATTTGGTCATATATCTAGAAGATATGAGATCTCCAAAAGACGTAAATGTGTTACTAGACCCTTGACTGCTTGATTGTGGACCTATCAAAAACATTCATATTCACTTCCTATCATACCATACTATTTTTGTTTTTTGTTTATTCAGCAATCAAACTCCATGTTATAGACTTGGTACAATGAATACCAACCCTTTCACTTGAGAAAAAAGAAAGGAACCTATCAAACTTAATAGTTTGCAACAACTTATAACACAAGCTTTATAGAGATAAGAATATGCCCTTAGTTTCTATCTCAAGTGTTAAATATCATATGTTGTTGCACAATACCTCAAGAACAACACAAACATATAAATCAAACCCCAACACTGTATATCCTTTGAAGGCATGTTTCATGATTGTTATCCCAAAGTGAAAATGAAGGACAATCTTTCTTATTTCACGTAATACTTCACGCCTACATAGATATTTAATGTCTTGAATAACCATTAAAATTTTATCTTTAAACACAAATATTCGTCTCATTCTATAAATGCTCCAAATAATAGCAAGCACAATCTTTTTCAATCCAAATTCTTAACTTTACCAATCCCACCATTATGATGTATAAAAGGTTGTATGACATAACAATGTAGAACCTTATTCAACTCCACCCATCTTTAATTGATATTCCACACTTCATAGGATTTGTTGCAAGTGAAGAAAATATGTTTAGTTGATTCATCACTGGAGTTTCAAAAAGGGCACAATAGCTAGTTAGGAGGGAGTAATATATTGGGCTTTTTTAAATTATCCTTAGTTAGGAGTCTATTCCAAAATAGCTTCAAAGAGAGGCACAAAGCCTTTGGTGGGACTTTGTAGGTCAAGAGCTTCTTCAATGTTCCATGTGGTTGGAATTCACCAATTTTTATGGCTTGTATGATATTGTATGCAGATTTGGGCAAATAGAGCTTCCTCCCCCCAAAACCTCATCTTCTTCTTATTCCTATGTAGTGATGTATTGGTAATTCCTAATTTGAGGTCCTCCAACACTATCTTCTTCCATTTAAAGATATTCATTCTCCGTGTTAGCCTCAACTCTCATATCTCAATTGACTAAATCGCATATTGTTGATGTAATTGCAGCTTTGAAACTAAGAACAACCTATAAAATCTCTTTGTCTATACTTTTTTTTCTCTTAACCATTTTTCTTATAAAATATGGTGCCTTTGTTAAATTATTTGTTATTATTTTATTCAGTATATACTTTTCCCAATCTCTCCATAAGATGAAACTATTCCTTTGTATTTGGTGTCCATCACACTATTATTGCGACTTTTGTTGTTAATTCTTAACCACAAGAACTTTACATGTAGTTGCTTCCTTCTCAAAGGTTCACAAAGAACGTGCAAGTAATTCTTACATAGTTCACATTTTTTTTTTCAAAATAACATAGAATCTCAACTATTTTTTCAATTACCTTTTCCTATGTTGGTATCTATCATCTTCGATTATAATTTTTTTTGTAAACTTGATGCTTTGATCAAATTAAATATCTTCACATTAAATATAATTAACTCGATCAAAGATTACAAATGAACACACAACATTGATGTTTGTTTGCTAATCAAAATAACTTTTTATACATTTGAATTCTATGTTTAAAAGACGACTTCTTAATAAAAATTAAAATAATAATGGAATCATGAAGATAATATTTTCTCGTAATGAAAATTAATCAAGTGTTAGTTTGATGTAGAAACGTCATAGGTTAATTTTTTAGTTTATTTATTGCCAACATAATCTTATTTATTGAAGAAAGAATCCTCAAATTATTATAACAAAAAGTTGAAATCAATAAATCAACAACTAAGTGGAGATAGATTAGAATAATTATTTTTTTTATAAATCTTACATTACACAAGCTGTCAATTTATTTTGGATGTAAATAAGTTTATTTTAATAAACATATATGACTGATTTTTTTTTAATAAGACTACCTATTTTATAATTTTCAATTTAGATGATGATAAAACATATACTACATTTATTGTATGAGGCAATAAATTCTCCCAAACATTACACAAGAGAAAAAAAAAAATTGTCATTTAAATCACATCTCCCTCCTGCATTACCTTCTAACATATACAAACTTCCAACTATTTTATATAGAGCATTAAGTATACATAAAGAAGATGTCCTTAACCCCTCTTAACAACAATTACAACAATAAAAAGTGTAGTCTCTGTCATCCAATTTAACAAACTTGATAATTAGATTATGTCTCCATTTTATGTTGTTGATTCTTTGTTTGAAGTTCCCAAAAATGCTTTCTTTCCACAAATGTCCAATAGGCCTTGCCTTTCCTTTTGAATTTGTTTGGGCTGATTTCCCCTGACTGATGAAAATTAGCCTCCTATAGATTTGTTGTTTCTAACTCTCCTCCTTGTCATGCATATGCTTTGATATTTGTGTTGAACCATGTGGTGTTCAAGCTTTGAAGAATCCAAATCCCTTGAAGGATGTTGAAGGCTTTGGTGTGCTTGCTGTTGTTGTGCTGTTGTAGTTAGGATCTGGGGTAGTTTGAGTGTTGTAATCCACTCTTGATTGAATCGAAAGCATAAGCACTCTCAATCTTTTTGAAAGAAAAATGTTTTTCAAACTAAGTGAAAAACAACCTGTTGTTTTGTCGAAACAACCGATTGTTTATACTTAAATGTGTTTAGAAAAGATTGAAAACTGTTTTTCACATATTTGAACCTTGAGAACCAAAACAACCGATTGATTCGAAGAAACAACCGATTGTTTGTTTTGGTACCATAACAGAAAAACTGTTTTATCTTTGACTGAGCTTTTAATGATTTAACTACATACGCTCCAGTCTTTATATGTTTTCACCAATCTTTAAATGCAATTAAATAGTTTGTTAAGATTTGATAACAAACAACATCTTTGAATATATACAGAAAAACAGATTTGAGTTTTTCAATCAACACAAGTTTTGAGATTTTCAAAGAGTTGAGATTTCTTAGAGATTAAGATTGATCAAAGAGTGTGAGATAGGATTTCTCTTGTATTGATTTCAGATTTGCTTCTGTAACAAGTGTAATCCTTGTATCTGTGTAAGAACATTCTGTGTGTTTGCTGAGATTGGTTGTGTGTTCTTTAGGGGATCAAGATCAGCAATCTTAGTGTGGTGTGTTGGCCAAGAGAAGTGTGTTTCTTGAAGGGTTCAAGGTCACTTTCTTGGTTGTGTTGTAAGTGATCTAGGTTTGATTGCTTAGTGGATTTCCTCAGTGGTTTCTGAGAAGACTGGATGTAGCTCTGGGTTTAGAGTGAACCAGTATAAACATCTGTGTGCATTCTCTCTATCCTTAATCTCTTTAAATTCTGTTTTGATATTTGCAAACTTGTATAAACAACCGATTGTTTCTACGAAACAACCGATTGTTTTTCTGGTGCTGTTGTTTTTGCTTTGTATTTTTGGCAAACTGATTTCCTTATCAATTGTTTCTCAAAGGAATTTCATTCTTAGCTTAAAAGTTTGTGAAAACCATCTTTAAACTATTTACCCCCCTCTAGTTTAAAGTCATCCTTTTTAACAATTGGCATCAAGAGCTTGGTTCTTGAAAGTTATTCAAGTTGATCCTAAAACTGTTTTTGATGGCTGATAGACTACCTTTTGGGGAAGGTGCTTCAATCAACAGACCACCTCTGTTTTGTGGTTTGAACTACCAATTTTGGAAAGTGAGAATGAAAATCTTTGTGGAATCTCTTGACAAAGGTATTTGGAATGCTATTGAAAATGGTCCTTTTGTCCTAAAGTTTGAAAAGGATGGATCCTCCATTGAAAAGCCTTGGTCTCAATGGACTGATTCTGAAAACAAGAAGGCCAAATTCGATTGCATTGCCAAAAATATAATAACCTGTGCTTTAAATTCTGATGAGTTTTTCAGGGTATCTCAATGCAAATCAGCAAAAGAAATGTGGGACACCTTGGAGGTAACACATGAAGGTACAAATGAGGTGAAGAGAGCTAGGAAGCATACTCTAATCCAAGAGTATGAGATGTTCAGAATGCTGAAAGGTGAAACAATTGCTGAAGGCAGAAAAGATTCACACACATTGTTAATCATCTCATGAGCCTTGACAAGACCTTTGAAAAGGAAGAGCTAAACATCAAGATTTTGACATCTCTTGATAGAGCATGGCAACCTAAGGTAACTGCTATATCCGAATCTAAAGATCTAACATCCTTGAGTATGGCTTCTTTGTTTGGCAAGCTTAGGGAACATGAGTTAGAGATGAATCAACTCAATGTTCAAGAAAGCGAAGACAAGCATGTAAGGAGTATAGCCTTAAAAGCTTCCAAGCATAAAGGCAAACAAGAGTCCAGCGATGATAGTGATGATGAAAACCTTAGCTTGCTATCAAGAAAGTTTAGAAAATTCTTGAAGAGGAACCACAACAAGGACAACAACAAAGATAGGTATGGAAACAAGAAATCCAATGATTTTAATTCCAATAACTATACTTGTTTTGGTTGTGGTGAGCAAGTTCACATAAAGGCAGATTGCCCAAACAAAAGCAAGGAGAAAAAGCCTAGCCACAAGGAAAAGAAGGGCAAGACAAAGAGAGCCTACATAGCTTGGGATGAAAATGAGATATCATCATCAAGTTCTTCATCAAGTGAAGATGAGAGAGCAAACATATGTTTGATTGCTGGAAATGATGATAAATCAAGCAGCTCAAGTGAGGTAAGTTCATGTGCTTCTTTAAATGAACAAAATTATAGTGAATTGCTTGAAGCTTTTCAAGAGACTCACGATGAAGCTAATTGATTGGTGTTTTCAAACAACCGATTGAAAGAACTTAACAGCTGGCTGGAAATGAGAGTAAAAGCACTTGAAGATGAGATTGAAAAATCAAAAAGAGATTTCAAAAATCTGGAAACACATTTCAAAAATTCTTCTTGCAAGTGTGACACTCTCATTTGTGAAAATTGTGAAAACCTTGAAAAGAAAGTGCATTATCTTGTAAGTACTGTGGATAAGCTTTCTAAAGGAAAATCCAACTTTGAGAATGTCTTGGCATCTCAAAACTGTGTTTTTGGAAGGGCTGGTTTAGGTTTTAATCCACAAAACAAACAAGATAAGTTTTTAAAAAGTTTTTCAAGAAAGCCAGTAAAACAACCGATTGTTATGTCGAAACAACCGATTGTTACATGCTTTTACTGTATGAAAAAAGGTCATTCGGTTAGATTCTGCAAAATAAGAAAGTTTTCTGTTCCTAGAGGCTACATGAAATGGATCCCTAAAGGATGTGAGGTTCCAAATGAGAAAAAGAAACCAATTGGACCCACATTTGTGAAAGGACCAAATCTTGTTGCTTGAACTCATGCTTATGCAGGAAATCTAAAGAAGTGTGAAAGACTGAGTCATCTGATCAAGTTCTTGGAAGAAAAAGGCCAACATTGAAGCTGAATCAATGTTCTAAAGCCCTCAACAGTTAAATAAGGCTTCTTGATCTCAAAATACATGGCTCATTGAAAGAACAACATAAAGGATAAGACCTTCCTTATCTCTGTTCCTAAGTTCTGTTTTTAAGTTCTTTTTATGGTTGTATAACCTCTTTAAAATGTTTAATTTCATCTGCTTTGAATTCCTTCTGTTCTTGTTTAAAAATTCAAAATCAGTTTTACTGCTGCAGAAAAACAACCGATTGTTTTCTCGAAACAACCGATTGTTTTGTGTCTGACAGCACTGCAAGAAGAATGGATTTAATTCTTTTTGAATTTCTGTTTGTTGCAGATCACATTTATGAAAGAAATCTTAGTCAATGAACCTATGATTGAAAGCTGTTCACGCTCAGAAAGAAGTTACAACAGTCATAAAGGAATATATTCCAAAATCTTGAAACTTTAAAAGCTTTTATGACTAGTCAAAGATCACATGTGATGACCATGTGATTTTCTGTTGTTTCTGACGTTTTCTGTGCAGGCCTTGGTCAAGTCTTTTCTCTCTGAAAATATGGTACCCACTCATGCTATTGAATGCTTTATGATTCTGTTTTTACTATAAAATATGTTGTTGTTGTTCTCTCTCACAAGAACAACCAATTGAGCTATCTCTTGCAACATCTCTTGCAATTCTTGTGTGAGCTTGTTTTTGCTTCTTCTCTGCCATCATGGAATCAAATCCTCCCACTTCAAAGAGAGTTAAAACCAGAGCTGTAAGGTCTGGAGGGAGATTAGAAGGCTGGTTTTCTGGAGACAATGATCTCATTGAAAGATATAGATTTGAGACTAGCACCAAAGTGATAAACAACCCTAAAGTTGTTTGCTTTGATTGGCTGAAAAGCCAAAAGCTGGAAAATGTCAGAAGGCTCCTCAAAGATCAATCTCTCAGAAAGTTCGTGAAGATGAAAGGAAACATCTATCCAGATTTGATAAGGGTGTTCTACACCAATCTAAAATTTGAAGGGAACAACCTTGTCTCTCATGTAAAGGGAGTAGATATGGAGATTACACATGATGTGTGGACTGCTGTAGCTGGTCTAAAATACTCAGGCCTCAGAATTAACAAAGGGAATCTTGGAGTAGTGGAGGACTTTAAGAAAGTTCAATACTACAAAAGTTGTTTGAAGAACCAAAATGCACAAGTTAGGACTTGTTCGGTTGATGGCTTAAGGCTTGATGAAAGGTTGCTAGCCCTCATTGTGACTTGGATTCTAACTCCAAGGGGGAGCAATCATTCTGTGCTTACTGAGGAGGATCTGGTGTATATCTTCTGCATTATAAAGAAGATCAAAATTAATTGGATACACATCATCAAAGAGCACATGCAAAAGGCAATGAGGTTAAGTGACTATCACTATCGATATGCTGTTTTGATTTCTAAATTTCTACTTTATTTTGAAGTGAACCTAGAGGATGAAACGTCTGAATTAGTCAAGTCAACTCAAGAGTTGAAAAATGGATCTCTCAGCAAAATGGGTTTCACCAAAGTAGGTAGCAAATGGATTAGCAAAGATGGTGACTTTGGAGCCTCATCTAGTGGTGCTGCTGAACATGAACAAGATGAAACTGCTGCAGATATGGATTTTCAACATGAAGATCTACCTGAAGCACATCAAAATGCTGGACCTAGTGCTGGTGCTGGAAATCAAGAAGAAAGGATGCAAACCATGTCCCTTTTTGAGAGATTCATGGTTAATAGACTTGATAGCTTTGCGGAGAATCAAAGGAATCTCCATGATTTGTGTGTAAGCAACTTCCAGAGCATCAATAACAGGTTTAACAGCATGGATGCACGCTTCATGACTCTAGATGAACAGATTGAGGCAGTTCAGAACCAGATTTTTAATCTTCAATATGCTGATGATGAATGAAGAAGAAAAACAACAGGTTGATATCTCAAAACAACCGATTGTTTTTGGTGTTTGTATTAGTCTTTATCTGCTACATCTCTTCTTTTTTTCTATTTATGAAGACAAATAGGGGGAGATTTATGCTGTGTTTGGTTTTAATTTCTGCAAAACAGTTGTATGGGTAGACCTTTATATGCTTTGTTTTAAGTTTTTCTTCTGCTCTTATTTTATGCTTCTGTTTCTATGCTAACCAAATATCAGAAGTTTTATGCTTTGTTTAAACTGTGTATTGCAGGAACTGCTTCAGATTCAATCGGAGATAACACAAGCATCAGGGATTTCTCTTCATCAAATAGGGGGAGATTGTTGAACCATGTGGTGTTCAAGCTTTGAAGAATCCAAACCCCTTGAAGGATGTTGAAGGCTTTGGTGTGCTTGCTGTTGTTGTGCTGTTGTAGTTAGGATCTGGGGTAGTTTGAGTGTTGTAATCCACTCTTGATTGAATCCAAAGCATAAGCACTCTCAATCTTTTTGAAAGAAAAATGTTTTTCAAACTAAGTGAAAAACAACCTGTTGTTTTGTCGAAACAACCGATTGTTTATACTTAGATGTGTTTAGAAAAGATTGAAAACTGTTTTTCACATATTTGAACCTTGAGAACTGTACCGCCCTGGTAGTCGGAAGTGATGACGTGGCATCCAACTACAGTATAGGCGTGTTGACAAGACGCCAGGTTGGCAGAAGGGAAGGAAGTCGGGGGACTCGTGTAGTCGCCAGTTATTAAGTTGGCGTGCTCCGATCTCCAGCATACCAGAACCGGCGATCACCAGGTTAAAGATGAAGTCGCCAGATGTAAACTCAGGCGACCAAGTTATCGGAGATCGCCGGAGTAAGCACATCGCCAAAGATGAAGGTGGTGCAGATTATGAAGGCGGCCGGCGAGACCACAGGGAAGGTGTACGAAGGCATCCTAACTCGCCAGTTCTAGTAGAGATCGCGCTCCCAAGTTAGCTATGCACTGGGCAGCACCATGCATAAGTAACTTAGCCAAAAGAGAGTCAGAAGCAGCGCCCAAGTCAAGGAGGCTCTAGATGATGGCACGTGTACGACTGGATGCGAGCCACGTGTCCAGCTACGTAACTGCCAGGAGAGAGAAAGTGACCAGGTATAAAAGGGTTTCCCAACGAACTTTCGAGGTACGCACGTTCAGATTACACTCTTTACGCTTGCGAGTTCTTGAGCATACTGTGAGAGAGAACATTGCACGGTTCCTTGAGAGTTCTTGAGTGTTATTGCTCTTAGTATTTGGTGGTTCGGTCACTGACTT
Source organism: Phaseolus vulgaris (assembly GCF_000499845.2). Classification (NCBI taxonomy): domain Eukaryota; kingdom Viridiplantae; phylum Streptophyta; class Magnoliopsida; order Fabales; family Fabaceae; genus Phaseolus; species Phaseolus vulgaris. Next base: position 34,643,485 of record NC_023756.2, on the reverse strand, counting down.
GGGCGTTGGAGTGCGATCGGCCGCAGCGGCGCCGCTCTGTTCTTTTGCAGGTTCTTGAAGTGGATCGTGACGAAGGACGGAGGTAGAAGCGGTGCACACGTCGATCCATTGACGAGGCAAGTTCCAACGTTTTGGTCAACAGGCAGGATCATCAGGCGCCCACCGTGGGGCCGTGTAAAACTTGTTCCCATCCGCAGCGTGAGTTCTTGGAGGTTTTCGTGATTTTCTGTGTGGTTGTGTGCTGGTGCAACCGTAGTTCGCTGTTCATCTAGTTTTGTTCGGTGATTTCTCGTTTTCCACCGTTCGTCTGGGTTTTTGTTCGGTGAAGTGAGATTTCCTGCTGTTTACGCGAGATTTGTTCGGTGAAGTTTGAGTTCTTTCGCTCGTTTGGTTATCCGTGGGAGAAGCGGTGTTTTCTGGTGGAGTTGCAGGTTTCTTTGGAGGTTCGCGGTGTTCTTGAGTTTTCTTGCGGAGTTTCGCGCAGTTTTTACCGGTTGATCGCTGAATCGATCGTAGCTGAAGTAAGTGTTGTTCGCTGCATTCTGTGATTCGCCAAGTTTCATGAGAAAAATGAGAAGCAATCGTTCAAGTCCAGTTGCGCCCGTCGCTGCTGAAGGCGCCGCCGCCATGACCATGGCGCAGATGGCAGAGATGATGCGTTCGTTGCAGGCAACTGTGGAAGCCTCGCGCATAGAACAGGCGAGAATGCATGAGGACCTGGTCGCCTCTCGGGCCAGGAATGATGAGCTCAGCAAGGTGACTGAAGAGCTGCGTCAAGCTCTTCAGGAGCAGCAAGGGCGTCCTATTGCTGAAGAGGTTGCGCCGTCGTCGCCACCTCGTGTTTTTCCTATGCCTTTCGATCAGGCGATTACTGACACGCCTATTCCTGCGAGTGTGGTTCCTGTTAAGGCTGTTTTTACCGGCGTGGAGGATCCAGAGGCTCATCTCACCACGTTCCATACGCAGATGATGCTGTCAGGGGGATCAGACGCCGTGTATTGCAAGATGTTCGTGAGCACGCTTCAGGGAACGGCGCTGGAATGGTTTGTGAGCCTGCCTAACGGTCACATTACCAATTTCCAACAGTTCTCGAAGATTTTCGTCGAGCAGTACATCGTGAATAAGGCACCGCCCAGGGTGTCTTACGATTTGTTTGATATAAGGCAGTACCAGGGAGAGTCCCTCAGGGACTACTTGAATCGTTTTGGAGCGCAGATGGTCAGATCGCCGGCCAAAGATGAAGAAATGCTGGTCTATGCATTTAAGAAGGGCGTGCTACCGGGACCATTCTGCGAGACACTGATCAGGGCTCACCCCGCCACGTTTGCTAAGGTTAGGCGACTTGCGGTGGCCCACATCGCCGATGAGAGCGAGGTCGCCGAGAAGAGAGGAAGCGTGGCTCCCGCTAGGCCACGCGCCCAGATCAGGATCCAGCCACAGAGGGTGCTGGAGACAGCAGCGGCCAGAAGGGATCAGAGGACCCGCCATCCTTATGATCCAAGGAAGAACAAGGGCAGAAGCCAAGGGCGCCAGCAACCAGCACGTCGAGAATACAATCGCCCGCCTAAGCACAAGTTTGTCATGGGATTGGCGGACCTGATCGCCATTCCCAATATATCTGCTAGGTTGAAAGCGCCAGAGAAGGTGGGCGACAAGGTGCTGGGACCAAAGCCAGATGCCTGGTGTGAGTTTCACCAAGGCTTTGGCCACACCGTGGATTCGTGTTTAGCTTTAGGATACCAGCTCGACGATCTGGTACAGAACGGGTTCCTAAATGACTATTTGCTGGATAGAAGGACGGGGGGCGCGTCGAGCTCCTAACCAGCAGGTGCTGAGGCTCAGCAGCACGAGATGCCTACGCACGGAGAAATCCACACCATTGCAGGGGGTTTCTCAAGAGGTGGATGCACCGCATCACAGAGGAAGAGGTACGCGAGGTCTGTGATGACGGTGGATATGTTTGAAGACCACTCGCCGGGAGTGGATATTACATTCACCAAGCAAGATCTCAGGGATGTTGTGCCTCATGACAACGATCCCATAGTAATTTTGTTGATAACAGCAGGAAGAAAGGTCCACAGGGTACTGGTGGACCAAGGAAGCTCGGCAGACGTGATGTTCTGGCCGACTTTCACGCAGTTGGAGCTGCCCCTTGACCAGCTGAGGCCCTATGGAGGGTGTTTGTATGGTTTCGCTGGTGACCAGACGGGTTCGAGAACGGAGAAAATCAAATACCTTGTTGTAAATGCTCCTTCAGCCTACAACATCCTGTTGGGAAGGCCCACGCTCAATCGGATAGGCGCTATACCGTCGACTCGACACATGAAGGTGAAGTTGCCGTCTATGGAGGGGGTGGTGATCACCATCAAATCCGATCAGAAAGAAGCAAAGAAGTGCTATGAGAATAGCCTGAAAAACAAAAGATCGGTGAGTTACGTAACAACCACCCCGCCTCCCGGTGTGAAGCCCAGATCGACGGTAACAGAAGAGACCGCCGAAAGAGACGTGGAGATGGTGGACGCTGAGCTGGGGGAGGGGAACGCTGGTCTGGAGGAAGAGGAGGCAAGGAATCGCCCTGAGGAAGCGAGAGAACTGGGAATCGCCAGGGCGGTGATCGCCAGAGAAACCAGACCCAAACCCGTCGAGCAGTGGCTCGAGAGAGAAATCGGGGGAAAGATCTTCAAGCTGGGAAGATCCCTGGAGGTTGAGCTCCAGGACCAGATCGCCAAGGTGATAGAACGGCATCTGGATGCGTTCGCATGGTCCGCTTCGAACATGCCCGGGATCGATCCCGACTTCTTGTGCCATCATCTGGCGATGGACAACTTGGTGAGACCAGTGTGACAAAGAAGAAGAAAGTTCAACGAGGAGAGGAGACAGGCGATCAGGGACGAAACACAGAAACTCCTCGCTGCAGGCCACATCAGGGAAGTCCAGTACCCTGAATGGCTGGCAAATGTCGTGCTGGTGAAGAAGAGTAATGGGAAATGGCGCATGTGCGTCGATTTCACCGATCTGAATAAGGCCTGCCCAAAGGATTCATATCCTTTACCAAGCATAGACGCCCTGGTGGATAGTGCTGCAGGGTGTAAGTTGTTGAGCTTCCTGGATGCCTTCTCGGGGTATAATCAGATCAAGATGCATCCCATGGATGAAGAGAAGACTGCCTTCATGACGGAGAGATCGTGCTACTGCTACAAGGTGATGCCGTTTGTGCTGAAGAACGCGGGGGCCACGTACCAGAGGTTGATGGATCGAGTACTTGCACCGATGCTGGGAAGGAACGTGCAAGCGTACGTCGATGACATGGTCGTGACCTCGCTGGAAAAAAGCAAGCACGTTGCAGACTTGGAGGAATTGTTCATGACGATCGCCAAGTTCAAGTTGAAGCTGAATCCAGAGAAATGCATTTTCAGCGTGGAGGCTGGAAAGTTTCTGGGTTTCCTCTTGACTGAAAGAGGCATAGAGGCCAACCCTGATAAATGTGCCGCCATCTTGGCGATGTGGAGCCCAGCTACGGTGAAGGAAGTTCAGCAGCTAACAGGTCGGATGGCAGCCCTGTCTCGCTTCGTGTCAGCAAGCGGAGAAAAGGGCCATCCCTATTTTCAGTGCTTAAGGCGCAATAACAAGTTTGCTTGGACGAAGGAGTGCGAGGAAGCCTTCGTCAAGCTGAAGGAGTATCTGGCGAGCCCGCCGGTTTTGTGTAAACCACTGGTGGGAACCCCTCTCAGGTTGTATTTTGCTGTAACTGAGAGGGCGGTGAGTGCGGTGCTCGCCCAGGATCAAGATCAGGCTCAGAAGCCTATTTATTTTGTTAGTAAGGTGCTGCAGGCCCCGAAACGAGATATCAGGCCCTGGAAAAGGCTGCGCTGGCTGTGGTATTTTCGGCGAGGAGGTTGCGCCACTACTTCCATAGCTTCACGATTCTGGTGATGACTGACTTGCCCATCCAGAAGGTGTTGAAGAAGCCTGACGTTGCTAGGAGGATGGTGAAGTGGGCAGTAGAGCTGTCAGAATTTGATATTAAGTATGAGCCCCGAGGTCCGATTAAGGGGCAAATCTTTGCAGATTTTTTGGTCGAGCTCTCATCTGAGGCGACACGAGTTGAAGGGGACGATTTCCGTTGGGTACTCTCGGTGGATGGATCGTCGAACCAGCAGGGCAGCGGTGCTGGAATCATTTTGGAAGGACCAATGGCGTGTTGATCGAACAATCTTTGAGGTTTGCCTTCAAAGCCAGCAACAATCAAGCAGAATATGAGGCGCTGATCGCCGGGATCTTGCTGGCAAAAGAAATGGGAGCGAGGGTGTTGATGGCTAAGAGTGACTCGCTGCTAGTCACAGGGCAAGTAACAGGCGAGTTCCAAGCTAAAGATCCACAAATGGCGGCTTACTTGGAGTATGTGCAGGAATTGAAGAGTTCCTTTGCCTCCTTTGAAGTGGTGCATGTGCCCAGAGAGCAGAATGCCCGAGCTGACTTGCTAGCCAAGCTCGCCAGTTCAGGCAAGGGGGGTAGGCAGAGGACGGTGATTCAAGAAACTCTGAAGACGCCGAGAGCATTTGTGGCAGATCACCTGGTTCTTCAGATAAGCAGGTCGACGGAAAAAGCGGCAAGAAGTCACAAGTCTTTAATGCAAGAAACGTTGAGATCGCCGAGAATTAGAGCGTGTCAGGGAGAGAGGGCGAACATGACACAGGTCTGTGCTACTCATGAGCCAGACACCTGGATAACACAGTACAAGCGGTGCCTGGCAGATGGCCTTCTCCCGCTGGATCCGACAGAGGCTAGGAAGGTAAAGAAAAATTCTAGCAAGTACACATTGATTGATGGCGATCTGTACAGGTTTGGGTTCACTCACCCACTCCTGGAATGTATACATGGCGAGAAGTGCACGAGAATCATGGCATAGCTCCACGAAGGAATATGTGGAAGCTACGTCGGGGGTCGAGCTCTGGCCGCGAGGACTCTCCGTGCAGGGTACTACTGGCCATCGATGAGAGAAGACTGCAAGAAGTACGCGCAGTGTTGCAAACAATGCCAACAGCACGCCGATTGGCACAAGGCGCCTCCCGAGGAGTTGAAGTCGATTTACAGCCCTTGGCCGTTTCACACTTGGGGAATCGACATTCTGGGACCATTCCCGCTGGCGATCAAGCAGATGAAGTACTTGGTGGTGGCGATTGAGTATTTCACCAAGTGGATCGAAGCAGAACCAGTGGCCCAGATCACCGCACACAAGATCGAAGGTTTCGTGTGGAAGAACATTGTGTGCCGGTTTGGTGTGCCCAAGCGCCTGGTGTCGGACAATGGGACTCAGTTTGCAAGCCACCTGTTGAAGAAGCTGTGCGAAGGGGTGGGAATTCAACAAGTGTTTGCATCCGTCGAGCACCCTCAGACAAATGGCCAAGTAGAGTCAGCTAATCGGGTGTTGCTGAGAGGTTTGAAGAGAAGGCTAGAGAAAGCCAAAGGAAGCTGGGCTGAGGAGGTACCCCGTATAGTCTGGGCGTACCACACCACTGAGCAGTCAGGAACCCATGAGACCCCGTTCAGCTTGGTCTATGGATGCGACGCAATGATTCCAGTGGAGATCTAGGAGAGCTCGCCGAGATTCCAGAACTTCGTAGAGGAAGACTCGAATGAGGAAAGAAGGTTGAACCTGGATCTACTGGATGAGGTCAGGGAGGAGGCGAGGTTGAAGGCTGAAGTGGTGAAGAGAAGGATTGAACAAAGATATAACTCGAAGGTGATGCCGAGACTGTTCAGAGAAGGCGACTTGGTGATGAGGAAAGCCCACCAGTACGAGATGGAGAATAAACTGTCGCCCAAGTGGACGGGACTGTTCAGAATAACCGAGGCGCTCGGGAACGGCGCCTACCGCTTAGAGACATTGGAAGGAGGGGCGATTCCTCGCACTTGGAACGCCACGCACCTCAAGTTATATTACAGTTGAGAACTTTGTAAGTAAAGATAAACACGAAGTTACATTACAATGTCTCTGTTAAAACAGTTTGAAGGGGGCACTCTTTTTTCCCTAAGGAGGGTTTTTAACGAGGCCACCCAATAAAGAGAAGTTTTCAAAAGTTTAAGTTGTTTCAGATTGCATGCCTGTTGTTTTCAGAAAGTTTTGAAGAAAGACCTTGTCACTTATACGTGACTTAAGGCAAGTTAAAGATATATTGCATGCTTTCTAAAAAGTTTTAAGTCCTCATCGTCTTTCGGCGATCGGAGGCATCAGAAAGTTAAAGTCCTCATCGTCTTTCGACGATCGGAGGCACCAATTAAAAGACCTCAACGCCCACGCGCGTTCTGAGGCGAGATAAAGACCTCCTCGCCGTCGAGCGAGTGCAGGCGAGGAAGAGCGAAAAGTCCTCAGTGTTTCTGGGGGCGAGAAGATGTAACCCCTGGAGCAATGTAGAGGCACCAGTGAAAAGTCCTCAGTGTTTCTGGGGGCGAGAAGATGTAACCCCTGGGGCAATGTAGAGGCACCAGTGAAAAGTCCTCAGTGTTTCTGGGGGCGAGAAGATGTAACCCCCGGGGCAATGTAGAGGCAAGTAAAAGACCTTCTCGCCTATGAGCGAGTTTAGGCGAGTTAAAAGACCTTCTCGCCTATGAGCGAGTTCAGGTAAGAGAAAATCCTTCTCGTCTCGAACGAGTTCAGGTATGGTGTAGAGGGCGGGAGAAGTTTGGAAGGTGGCTAAGGTAGGTTCGAAGAGAACGCCTAGCCACCCGGTCTCTTGTTCTTAAGCTCAAGGAGGTAGAGAAGGATCCGAAAGGCGCCTCTACCTCCAGATGAAGGAACAATGGCCAAGTTGTGGAACCAGAAAGAAGCTGATATCGCCAAGAGTCTTTGGCGACCAGAAAAAGTCCAAACAGTGGCGAGAAAGTTAAAGACCCGTTTTGATGAAGCAGATCGGGTGAAGCGATGTTCTAAGCCATTAGTTGAGTTGAAGATCGTCGTTTGAAGAATGGTTTTACGCTGAAGCTCATTACATTGAGATTACAAGTTGTTAAAATGGTTGTTATTCGAAGTTAAAGCTCATTACATTGAGATTACAAGTGGTTCGAAGCAGTTAAGTATAAGATCGTGCCTACGAAATCGCTAAGTCATTTCTTTGAAGTAAATTGCGCAAGGAAAGTTAAAGCAGTTAAAGAAGTTACAAGAAGAAATGCAAAGGTCTTGACATTAAGTAAATATCAGTTCGGGGTACATAAACAGAAGAAGAAAAAAGTTCATTACAGAATGCAAAGAGAAAGCATAAAGGTAGTGGATGGAGGAAATTGATCAGTCTTCAGCAGGAACCACGTTCCCATCCACCACCTCGTTGTTAAGGGACACCATGCTGAGGTCCAGATCGGGGAACAAGCAGGTGAACTGTTCCCGTGCAGCCTCGAATCCAGCAGCCAGAATTTGGGCAGAACTCAGATTAAGTTCTTCAATCTGTTTCTTGAGCTCTTCAGTTTGTTCCTTCAGCCCCTTGTTCTGCTGCTCCAGCTCTTCAGCTTGCTTCTTGAGTTGTTCAATGGTTCCTTGAGCTTGAAGAAGGTCTTCAGCAACCTTCTTGGATTCTGCCTGCACTTGACCCAGTTCAGCAGTGATCTTCCCCTTTTCTTTGTTGGCTTCGGCAAGCTCAGCCATGGCGTCGTCCCTCGCCTTCTCCACCTTTCCCAGGAAGATCTCCCGATCAGCTGACCTTTGCTCCAGTTTCTTCACCTTGGCGGCGTCAGTTTTTATTAAGGCCTCTAGGTCAGCCACCTTAACGCGATAAGGTACAATCTTGCTCTCCAGCTCAATCTTCTCTTGAGCCAGAAGCTGCACCTTGTGGCGTAGATCGGTGGCCTCCTTGCGCGCCAACCGGAGTTCGGTGCTTATCGCATCTTCTACTCGGGAGTGTTCAATCTCCGCGAGTGTCAGATTGAAGGATAACTTCTCCACCTCAACCCTCGTAGTGTTATTCTCAGTTTGAAGGTTGAAGAGGTCATTCTGGAGCTTCCTGGTGGAGCTCTCCACAGCTCTAGAGATAATGGTGGGGAAGTCTTCTGCCATCATTTTCAGTTTAGCAGAGAAAGGCTCCCACATCCTCTTAACCTCAATAGAGAGACCTTCCTGTGGAGGCGCCGGGTGGGCCTGTTGTTGGCTCTCGCCGCCACCTTCTTTAATTGGTGCTTCAGCGGGTGCTTCTTGGCGTGGTGGCGACGTCGGGGATTCAGTAATCAGAATGGGAGAGTTATGGGCAACCTCATCCCCGGTTGGAGCAACGTCTACCTCATCCCCGACTGGAGCAACGTCTGCGGCTGAGGCATTTGAAGGAGGACCCCCTCCAGCTGATACATACGGCGTGGAGGCGCTCGGGGGGTCCTCCATGAAGTTTGGCTCGGGGGCCTCAACCGCAGGTGGCGCAGATGCCAATGGAATTGCTTGGACTGGTGAGGCAGGAGCTGGCGGAGGAGGCAATGTTGGAGGTGGAGCAGGCGTGGATGGCGGTGTTGATGATGGAAGAGGGGGTGGAGCAGGTGGTGAAGAAGGTGCCACCCTCTTCCTCTTCGTGACAAGGCCATCTTCAGTTGCCTCGTCGCTTTCCTCCTCCTCCTCGTGGACTACTTGGGGGGCTTCCCTCTTGGGTCTCCTGAGGACAAGCTTTTGGCGTTGGTTGGCGGGTTGGATATCGGGAGGAGTTGGGCCTTTTGGTGGCGATCTGCCCTGAGCAGCGGCGATCTCCACCACAGAGTTTGGCACGGTTTGGGAACCCGATGCCAACCCGTGGGTGCGAGCGAGCTTCCTCAGTTCAGTGAGCTTGCCCTGGCCCAACATATTATCTGCATAAAGCGAAGATACATGGTTAGCTCAGAAAGAAAATAAATGCATAAGGCAGTATGCAGCAAAGCAGATAAATGGTGCAGAAAATAAAACCAAAGTCTTGCGCACAACGCACAAGACGCCCAGAAACAGTTAACAGAGATAATGTCAAGGAAATAGCTTAGACGTTCTAACCTATGCGAATTTCGAGTTGGTCCTCGAAGAATTCGAAGCAGATGAGCGTGGTGGTGAGGAAGGTGATGTTGGCATCTGCCACGCTCTTCCAAAAGAAGCAAAGGTCTCTGTCCAAGGCACCCATGCTATCAGGACTTCTTGGCCTCCTGAAGCTACTATTGGACTCTTTGTTCCCCTTGTTTACCCAGTACAAGGGGAAACCGTCGAGCAACGACGCGTCTTTGTCATTGGGACGCACCTGGACGAATTTGCCCTTCCAGTCTTTATAGGATTGCTGGAAGATGGAGAGGATCGACCTCCCAGCAATCCCATTCAAGCTTACCCACAGGCGGTCTCCTGGGTGCTTGGCTTCGAAGAGAAATAAGAAGACATCCACAGATGCTGGCAACCCCAGGTGGTCGCACATGACTTGGAACGCTCGCACGAACGCCCAGCTGTTGGGATGGAGCTGGGCGACGGCGATGTTGAGCTCGGTGAGAAGCTCCCTCTCAAAGCGAGTGAAGGGAAACCTGAGTTTCACCTTCTTGAACAAGGTTGTGTAAACGAAGCAGAAGGGTCCACCGTTGTTTGCCTTGTCGTCAGCGCAAACTGGCAGGTCAGCGGGCAAGGCAGCACTGTCATCTTTTCGTCGTGCTCCTTATGGAATGATTGGTGAGGCTCATCCCCTTTCTTTAGTCGCAGAACTGCCCTCGCAGAATTTACAGAAGACGTTTCCCTCAACAAAGTCGAGGTGGCCCAGGGGTACAGTTTTTTGAAGTCTTGGGAGGGAACAGAGGCACCTCCGGCAACGGGTGGAGTGGCCTGAGCCAAGTTGGGGCGAGAGGGTGCAGGCCTCTCAGCCTGAGAAGACGAAGCGCCACGTACTCGCGGTGGGTCGTGTGCTTGTGAAGAGGGGTTTCGTGATGAAGGAGGAGGATTTGGGGTGATCTTTGAGCGAGTCATTGCGAAAGCTGCAGAGGAAAAAGAAAAGGAAAAACGATCAGGGTTCGCAGAGGCTGACTCGATCATGAGGAATGGGTAAAAAACGAACGAACGCAGGTTCGTTGTGACGCTGACAGAGCCCTAAGTTACGAGAAAGGAGAAATGGAGAAAACAACCCACAACGTATGCACCAGACAATTAAAGGATGATGCGAATCGGTCAAAATGCAGGAAAAATCAGCAGAAGGAGGAAAGGAAGTACCTTTTTATGATCGGAAGAGCGATGAAGGAAGTTGGTGATTCGGGAAGTTGAGGAACGTCGAGAGCTTTTTTGCAGAAGAGAGTTGGAGCGTCTGAGAATACGAAGAAAGTGATGGAACAGTGGAGCGAAATGGGTTTAAGGGTTTTTCGAAATGGGTTTGGGAAGCGCAAACGTTAACTGAAGGTAACCGTTGATGAAGCCACGTGTCGAACGATGGGGAATGTTTGGTGGAGCGTCAGAGGAGCAGAAAGTGCAACCGCTTGGAATTCTGCGCCAGTGCCATGTAGATGACATGACTCCTTTAGTCTTTTCGCTGGACAAGTCTTCGCTTAAGACTGGGGGGCTTGTGTACCGCCCTGGTAGTCGGAAGTGATGACGTGGCATCCAACTACAGTATAGGCGTGTTGACAAGACGCCAGGTTGGCAGAAGGGAAGGAAGTCGGGGGACTCGTGTAGTCGCCAGTTATTAAGTTGGCGTGCTCCGATCTCCAGCATACCAGAACCGGCGATCACCAGGTTAAAGATGAAGTCGCCAGATGTAAACTCAGGCGACCAAGTGATCGGAGATCGCCGGAGTAAGCACATCGCCAAAGATAAAGGTGGTGCAGATTATGAAGGCGGCCGGCGAGACCACAGGGAAGGCGTACGAAGGCATCCTAACTCGCCAGTTCTAGTAGAGATCGCGCTCCCAAGTTAGCTATGCACCGGGCAGCACCATGCATAAGTAACTTAGCCAAAAGAGAGTCAGAAGCAGCGCCCAAGTCAAGGAGGCTCTAGATGATGGCACGTGTACGACTGGATGCGAGCCACGTGTCCAGCTACGTAACTGCCAGGAGAGAGAAAGTGACCAGGTATAAAAGGGTTTCCCAACGAACTTTCGAGGTACGCACGTTCAGATTACACTCTCTACGCTTGCGAGTTCTTGAGCATACTGTGAGAGAGAACATTGCATGGTTCCTTGAGAGTTCTTGAGTGTTATTGCTCTTAGTATTTGGTGGTTCGGTCACTGACTTGGGCGTTGGAGTGCGATCGGCCGCAGCGGCGCCGCTCTGTTCTTTTGCAGGTTCTTGAAGTGGATTGTGACGAAGGACGGAGGTAGAAGCGGTGCACACGTCGATCCATTGACGAGGCAAGTTCCAACGTTTTGGTCAACAGGCAGGATCAAGAACCAAAACAACCGATTGATTCGAAGAAACAACCGATTGTTTGTTTTGGTACCATAACAGAAAAACTGTTTTATCTTTGACTGAGCTTTTAATGATTTAACTACATACGCTCCAGTCTTTAAATGCTTTCACCAATCTTTAAATGCAATTAAATAGTGTGTTAAGATTTGATAACAAACAACATCTTTGAATATATACAGAAAAACAGATTTGATTTTTTCAATCAACACAAGTTTTGAGATTTTCAAAGAGTTGAGATTTCTTAGAGATTAAGATTGATCAAAGAGTGTGAGATAGGATTTGTCTTGTATTGATTTCAGATTTGCTTCTGTAACAAGTGTAATCCTTGTATCTATGTAAGAACATTTTGTTTGTTTGCTGAGATTGGCTGTGTGTTCTTGAGGGGATCAAGATCAGAAATCTTAGTGTGGTGTGTTGGCCAGGAGAAGTGTGTTTCTTGAAGGGTTCAAGGTCACTTTCTTGGTTGTGTTGTAAGTGATATAGGTTTGATTGCTTAGTTGATTTGCTCAGTGGTTTCTGAGAAGACTGGATGTAGCTCTGGGTTTAGAGTGAACCAGTATAAACATCTGTGTGCATTCTCTCTATGCTTAATCTCTTTAAATTCTGTTTTGATATTTGCAAACTAGTATAAACAACCGATTGTTTTTCTGGTGCTGTTGTTTTTGCTTTGTATTTTTGGCAAACTGATTTCCTTATCAATTGTTTCTCAAAGGAATTTCATTCTTAGCTTAAAAGTTTGTGAAAACCATCTTTAAACTATTCACCCCCCTCTAGTTTAAAGCCATCCTTTCTAACAATTTGCAACAAAGAAATTTCCTTCCCTCGATTGAAATACTGATACAATGTATGTCCTATATCCCTGCAGAACAATGGTCAGGGAGAAAAAAATGTAACAATACTTGTTTCTCTAATGTACATATTCTTACTTAATCAATGCCATTTTCTACACTTTCTTAATCTCTCCTTTTAAATTCAGGCTAAGTTGATTCTATTTTAAGTTAAAATTTAGAAAATGCGCCAAAATGTAACATTGTAAGCCAATAGTTTTACTCACTATCTTGTCCAAAATTACCTATTTATGTACCAGTCTGAGTAGGAGAAACAAACTTTTATGTTCTTATGTGTTATCAAGGTCCATGCTTTTAAGTGTATATATCGTATCCTCTTTGGTTTAAAAACCTTAGTGATCTTTTAGATCACTCTCTAGACAATTCTTTGTCTTAGTCATGAGTAGTTGTTTGTTAAAGAATACTTGGTGGGTTAGTCAGAAGTGATTATGATACAAAAGAGTACTCAAGTTTATAACTAGAAGTGATTTTGTTTCGAAACAATACTTGATGTGTTAGCCAAAAGTGACAACAATCTGAAAGAATATTTGTGTTGTAACTTGCATCGTCACTCTTCATAGTGACACTCAATAAGTTGGTTTAGAATTGGACATAGTTTGCGCTTAGATGAACCAATATAAAAACATGAAATTAGATGAACCAGTATAAAAACATGAAAGTATATTCTTCTTTTCCTTATCCTGTTAAAATTTCACGCTATTTTATGAGTGCTAACTTATGAAGGACAATTTTTGAAACCAATTTTTTTTTTAATGTATTTGACAGATGGTCTATTAATTTTAAAACTATTGTTTGTATGTACATCAGCACCAAATGATATTAGTACATATATGCAAAAATAAATTAAAATACAATTCAACCTCTTCCTTTTGTGTTTTAACCTATTTTCTTAATTTACATTAATTATTCAAAAATATTTTTGTTAGATTATTTTTTGTCAACTTTTCCATCCATGTTAATTGCAAGATCTTCTTTTAATTGATATTTGAAAAAAATTCCTAATCAAAGTTAGCTCCTAACTTTCCCACACAACATTAGAAAAAGAATTAATACTAGGAACATCCATTGAAAGATATTGATTGAGCCAAAAAAAATCCCCACAAATATTAACAAATTAAATTTTGGATGATATTGATAAATAAATAACTTTATCGAGATGGGTTAATAAAAAAATCTACATGACTTATTTTAGATGGATCCCAATTCTATCATGTTTATACTCGACCACCTTATACAAATTAAGAAAATTCTTTGTATTTTTATAATTTTTGTATGCTTCTCCATAAATATGAAAATTTCTACTTTATCCTTTTGGTTTATGAAAAAATGATTTTATAATTATGTAATCTGAAAGTTATTTTTTTATAAAAATAAAGCTTTCAAATTATATAATTTATGTATAATTTTTGCATGACTTTTTTTTTACGATTTAAAAGTTATTTTTAGGTGAAAAACAATTTTTGCATTAGTAATCGAAAAGTGTTTTTTAATTGCATAATGCATAAGATATTTTTTAACTTTTAAATATATGATTTAAATTTTTTTATATAGAAAATAATTTTTAAATTTCATAATCTAAATATTTATTTTCTTAGTTAAAATACTAACAATAATCACAATAACAACAAGACAATGAAAAGAGTATAGATAAAAAACCAAAAGTAAAAATTCAAATAGTGAAAGAAACAATTTGATTTTTTTAATAAAGATGGGTAAGCGAAATAAGTCTGACCCAATTTATCACACTACGAAATAATATAATATATTATAATAAATTAAAAAATTACTTCTAAATATTTTTCTTCAAAAACATATAAAATTATAACAAAAATTGATGAGACGACCATTCTCAATTTAGACATTTCCTTCTTTTCTTTTTTTCTCAATGAATTTAGACCTTTTCTGTAAATTCGACATTCAAATTTATTTTTTATTTTTTAAATATCCATATTTGTCTTACATTATATATTTATATATTTTATTTACATTTAATTTTTTGTCTAGTTCTTTAATTTCACATTACATATATAGAATTTAATTTAGAATAATATATACTTTACACAAACTTTATAGTATATATTTTAACAATCAAGAGAGTTTCTAAAAAATAAGAATAAACTATCAATTTGGGTACTAATACAATTATTACAAGAAATACATTATAAGTAATTTATTAAAAATAATAAATTGTTAAATGGTTCCTGAATTTTATTAATTTCATCGTAGAAGGAACTTTCTTGGATTTGGTACCATTGACGATCAACGTTGTGGTGGATTTTGCGTGAATTGGCAATGTAGGAGGAACTTCTTTGGAACAATCACTGCCACATCATCGTATTTTCCGCGCCAGAATTGCACTTTGTACGTATATGATTTATCATTTTTTTTTATTTTGAATTTTAATACACTTCTTTTTTTTACTCTTTTATAACACTTTAACCTACTAAAATCCAGAGTTTTAGAATTTTTCTCCAACATAATTAATTTTCATAAGCAATTTTAGTCAACACAAAAACTGGAAAACAGAGGAAACCTATACTTGAATTTAAAAACAGAATTAAGAAACTTCAAAGACACAATAGAATTGATGTATATGAACTTGTATAAATATAATACACAAGCATGAACTCAAATCTAAAAATAAAATGCCCCAAAGGATCAAAAAACAGAATTAGAAAACTGCACTCAAGGAATTGTTCATTTGATTATTGACACTTTACTTAGATTTAGATTCTAAGATCAACATAGGTGAGAAGCCTAAGGAAAATTCCCACTGGACGTTAACTTAACAAGTGTTAAGTAGATGTGAAGGTTCATTTCCATAAGGCCAAAGGAAAAACACAACTAATGGTGAAGATGAATGACAAATATAGGTGCAAAATTTAATCAAACACAATATGCGCAAGACATGAACCGAATTGAAATTCAAGAACAAGAACAAGAACAAGAACAAGGCATATTTTGGAATTGAAAATAGGAATGGAAATGGAATGGAAAAGAGATGAGTGAAAGGAAAATTAGGAGTGGTGGATTTGTGAATGATCACTTCACTTGCATGGTGAATTTGATCCATAGATGCCGCCACTTTAGAGCTCACAACACTCACAAGATAAGACTCATTGTTTAGAGAGACAATGCTCACAAAACTCTAACACAATTTGTGTATAATAACTTTACTCTTCATTAAACTTGTGAATACATGAGCTAGGCCTCCCTATTTATAGATTTAAAAGCCTTGGAAAAGAAGAAAGGAGGGTAGAATGGGAAAAGGGAAAAGAAGTGGGCAGCCATAGGATTTGACTAAGTCAATTCTGTATTCTAGGTTTATCCTTCTATAAACTAGGTCAAAATGTCTTCAAATGGGCTAGGAACAAGCTAGAATGCTACCCACACCCCCTACTATGCTAAAGGCACTTGCTTATTTCTACTATTTGGACCCCTACAAATAAGCCCAACTTATTTACAACATTTCTTACTCACTTAAGAAGACTAGCAGGCAGAATTTGATTTGCTCTGGCTCATGGCTTCTTCTTCTGCTTATATTGTCTTAATGTTTGGTGATCCTGAACTTTGTATTTGGAGATGACTGCCCTTTTTGGATTTTTCTTGTAGTGTCTTTAGTCATCTTTGGGTTTGTATCATGCTCCCCAGGCGCGAAATAATTCGTCCACGAATTTAGTAACCCTGCAAATAATAGAATGAGTTTGTTCACATGAGTTGTATACGGTAGGGGTGAAGCAATCTTATTTTCGTTAAGCTTAGGGAGATGATATGTTTGAATTCTAGCTACATGACATGTTAGGAAAGAATATTGGGGGATGAAATGAGTTTTTGGAAAATCCTCTTAGAAGGTGAGAACCTTTAGGAGGTTTTGGAATATCATCCCTAAACTTCTTAAGCAAATATGTCAAGTATTTAGAATGGTTAGGTAATTAAAAAGACAAGGAAGAAAAACACCTTGGAGGTGAAGTGATGATACTCATGTGATCTTGTTCTTCTCTTTTCTTTCATTTTCATTTTTTATTTGGTCTTGATTAACCTCTTGTATCATCATGGTTCTTTTATTTGGACAATTGGCAGCTATGTGCTCAAAACTTAAACATTTAAAACATTTGGGTCTTGAAGTTTTGGTGGGTGACTTAGGGGTAGAGGGTGAAAGGGTGTTTTTAGAAACTTTTTGGTTAGAAGTGGGTTCTTTTGAAAAAAATGGAAGGAGAAATTTGTGTAGAAATTTTGGTTGCATCCTTCCTAGAAGAGTGAGAAATGGTGTCTTTTGAAAAAGTGGAAGGAGCAATTTTTGTAAAATTTTTTGTATCCTTCCAAGAAGATTTGTAGAAACCATCATCATGAGTATTTTTGAAAGTTGTTTTTTTCAAAATGTGTGATTCTACCTTGATGGCTAGGTGAACCACTTTCTTGAAAGAAGAGTACTCATGTAATTCTACAAGATCTTTAATTTCTTTTCGCAAACCACTTACAAACCTTTTTATCTTTGACTCTTCATTATCATACATATTCATTTTAGTCAAAGTTGTTTCTAATTCATGAAAGTATTCAATTACCATCCTATGTCCTTGATGAAGCCTTTGGAACTTCAACAAGTGTTCCTTCCTAGGAGGAGGAGTAACAAACCTCGCGTGCATGCATGCCTTTAAATCATACCAAGAGACCATGGGCGGCCTCTTGTTTAGCCCAATGTCCAATACAAGATGGTGCCACCATTGTTTGGCATAGTCTAAGAAAACTAAGGAAGCTAACCTAACCTTTTGGTTTAAGGTGACCTTATACACATGAAAAATACGTTCAACCTTAGCTTCCCAATCTAAATACAAAGAAGAAAATAAGGCACTCAAAGAAAAGCTAGCACACAAAGGAATCCTAAAGAATAGTACTAGAATAGATGAAGAAAAACAAAAAACAGTGCTACTGGAATTTTTTGAATAATGCAAACTGGAAAGTGAAATTTAAACCACTGAAAATTCAAGATGTTATCTCAAAATAGACACTGGAATCACACAAAAACAAAACAGCGCCAATTAATTGTGATAAATTTTTCAAAGATATTTGAAGAAGAAATAAGATGATGCCTAACATAATTCCACCCAGTTACTCTCGAACATGATTTTTTCTTTTTGCATTCTTTTTCTTTATTTTTTACAATAAAAAATAATTAAATGTGAAATTTTAAGGATCCAATTAAATCAGATTTGAGTAAAAAATTATTAAAAAATGTCAAGCATAATATTAATATTTTTATTAAAATGAGTAGATAACATAATTTTTAATAAACTTACATAAACCAAATAATAATAAGAATTACAACATAAATTCATAAATTTACTATAAAACTTTATACATTATAATTAATAATAGAAGTCTAATTCCAAATAAATAGCATTGAATTTGTTTAAAATAGATGTAATAAACTTAAAACTTTAAATTTAATTAATTCCATTCGGATTCTTAGATCGATAATACGAGTCTAAACCATTAATATGATTAGTTCATCGTAAATAAAAAAAAGTTGAGAAGTAGAATAAAAATAAAACTGAAAATTATAGCAAAAGAGGAAAAAAAAATGTTCCAGAAATCTATTCTGTGCAATTCTGTAAAACAAAAAACCTAAAAATAAAGGATTGAAACATTCACATGATATAAAATTTACCTGGATAAACTTTTTGAATACTTTTTATTCACTCATGAAACCTCAATCTCAATCAAATCAAGGAAGTACCAAATAATTTTTGGGAAAAGATTTCTTAATTATTTTATACTTCATTGACGGAATAAAATAGATCTTCACACAAAATCTAAGAAATAATGGAATTGTTAAACCTAACAGGCAAATCTATGGAAAAAACTACCATTTCTAAGCTCTGTCTTATTATGTTTTGTTAAGCTACAAACAAATATATATATATATATATATATATATATATATATATATAGGTCGTAGGTCTAGTTAAGGTGGTGGATTGAGTCATGAGATTTCCTTAGTTTAGAAAAATAAAATAAAAGTGAGTTGGACATTTGAATCCACCTAAATGTAGACGCATCCTACATAGACATTCCTTAGATAAACTTGTCTTACATAGACATGTCTTACCTAGACCTGTCTTAGATAGACCTGTATTAGATAGACCTGTCTAGCGTATCATATTCTTTAAATTTTTTATTGTTTTGTACAATTGTTTATACGTTAAATATAATTGATATTAATAATGAATTATTTATATTTATTTACACATATACTGAAAAAGTTAGATTTTATTTACTCTTCTGCTTTAATTTTTTTCCTTACACATTATATTTTATTATTTACTTGCAATAAATAATAAATACTTAATTTTTCAAGTTTTTTAACTATTTGACTTTATTTTGTTTATGGTAAATCCTTGTTTAGCGAGAGGAATTCAGTTTGCAATGAAAAATTTGCTGTAACATTGTCAAAAGAATTTTTTTAACTTTTTTTTAATATGTGCATTTATACAAGACAAATAAAGAAAAATGACATTAAACTTTTATATAAAACTAAACTTATAATTCTTAAAAAATATTTATAATAAGAAAGTATTTAATCTCTTTATTAATTTTTTTACAGATTAAATTTAAAGTATTAGAATCATGTATGTATTTATAACATGAAGATATTTAGTGCATATATTTATTAAAACATGAATGTATCCGTTTCTTTTTATAAAGTCTACGTTAATAAGTTCAGTGTATAATATATTAATTATATATTATATTTAATAAATATAATAAATGATATTATTTAATGTTTATGTAAATACTAATAAAACAAATACATTCATTAAATATTTATATTTAATATGTGTTTATAATATGAAAGTATTTTAATTATGTATTTACAATTTTTACATATTAATATACGCATTTATTTAGAAGTTTGTGTGTTTACTCTTTGATGAAAATATTTATCAAAAACAAGTATTTATCCGGTTTTAAACAATAAATTTAATTTATACATGAAAGTATTTATGTATTTATTTAATGTTAAAAATAAATATTAAATGCTTAATTTATCTTGCTAGAGTGAATGCCTATATATATTAGTGCAAAGTTCTCATCAACAAAATGAAATAAGACACTCAAAGTGGATCGTAGAATTGAGAGCTTATTCTATTTTTTTATATGTGAAGATCTATCTTAACCAGTTATTTAGATAATTTTATAACAAAATTTATTTTTTAAAATTATTTGGTACTTCCTTAATTTGATTGAGATAGTGTTCATTGAGAAGACTCACAAGAATTTTAATATGATGGTGATCTCTAAACTAGGTAGTAAAAAAACATGCACAAATTAGATAATTAATTGTTAATTTTTTTCCATATTTTCCTTACAACGCAATTCAATCAATAAATCTCTATTAATCTTATCATGAATAAAAGAGTACTATTAGTAAAACTAAAAGAAAAAGAAATTGTACATGAAAACAAAATTTTCATCAAATAAAAAATTAATGTTTATATATTTCACCACAAATTTGAAATAAAATAAAATAAAATTTCATCAAATTCGTATTTTGGAATAGAATTTGTTATTATTTGATATGTATGATTTCTTCAATATGAAATTATATTTTAAAACATGATTTATCCATACATATATATAATTTTTAAAAATTATCTATTTTTCTAAATTCAGTCAACAATTTTGTGAAATGGTTTGGTTAAGGAAACATATAGGACTAAGTTTCCAAATAATTATTTTATCCTCTTTGAAAAGGATGACATTGTCAAAGGAAGAAGATCCTGATTTCCATGTAAAGATATTTGAAGAAGAAATAACATGATCCCTTTCTCCGTGAAAAAGTTTTGCATTGTTTTTCTTTATTTTTACCATAAAAAATAATTAAATTTGGAACATTCAGATCCATTACAATCAGATTTGAGTAAAAATGAGTAGATAACACAATTTTTAATTAACTTGCATAAACCAAATAATAACAAGAATTACAACATAAATTCATAGTTGTACTATAAAGCTTTATACATTATAATTAATAATATATACCCAATTTCCAAAAAAATAACATTGAAGTTGTTTAAAATAGCTGATGCAATAAAATTAAAACTTTAAATTTTAAAAGAAATTAATTGATTCCGTTCGGATTCATAAATCGATAATACGAATATAAACCATTATTATAAATAGTTCATAGTTAATAAAAAAAATGTTGAGAAGTAGAATAATAAAAGTGAAAATTATAGCAAAAGAGGAAAAAAATGTACTGCAAATTAATCCAGTCCATTTTTTTGCTAAATAAAACCTAAAATTAAAGAAATGAAATGTTCACCTCTTATCTTATTAGGATAAAGTCTTTGAATGCTTTTTATTCACTCATGAAATCTCAATCTCAATCAAATCAAGGAAGTACCAAATAATTTTAGGAAAATGATTTCATAATTACTTGATACTTCATTGACTGAATAAGATAGATCTTCAGACAAAATCTAAGAAACAATAGAATTGTTAAACCTAGGAGAAAAATCTATGGAAAAGACTACAATTCCAAACCACTTTGAGTGTATTATTATGTTTTGTTGAGCTATAGACATATATATATATATATATATATATATATATATATATATATAGGTAGATCTGTCTCACATAGACCTGTCTTAAATAAACCTATCTTACATATACTTGTCTTACATAGACTTGTTTTAGATAGACCTATGTTATGTAGTTTATATAATTTTTCTTTAAAATCTTTATTGTTTCATAAAATTGTTTGTATATTAAATATAATTGATTATTGATTTATTCGGAGGTAAATTTAATATATAATTTTATTAATTATAAATTATTTATATTTATTTACACATATACTGAAAAAAGTTGGATTTTATTTGATGTTCCTTTAACTTTTTTTTTGCACAATATATTTATTATTTGCTTACAATAAATTATAAATACTCAATATTTTAAGTTTTTTTAACTATTTAACTTTATTTACTTAATGTACTTGTTTAGCATGAGAAATTCAAATTTTGTAATGAGAAAATTGCTATAACATTGTGAATAGAATGTTTTAAACTTTTTTTCCCATATGTGTGATTTTTTTTATCAGCTCATGTGTGAGATTGACCTTCATTTGTATGAGACAAATCAAGAAAAATGAGATGTTAATCTTATATGATTTACCAATGATATTATCTCTTATTTTATGACTTTGTTGTAAGTTTATTTATTCAAACCAAGCTTTTTTTTTTATTTTAATGCATTTTTAAGTGAATTATTTGTTATATTTCTTTAACTTTTTATTTTAAAGTATATTTTTAAGTCATTGCATTTTATCTTTGTCATGATAACTAATTTTTTTTATATTAATTAAATTAAAAATATAATTGAAAAATATTTTATAAAATGTAAAAAATACAAATAAAAAATAACAACTTTTTGTTAAAAATTTGACATTTAAAAAAAAGAGAAAGTATTATTTAATATTTAGATAAATACTATAATAAATAAATACATAAACTAAATATTTTTATATTAAATTAAACTTATAGTTCTTAAAAAATATTTATAAAGAAGTATTTAATGTTTTTATTTATGTTTTTTTACAAATTAAATTTATATATTTATTAGAATAATGTATGTATTTATAATATGAAGCTATTTAGTGCATATATTTATTAAAAACATGAATGTATCCGTTTTTTTTTATAAAATATACATTAATAAATTCAAATTCAGTGCATAGTATATTAATTATTTATTATATTTAATAAGTATAGTAAATGATATTATTAATGTTTATGTAAATACTAATAAAAAAATATATTTATTAAATATTTATATTTAATATGTGTTTATAATACGAAAGTATTTAATTATGTATTTATGATTTTTACATGTATTTATTAGAAGTTTGTGTGTAGTTACTCTTTGATGAAAATATTTATTAAAAACATGTATTTATCTGGTTTTAATGAATGATAAATTTAATTTACACATGAAAGTATTTATATATTTATTAATGTTAAATATAAATTTTAAATGTTTAATTGTTCTTTGTTATATTGAAGGCCTATACATATTATGTAAAACTCAAAGTGCGTGGTACAATTGGGATTTGTCATTTTTTTTTATATGTGAAGATCTATCTTAATCAGTCATTGAAGTATCAAGTAATTTTACAATAAAATTTATTTTTTAAAATTACTTGGTACTTCCCTGATTTGATTGAGATTTGATATTTCACTTAGTAAGAAGCATTCAAATTGTTCATTGAGGAGAATTTTAATATGATGGTGATCTCTAATAATCCAATATTGTGTTTTTGTTATTGTTATTGTTCACACATATTTTTTGGTACACCTTTTCTCTTGTTGTTGGAAATTTTAGGTTTTATCTTGGTTATTTGATTGGTTTTTTTTATCTTTAATGAACTGATGATGTTTTATGCTTATATCTGTTGAAGCTGGAGGAAGCTTCTTCCCTACCAAGACTTGGTGTGTGTTTGATGAAGAAAATAGCTTGTGTGCTTTGAAGATTGTAATGGGTTTTAGATTAGTTTGTAATTAGGCATGTGTATTTGTTAGGTTGCCTTTTGCTGCATGACCTATTCCAGATGCCTAAGCAAGTTTAGACCAAGCACATGGAGTGATTAAAAGTTTTTTCAAAAAGCTTTTTAAAGTTTTCTCAAAAATCAAGATACTGGACAAAAATAAATCTGTTTGCTAGAAAAACAATAGATTTATTTTTGGTTATGTTAAAAGGATTTTTCAAAATTCAGTTAGGGCACCAAAGGCAAAGTCCAGTCAGTTATTTCAGTTAGCTGAGTTGGCAGTTCTCAGAAAATAAATCTGTTAAGTTTTGAACTGAATCTGTTGTTTTCTTAACAGCTTTTCAACTGGTTTTTGAAAAGTAGTTAGAAACTATTTTCTATTAAAAGAAAAGCTTCTCTCACATTAAAGGTAGTTGTGCAATCACGGTTTTAACAAGAGATCAATCATTTTCTGAGTGAGAAGAAGGATTTGAATACAGTTTTCAAAGGTTTTCAAGTGAGATTTTCAAGTGTGCTTGTTCGAGGAAAACCTTGAGTTTTGTGAAGGTGCTGGTGCAGTTTTTGCAGCAATTGGACTACTGAGTTCTTGCATCTTCTTTTCAGGTGTTATCTTTCCTTAATCATTGTTTGTAAAGGTGGTTGTGTTAGTCACTCCTTGATAGGGTTTCTTGGAGTGTAAGGTGTGCTGAAATAGGGTTTTTCAGCATTGTGTAGGTAGTTCTTGTAGGGTTCAAGAACTGCTGTGTTTTTGTAAGTGTTTGAAACTGTTTTTTAGTGGATTCCACCTTGGTGTAAGGTGAAACTGGATGTAGCTCCTTATGAGTGAACCAGTATAAAAGCTTGTGTACAATCTTCTTCTCATCCCTGCACTTATTTCTGAATTTTGGATTAAATCTGTCAAGAACTAAATCTGTTCATTTGAAATTGAATCTGTTAATCCTGTGTTTAATAAGAACTGTTCTGTTTGTTGGTTAAAGCTCTCTTGTAATCATCTGGTTATGTGTGTGTGAAATCTCATTTGGTTTATGGTCTACCTTTTTCATTCATTAAATATTTGATAAAGTTCTTGTTCATTGAATTTGTATGGTTGAATGTTCTGTATTGATTTCTTGATATAACCTGTGTTCTTCAAGCTGATAAATCTCAACAAATCTGTTTTCACTATCCCTTACAGTTTGATTTCAATCTTATTTGTATAAGTCCAAACTGTGCCAAACTGTTTTGAAAAATCAATTTGTTTCTCTTAAAAACAATCTGTTCTTTTTCTTCTGATATTCTGAAAACAGTGTGTGCTTGCGAAAATTTTAAAAGCTCAATTCACCCCTCCCCTCTTCAACTTTGACACTAATAATTCTAACAATATCAATCTAATCAATTAAAAAACCTCAATAGAACCAACTAAGTTAGTTTCACTTTTTTAATTTAATCACTTAACTCAATAAAATAAATATTAATTGATTTTGGTATTAGATTTTCGATTCATAAAATTATGAATTCGAATCAAATTAACTAATAGTGTGATTTTTTTATTGGTTATCATCCTTTCTACACAGAACTTCACTCGGTACTTACCCTAGCTTCTTGTAGACAACACTCTTCAATCAAATTTTTTTTATACAAAACATTGCTCTATCAAATTTCAATACCTAGTTATCATGCATAATATGCAAAATGCATCTAAATTTGTCATGTCAAGATATTGTCCACTTCATTCTTTTCCATTTTATTATTGTGGAGTAAAATAGTATAAAAATTTGATCATTAAAGTATTATCAACCATTGTAATGAAGATTAACAAAACATATTAAGAAGGTGAAATTTAAGTCTAACTCAATTTTACAAAACTAATTTCGTAAGGTAAATTTGGTATCCATCTACATATTGTTATTTGACCATATTTCTAGAAGATGTGAGATTTTTAACATGCTCCCTCCTACCGAGGACATGGAGTATATGGAACCTTATAGCAAGTGACACAATTTGTTAGAATGTATGGCTTTAAACGAGAGGGGAGGTGAATTGTTTAAAGAGGATTTTCAAAAACTTTTTCAGCTAGAATGAAATTCTGTGCAAAAAACCAGAGAAGGAATTCAGTTAGCCAAGAAACAAAGCTCAAATCAGTATAGCACTAGAAAAACAATCGGTTGTTTCGTAGAAACAATCGGTTGTTTATACCAGTAAAAACAACAACAACTGAAATTAAAGTGTTTAAGGGGGAGAGAGATGCACAAACAGTTTTATACTGGTTCACTCTTAACCCAAGAGCTACATCCAGTTTCCCAGAGACCACTGGGGATTCCACTAAGTAATCAAACACATATTACACACAAACACCACCAAAGAAGTGACCTTGAACCCTTCAAGACACACACTTCATTTGGCTCAGCACAAACACCAAGAATGTTGATCTTGACAACCTCAAGAGCACACAACCCTTCTTGGCTTTACAACTCCAGAATTTACACAGTATTCAAAATGAATTACACTTGTTACACAATGAATTTGAAATCAACACAGAGTAATCCTATTCCACTTCTCTCTTGAATCACCAAAGCTTGAATGTTGAAACTCAAATGTTTGAAAGCTCTTTGAAAAACTCAAATCTTTTTTTCTCTTGATTAGTTTGTTATAAAACATTTTCAAACTATTTATAGTATTCAAAGAATGGTCAAAGCATTTAAAGCAGGAGCGCATTCGGTTATAAACTCATTTAAAGCTTTCATAACTAACAAAACTAATTTTGTTAGCTGTTTCAAACAAACAACCGGTTTAATTATCGAATCAATCGGTTGTTTTGGTTTGACAACAAGTCAACTTTCCAAAACAGTTTTCAAACTCTTTCAAAAATACCTAAGTATAAAACAATCGGTTGTTTCGATAAAACAACAGGTTGTTTTTCACTTAGTTTGAAAAACACTTTAAACTTAAAAGATTTGAAAACACTTAAGCTTTAGATTCAACAAAGAGTGGATTACAAAGATAAACTACCCTAGGTCCTACTCTAAAACACAGCAGCAACTCCAAGCAATTTCAGCCTTCCATCAAAAGATAGGATTTGGATTCTTCAAAGCTTTGAACTCACTTGATTCAATAATCTTCCCCTATTTGATGAAGACAAATCCCTGATTGCTTGTGTTGAACTTGTTTGAATCTGAAGAAGTTCCTGCAAAACAAATCTTAAGTAGTATACAGCATCTTATGGCAGCAGGTTAATAGCACACAAAACTTGTGTTTTTGCTTAACCAAAAACAACATCCAAAACTAAAATATCAGCAGTAAAGCAACAGAAGAATTACTCTTAAAAAAACAGAGTTTGCAGAAATTAAAGACAACACAACATAAAATCTCCCCCTATTTGTCTTCACAAATAGATGATAAGAAAAGATAAACCATAAATTGTTCCAGATAAGACAAAATTTAAAAGAAAATAGCACTTAAACTTGTACAGATAAAAAACAATCGATTGTTTTGAACTTTCAACCGGTTGTTTTTCTTCAATCATCCTTGCCATATTGCAGCTCAAAGATCTGGTTCTGAACAGCTTAAATCTGTTCATCCAAGGTTTGAAAGCGATTATCCATGCTCTGGAATCTGTTGTTATTGGTCTGGAAATTTGTGACACACAAATCATGTAGATTCCTTTGATTTTCAGCAAAGGTGTCAAGCCTATTCACCATGAATCTCTCAAAAGGAGTCATAGAGAGAATCCTTTCTCCTTGGTGTCCTGCACTAGTTCCAGCATTATCATCAGCAAGTTGTTCTTCATTGTGGATGTCAATATCATCAGCTTGATCTTCTTCATTCAAATCAGCAGCTGCAGCACTTGATGAACCACCAAGATCACCATCTTTACTCACCCATCTTCCATTTATTTTGGTGAATCACATCTTGCTAAGAGAGCCATTGTTCAACTCTTGTGTAGATTTAACCAACTCAGAGGTCTCATCTTCAAGATTCACTTCAAAATAAAGCAAGAATTTAGAGATTAAAACAACATAGGGATAGTGATAATCACTTAACCTCATGGACTTTTGCATGTGTTCTTTGATGATGTGAATCCAATTGATCTTGATCTTCTTCATGATGCAGTAGATGTAAACAAGGTCTTCTTCTATTAGAACAGAATGGTTGCTCCCCCTTGGAGTTAGAATCCAAGTGACAATAAGAGCCAACAACCTTTTATCCAATTTCAGACCTCCCACATAACAAGTTCTCACTTGAGAATGTGGATTCTTCAAGCAGCTTTTGTAGTATTGGACCTTGTTGAAATCTTCCACAACTCCAAGATTACCTTTATTGATTCTAAGACCAGCATATTTTAAACCAGTAACAACAGCCCAAACATCATGGGTAATCTCCATGTCTACACCTTTAACATGTGAAACTAGGTTGTTTCCTTCAAACTTTAGGTTTGTCTAGAATACCCTAATCAAATCAGGGTAAATGTTTCCTTTCACCTCCAAGAATCTTCTCAGCAACTGATCCTTGAGTAGCTTTCTAATATTGTCTAGTTTTTGACTTTTTAGCCAATTAAAAGAGACAACTTTTGGATTGTTGATCACTTTTGTGCTTGTCTCGAAGCGATACTTTTCAATCAGCTCATTGTCCCCTGAAAACAAGTTCTCAAGCCTTCCTCTAGACCTCACAGCTCTTGTTTTGACCCTTTTTAATGTAGGAGAAATGGTCTCCATGATAGCAGAAAAAGATAGCAGAGTCACACACAAAGAGAGGAAGAGATATAGCAAGAGATGGCTCAATTGGTTGTTCTTGTCAAAGAGAAAAGCTGCACCAGAATTTATAGCATAGCAGAACCCTAATTTGATCAATTGGTATGGGTGGGTTTCAGTCTTCAAGAAGAAAAGACTTGACCAAGACCTGCACTGAAAACGTCAGAAAAGAGTAGAAAATCACATGATCATCACATATGATCTTTGACTAGTAATAAAGGCTCTTGATTTTCCAAGATATGGAATTTATTCCTTTTATGACATGTTGTAACTTCCTCCAGAACACAATCAGGCTTTCTAGACTGCTTTATTGACTCAGGATTTGGGATCTGCAAATAACAAAATGCATAAGAAAATTAATATAAAATTCTCACAGTGTTGTCAGAGAAGAAACAATCGGTTGTTTTTCTGCAACATGTTTGACAGAATGTGA
This sequence comes from Phaseolus vulgaris, assembly GCF_000499845.2. Lineage (NCBI taxonomy): Eukaryota > Viridiplantae > Streptophyta > Magnoliopsida > Fabales > Fabaceae > Phaseolus > Phaseolus vulgaris. The sequence continues at coordinate 34,615,573 of NC_023756.2, read as the reverse complement.
TTTTTAGGCAAAGAGTGAGAAATGATTAAAAACAGATGTAAAAGCTTAATTGAAAGGGAGAATTAAACATGTATTAGGAATTAAAAAACAAAGGCAGAGATAAGGAAGGTTTTATCCTTTTATGAAGTCCCTTCTATGAGTCATTTGTTTGTGATCAAGAGGCTTCTTTTGACTTATGAAAAGACTTAGACTGGTACACACCCTTAATTCAGTTCCAGTCTTAATCCTTTCTTTCCAAGAACCTGTTTAGATGACTCAAAGCTTCATTTTCTTCTAGTATTCCTGCACAAATATGAATTCAAACAACAAGATTTGGTCCCCTTACAAATGTGGGTCCATTTGACTTATTTTCATCATTTGAAACCTCACAACCTTTGGGAATCCATTTCATAAAACCTCTGGGAACAAAATATTTTCTTATTTTGCAGAATATGACAGAATGGTCTCTTTTCATGCAATAGAAGCATGTAACAACCAGTTGTTTCGACTTAACAATCGGTTGTTTTACTGGCTGTTTTGAAAATTTCTTTGAAAACTTATCTTGCTTGTTCTGTGTATTAAAACCTAATCCAGCTCTTCCAAAAACACAATTTTCAGATGCCAAGACATTCTCAAAGTTGGATTTTCCCTTTGAAAGCTTATCCACAGTTCTAACAAGATAAAGCACTTTCTTTTCAAGATTTGCATAATTTTCACAAGCAAGAGAGTCACACACATGAGAAGAGTTTTTGCAAAGATTTTTAGAATCAATTTTTGATTTTTCCAGCCCTTCTTCAAGTGTCTTAACCCTCTTTTCAAGCCAGTTGTTAAGCTCTTTTAATCGGTTATTTGAGAGAGCCAATCTATTAGCTTCTTCATGTGTTTCTTGAAAAGCTTGAAGCAATTGATTGTAATTTTCAGCATTTAGAGAAGCACATGAACTTCCATTGCTTAAGCTACATGACTCATCATCTCCTTCTACAATCAAGCATATGTTTGCTTTTTCATCTTCACTTGATGAGGAGCTTGATGAAGAAACTTCATTTTCATCCCAAGCAATATATGCTCTTCTTGATTTTCCCTTTTTCTCCTTGTGGCTTGATTTCTTTTCATTGATTTTATGTGCCCTTGTTCACCACAACCAAAACAAGTATAATTGTTAGAATTGAAATCACTAGTTTTCTTGTTGCCATACCTTTCTTTGTTGGCTTCTTTGTTGCGATTTCTCTTCAAGAATCTACTAAACTTCTTGGACAGCAAGTTAAGGTTTTCTTCTTCACTCTCATCACTTGACTCTTGCTTGCTTTTGTGCTTGGCAGCTTTTAAGGCAATGCTTCTCATATGCTTGTCTTCACTTTCTTGAACATTGAGTCTATTCATTTATAACTCATGTTCTCTAAGCTTACCAAACAATGAAGCTGCTGTCATGGATTTCAAATCCTTTGACTCAGAGATAGTTGTTACCTTAGGTTGCCATGATCTATCAAGATACTTGAGGATCTTGATGTTTAGTTCTTCTTTGTCAAAGGTTTTCCCAAGACTCATAAGGTGGTTGAAGATGTGAGTGAACCTCTTTTGAACTTCAGCGATTGATTCACCTTTAAGCATTCTAAACATTTCATATTCCTGAATTAGAGTATGCTTTCTAGCTCTCTTCACATTATTGGTTCCTTCGTGAGTCACCTCCAAAGTGTCCCACATCTCCTTGGCCGATGAGCATTGAGAAATCCTGAAAAATTCATCCGAATTCAAGGCAGATGTTATGATGTTCTTAGCAATACAATCAAATTTGGCCTTCTTGTTTTCAGAATCAGTCCATTGAGACCAAGGTTTTTCAATGGAAGATCCATCTTTTTCAAATTTTGGAATAAAAGGGCCATTTTCAAAGAATGGTCAAAGCATTTAAAGCAGGAGCGCATTCGGTTATAAAATCATTTAAAGCTTTCATAACTAACAAAACTAATTTTGTTAGCTGTTTCAAACAAACAACTGGTTGAATTATCGAATCAATCGGTTGTTTTGGTTGGACAGCAAGTCAACTTCCCAAAACAGTTTTCAAACTCTTTCAAAAACACCTAAGTATAAAACAATCGGTTGTTTCGATAAAACAACAGGTTGTTTTTCACTTAGTTTGAAAAACACTTTAAACTTAAAAGATTTGAAAACACTTAAGCTTTAGATTCAACAAAGAGTGGATTACAAAGATAAACTACCCCAGATCCTACTCTAAAACACAGCAGCAACTCCAAGCAACTTCAGCCTTCCATCAAAAGCTAGGATTTGGATTCTTCAAAGCTTTGAACTCACTTGATTCAACACAATTGGTCTAATAAATCTCATTAGGATAGACACTAATATGATCTAATATCATATTAAGAAACGGAACTTTAATTGCAAGATTTTCTTTAAATTGATATTTGAAAAAAATTCCTAATCAAAGTTAGCTCCTAACTTTCCCACACAACATTAGAAAAAGAATTAATACTAGGAACATCCATTGAAAGATATTGATTGAGCCAAAAAAAATCCCCACAAATATTAACAAATTAAATTTTGGGTGATATTGATAAATAGATAACTTTCTCGAGATGGGTTACCAAAAAAATATCAACAATTATTTTAGATGGATCCCAATTCTATCATGTTTATACTCGACCACCTTATACAAATTAAAGAAATTCTCTTTGTAGTTTTATAATTTTTGTATGTTTCTCCATAAATATCAAAATTACTACTTTATTCTTTTGGTTTATGAAAAAATGATTTTATAATTATGTAATCTGAAAGTTATTTTTTTTTATAAAAATAAAGCTTTCAAATTATATAATTTATGTATAATTTTTGCATGACTTTTTTTTTTAAAATTGTACTATCTAAAAGTTATTTTTAGATGAAAATCAATTTTTGCATTAGTAGTAATTGAAAAATGTTTTTTTTAATTGCATAATGCATAAGATATTTTTTACTTTTGAATATATGATTTAAATTTTTTTATATATAAAAAATAATTTTTAAATTGCATAATCTAAATATTTACTTTCTTAGTTAAAATACTAACAATAATCACAATAACAACAAGACAATGAAAAGAGTATAGATAAAAAAACAAAAGTAAAAATTCAAATAGTGAAAGAAACTATTTGATTTTTTTAATAAAGATTTTTTTTTTATCAGCAACGAATTAATAAAATTAAAAGAGACACTTTAGGGGTGTCCCAACCCGTATACATCAGACCTTAAAGTCTAGACTGTACGCATAAGCTAAACAGATTCTGCTAGACATAAAAGAGCCAACCTCAAAATTATGGTTTACCCATTTACCCCAACAGACAAAAACACCACAAAAGACCCTCACTCACCACCTAAGACAGAGCCAAACTTAACCCTTATATAAGACCACGAAAACCTCCACAGCACACCATATCAGCACTCTATAAAATCACCAGCTCCCTCCACGCCAGAAAAGATACTCTAAGTTAACGGTGTTGAGTAACACCCGTTCTCCACCGCAGGCTCTATACTCAACAGTCCCCTGTAACTACCACACACCAACCACGCAGCTGCTCATCCAGGAACAGTGGATACGGATAGGGAACCTGCTTAACTTCTTGTGCTTTGAATAAGACACCTGAAACTCCAGTCTGTTATGAAGTCTTTAAACTTGCAGGTATTACCAGAGTACCTTAAGCAACTTACAACTCGAGACACCTACAACCGATGCCCTCTACATTCACCTCGCCACACAACGAGTTACCCATGCACATTGCCTTCGGCGACCACCGACTACGTCCATAAAGAGCACGCCACTTCCTCGATCAGCGATTATCTTTACATAACTTCGACGACCACCGACCGACGATCTTTTGTCGACCACCGACTACATACATACGGAGCACGCCGTTTCAAGTAGCTACGGCGACTACCGACTACTCACATATGGGGAACGCCGCTTCCTCGATTGGTGATCATATTGACCATCGCCGTTTTTTATAACCGGCGATCATGTTGAGCGCTGCCATCTACGATCGCCGTCTGCACATAAATCGAGAGCGCCGCTTCATCAACCGGCGATCATGTTGAAATCACCGTTTCAATTACCGGCGATCATGTTGAGCTTTGCACAATTGGCGATCACCGACTACATACAAATGGGTCATGCCGCTTCACCGATCGGCAATCAAGTTAACCTATGTAAAGCACCACTTCACCGACCGGCGATCATGTTGACTTGCATACCTTCGACGATCACCAACTGCAGTATCATCCTTCCACATAACAGTCCTTCAGATGCTCCAGAGCTCGAACCCTTGCCTTCCGCTACTTACACCAACAATAGACCTCACCCTTCCAAGGAGAACCCTGAGGTACTTCTTTGCTCAGGTTCGCCCACTGTAGCCAGCTGCATTGCAACCTTCCATAGGTGAATTAAAAGCACCATCCCGCAAGTATGGCTGTGACAACAGCTTCCAATCCAATGAGCATGACAGGGCCAATTCACCACCGATCTGTCTGAGAAACTAAGCTGGCCAGTTCAGCCGGTACCTACAGAACAGGACAAGACCAATAGAAACTAAAACCTTTAGTCAGCAACCTCTAAACCCTGCAACCAGCGCACTACCAATGCCTTATTCCCACGCTAGCAACATCTCCTCCTTTCCTCCACTGAGCATGTTACCAAGATCTGGTTATTTGTAGCTTTTTATGCAGCACATTGGATTCAGGACCCAATCCACTAAGGAGTAGTTAAAGGAACTTGTCTTATGTTTCAGCCATTGCCAAGATTTAATTTGTGCTTGCTGAAAAATTTCTTCTGCATCTACAACGCCTTGTTTGAACACTACCAAGTTCCTCTGATCCCAAATACACCTGATTACCACTGCCCAAACCCCTTTCCAAACCAGGTTTTGATTATGACTAACCTGAAACAGGTTGAAGCTCTCGAAGTGCGTCATTATATAATTGTGTTGAACAAACAACATTCCAATCCACTTGAAGCACATGGACCACACTTGATTAGCATATTTACAATCCAAAAATAGATGTTGACACGATTCATCCTTCGTCTGGCAAAGAGCACATAAGGTTGTTTCCATCAACACCCCTCTCCTTCTCAAACATATTCTAGTAGGAAGTCTATCCATCATAATTCTCCACGCTACAGTCACCGCACTTGGGAACGCCTTAGCTTCCCACAGCGACTTAAAGACATCATGTTGAGGCCCTCTTCCTTGTTTTGATAGACACACGTAAGCATTATTGACTTAGAAGCACCCTTTCTCCTCGTTCCCCCATACCTGGACGTCCTTCTCTTCTTTAAGAATGGTTGTCGTGGTTATGAGCACTTCAAGTTCTTGTACTAGAGCGGATTCCCACTCAAATCTTTCCCGTCTCCACCTTAACCGCCAGCACCAACCCGACTCTTCCCACACACCTACCTCTCCCACCTTGTGCCCCTGGTTTAAAGACAAAGAGTATAATCTGGGGAACAAAGTTTTGAGATTACAGTTATCAATCCACACATCCTCCCAGAACCTAATTTTATCTCCACATCCTAATTTCCATCCAATTTCTTTGTGAAACCACCCTTCACCTTCACCCTCCCTACATACTTTGTGTAAGTCTCTCCACCACCATGATTGAAGTTTGACCGGAATCTGCACTTCCGAGCCATACTTCGAATCTAGCAGTTCCTTCCATCTCCCTTTCTCCTCCGAAATGTATCTCCACCTCCATTTAGCCAGAAGAGCTGCATTGAACTTCCGAATCTCTCTCACACCCAGACCACCCTCCTCTCTATTTTTGCACACAACTTCCCAGCTTACCCAAGAGATAGACGTCTTCTCCTTCCCCCAACCCCAAAGAAACCTCCTTTGGATTCTGGTGATACTCTTGCAGATCGACGCCGGTGCTTTATACATAGATAGGTAGTAAAGCGGGACAGAGGTGAGAACCGATTTGATTAAGCACACCCTCCCTGCCATGGATAGGAATCTACCCTTCCACACATTGAGTCGGTCTTTTAACTTGTTTAGCACAAGCTCCCAAAACTTGCTTGTCCTAGGATTCCCTCCTACTTCAAGGCCCAAATATTTGAAAGGTATCCCCATTTGAGCATAGTTGAGGGTCTTGGCATAGCAATCTAAGTTGTTTCTTTGGACATTGATGCTTACTAGTTTTGACTTGTGAAAGTTTATCTTCAGACCTGAAGCTAACTCAAAACCCCTGAGTATTGCCTTCAACGTCACCACATTGGTGTAGGAATCCTCACAGAAGAACATGGTGTCATCTGCGAACTGCAGGATACTCAACTCAACCTTCTTCCTCCCAATCTTAAGGCCAGAGAGTAGATTCGCCTTAGTAGCTTGTCTTACTAGACCTGCCAAGCCTTCTACTACCAATATGAACAGGAAGGGGGCAAGAGGATCGCCCTGCCTCAGCCCTCTGGAAGGTTTAAATTCCTCCGTCGGGCTCCCGTTTACAAGCACTGAAACGGTGGAACTTTCCATGCATCCTCTGATCTAGCTAATCCACTTATTTTGAAACCCCATCCTTTGGAGCATGTCATAGAGAAATTCCCATCTTACCGAATCATAAGCTTTCTCTAAATCCACCTTCAGACACAAGCCACTCCCCCCACCCCTCCTTATATCCTCTACTACTTCATTGGCCATTAGCACACTGTCAAGTATCCCTCTGTTCTTTACAAAAGCTTATTGGCTATCATCAACTATTCAGGAGATGACGTTCCTGATTCTGCCAGCCAACACCTTAGAGATGATTTTGTACATAGCCCCTACTAACGAAATAGGTCGATGTTGCTCCAATTTGATAGGGTCCCTAATCTTCGGGACCAAAGCAATGAAGGATGCGTTGCATCCCTTCGGTAAAGCACCTGTAGCATGGAAGAGATTCATAATTGCCATAACCTCCTCTTTTACAAAGTCCCAGCTTTTCTTAATGAAATTGAAGTTAAAACCGTCAGGTCCTGGGCTCTTAGAACCTTCAAATTGCCACACGGCATCCCTTACTTCTTCCTCAGAGAACACTTTTAGAAGGCTCATGCTGTCTTCCCAGGTTAGGGATTCAAACTCAACCGCATCTAGTCTTACACCAAAGTCTTTCGTTGCTATAAATCTAGATTCAAAGAGCTTCTTCGCTTCCAACCGAACTGTACAGGGTTCTTCACACCATTGACCTCCCACCTCCACACCTTTAACTTCGTTTCTAAGGCGTCTCCACCTTAGAGAGGAATGATAGAAACTAGTGCAAGAGTCTCCATACTTAAGCCAATTGGTTCTAGCTTTTTGGCTCAATAAGGATTCTATCCTCCTATCGGTTTCCTTTAGACGACTCAACAAGCCCAACCTCTGCACATTCTCGCTAACATCTAAAACTCCACTACATGCCTGGCAATCAAGAGCCTCAAGCTCCTCCAAAATCTTCTTCTTAGAAGACTCCATGTTACCGAAACTATCCCTATTCCAAACCTTCAAGTGTCTCTTTAAACATTTCAGTTTCTCCTTAAATACTACAAAAGCATTCCCCTGAACGAGGTAAGAGGTCCACCAATCCTTCACCATCATTAAGAATCCCTTCTCCATAAACCACGCATCAATGGTCCGAAAGGGTTTAGGTCCCCAATCCTTAACCAAAGACTTCACCACTATCGCACAGTGATCAGAAACCTCTCTACGTTGCACATACTGCTTACCCATTGGCCATTCCTGCAACCATTCTTCAGAGACTAACACTCTGTCTAACCTGCTCATTGCCTTCCCATTTAAACTAAACCAAGTGTATTTTTTGCCTACAATTGGTAGTTCAATCAACATATTAGATTCAATGAAGTTATTAAAACTTCCCATCTCGCTTGTATGGTTGTCCTGTACACTTGTTCCTTTCCTTTCTCCTCGCTTTCTAATAGCGTTAAAATCTCCACAAAAGCACCAAATTGGGTCCAAAGAAGCCCCTTTAATAGCAGATAAATTCCCCCACAGATCAATCTTCTCTCTCAACAAGCATGCGGAATAAACATTTACAACCACACACCTACAGTTAGATTTAGTGTGCTGTCCAACCACCGCAATGAACCCCTTCCCCATTTCATGACTTTCATAGGTGAAAGCATCCTTATGCCACATAGTCAGCAAGCTTCCACTCCCATTTTCTCCACCATAGTGAACCCAGCCCACGTTGTTGTCCCCCCAAAGGGAGAAACATTTTACGTCTGTACAAGTTTTCAATTTCGTTTCTTGAATACACGCGAATTCTGCACCTTCCTTTGCTATAATATGCCTCAAGTATCTAGTCTTTGTGCTTCCCCCACCCCTCTTATATTCAGGTTTACAATTAACATGATTGATCCTTCTTCTTACCCTCCTCATAACTCTGCAAAAACTCCAAGTCTCTCTCCTCTAGGCACATATATTCCTTAACTACCTCATCCTCGTCCTTTGTACAGTACAGCCCCGCTTGTTTACCGATCTCCCAAAGCTTTGGTGGGTCCACCATATTACCGGGATCACAATTTCGAGTATTACAATTGACGAAATCCCCATCAGAGATGGACACTGAAGACATACCATGTCTATGATTAGAGGAAGCCCCAGCCTTAGTAACACGTGCATTAATTCTCACTGATCTTCGCGGATTTGAAGTAGAGGCCCCCACTTCAGAGAGCCCTTCAATCATGTGCCAACGTGGTGAGAGCATAAGGTTACTTCCTGCAGCCGCGCCTTCCTCTCCAAACGCGATAGGCTTCGACCCTCCAACCATAACACCCTTTAAAGCTTCGTCAAATTCTTCCGTGCCATGGCATTCGTCCACCCTTTCCTTCAAAGGAGATTCAATCTCCATCCCTTGATTACCTAGTCCACTAACCTCTCTTTCACCGGTTTGAACCTCCTCACGCTCCTCCTCCTGTTTACCTCCACAGCAGCTCACAGATTTGATATTTTCATTTGCATTTTCACTTCGAGGAGCCTCCTGCATCGTGCGCGGTCCAACGTCTTTTTTCCCAAATTGGGTTTCACAAGGAATATGGGCCACAAGGCATTGGGCCTCCACCTTCCTTCCTTGGCCCACAGAGAGAGCGGGGGTCCCTTGTGAGTTAAAACTTTCAAGTTCTACCACTACTCTGGCCAGCTCATCATGGGTAGAGTAACTACTGCAGATAGGGGAACGACCTTGGTCAGGGTTGACATCTAGGTCAGCACCTCGACACGCAACCTGGCCTATTCTATCTTCTTTCATGCAAGATGTGCAGTCTATACTCTGGTCAGGGCTGTCTTTGTCAGCAATTAACTTAAAAAACAAATTTGTCTTATGTGCACCTTCGTCACCTTCTTCCACCGCCTTGCCACCGTCCTCCTCCCCTTCTGACCGATGTTCTTCCTTAGACCCAGACCTCACCTCCTCCTCACAGCTTTTAGAAGAGAAAATCGTTTCTTCAATAAAAGTCTCTGATGACGACACACTATCCGACGAGTCACCATACTAGGATTGCGTGTGCCATCCTTCGTGACAAGCAGGGGGTTCTTCTTCAATGAGGATATTCCAAAACTGTTTATTAATCCGCAATTTCTTCTTCAGTCTGATGTAGCTTTGGTTCTTCACCCGGACTTGCAACCTTGCGTATTCCAGGTTCTCCCATAGCAACGTGGAAGTGTCTATGGACACCGGCGTAGCCATATCTCCTAGAACCTTTGTAAAGAAATCCTCATTCCAGAGAGGTAATGGTAATCCATAGCACCGTACCCAAGCAATTTTATGGTCCGCCATGTGCGACGCCGACCACGGTTTCAGACTCACAAAGAGATTGTCAAACCATACTTTATTATAGTTGATAATATCCTCCATTTTCTCTCCTTCCTTTGGGGTCAACATCACTAATCTGTCCCCCATGTATCTTATACCGACTCTGTTCAAACCTCCTTTCACAAACTCCTCTCCTAGCTGATCAACATCCCAAGCCTTCTCAAAATGCCCAACAACGTTATTCACCATCCAAGGCAGAGTGTGGGAAAGCGACTTAAGCGATGGTCCTTTCCACTTCCCATGGTTTACATCTCCTTTCACAACGTCTACAAAAGATCTATTCCTTTTCTTCTCTACCCATATCTCCTTTTGTTTTCCTGCGTCCCTCTGTTTTTCCAGATGGTTCACCTTCGTCTCCCTCCTCTCCTCCTTAACAGAGTCCATCTGGTGCCTTCGATATCTTGGAACGTTTACATGGAGTTTTATGTTTCCGACGAAGAGACTGTCCAACTCCCTCTCAAGACGTTCCACATTTCTTACTTCAAAGAACCTAACGAACCCAAATCTTCTACCCCATTTGTTCAACCTCCGTGATATGAAAACTTCTTTTACCCTTGCTCTCCTTTGAAAGACCTTGACCATGTCCAACTCTCCATAGCCATGGGGGAAGTTTGAGAAGAAGAAGGTAGTGTAGTCATTTAACCTCCCTTGATCGCCTCCCCTGTTGGTTCGAACTCTGCTTCCCATCTCATAAGCCTAACGCAATTTATCACTCTACCAAATGATATAATATACTATAATAAATTAAAATATTACTTCTAAATATTTTTCTTCAAAAACATATAAAATTATAACAAAAATTGATGAGACGGCCATTCTCAATTTAGACGTTTCCTTCTTTTCTTTTTTTCTAAATGAATTTAGACCTTTTCTGTAAAACATACATTCGACATCAAAATTTATTTTAATTTTTTAAATATCCATATTTGTCTTACATTATATACTTATATATTTTATTTACATTTAATTTTTTATCTAGTTCTTTAATTTCACATTACATATATAGAATTTAATTAAGAATAATATATACTTTACACAAACTTTATAGTATATATTTTAACAATCAAGAGAGTTTTTAAAAAATAAGAATAAACTATCAATTTCGGTACTAATACAATTATTACAAGAAATAGATTATAAGTAATTTATTAAAAATAATAAATTGTTAAATGGTTCCTGAATTTTATTAATTTCATCGTAGAAGGAACTTTCTTGGATTTGGTACCATTGACGATCAACGTTGTGGTGGATTTTGTGTTAATTGGCAACGTAGGAGGAACTTCTTTGGAACAATCACTGCCGCATCACCGTATTTTTCGCGCCAGAATTGCACTCTATACATATTCGATTTATCAATTTTTTTTATTTTGAATTTTAATACACTTCTTTTTTTTCACTCTTTTATAACACTTCAAACTACTAAAATCAAGAATTTAGAATTTTTCTCCAACATAATTAATTTTCATAAGCAATTTTAGTCAACACAAAAACTGGAAAACAGAGGAAACCTATACTTGAATTTAAAAACAGAATTAAGAAACTTCAAAGACACAATAAAATTGATGTATATGAACTTGTATAAATATAATACACAAGCATGAACTCAAATCTAAAAATAAAATGCACCAAAGGATAAAAAAACAGAATTAGACAACTGCACTCAAGGAAAAATCAATCAACGAAAATTATCAATAAAAGTACTACATAGAATTGATGACATTTTAGGAGAAACATGACTTGACAAAACATATATGTATTCAAAAAATAAAATGACTCGAACACAATGAATTTGTACCAATTCAAATAGCAAGAAAGACTCAATTAAAGCAAAAACTTTTGCACACAACCATAGCTCTGATACCACACGATATGAGTTGATTTTAGGATTGTTCATTTGATTAGTGACACTTTACTTAGATTTAGATTCTAGGATCAACATAGGTGAGAAGCCTAAGGAAAATTCCCACTGGACGTTAACTTAACAAGTGTTAAGTAGATGTGAAGGTTCATTTCCATAAGGCCAAAGGAAAAACACAATTAATGGTGAAGATGAATGACAAATATAGGTGCAGAATTTAATCAAACACAAGATGCGCAAGACATGAATCGAATTGAAATTCAAGAACAAGAACAAGAACAAGGCAAATTTTGGAATTGAAAATAGAAATGGAAATGGAATGGAAAAGAGATGAGTGAAAGGAAACTTAGGAGTGGTGGATTTGTGAATGATCACGCCACTTGGATGGTGAATTTGATCCAAGATAAGTGTAGATGTCGCCACTTTAGAGCTCACAACACTCACAAGATAAGACTCATGGTTTAGAGAGACAATGCTCACAAAACTCTAACACAATTTGTGTATAATAACTTTACTCTGCATTCAACATGTGAATACATGAGGTAGGCTTCCCTATTTATAGATTTAAAAGCCCTAGAAAAGAAGAAAGGAGGGTAGAATGGGAAAAGGGAAAAGAAGTGGGCAGCCATAGGGTTTGACTAAGTCAATCCCGTAGTCTAGGCTTATCCTTCTAGAAACTAGGTCAAAATGCCTTCAAATGGGTTAGGAACAAGCTAGAATGCTACCCACACCCCCTACTATGCTAAAGGCACTTGCTTATTTCTACTATTTGGACCCCTACAAATGAGCCCAACTTATTTACAATATTTCTTACTCACTTAAGAAGACTAGCAGGCAGAATTTGATTTGCTCTTGGTCATGGCTTCTTCTTCTGCTTATATTGTCTTGATGTTTGGTGATCTTCAACTTTGTATTTGGAGATTACTGCCCTTTTTGGATTTTTCTTGTAATGTCTTTAGTCATCTTTGGGTTTGTATCATGCTCCCCAGGCGCGAAAGAATTCGTCCACGAATTTAGTAGCCCTGCAAATAATAGAGTGAGGTTGTTCACATGAGTTGTATACGGTAGGGGTGAAGCAATCTTATTTTTGTTAAGCTTAGGGAGATGATATGTTTGAATTCTAGCTACATGACATGTTGGGAAAGAATATTTGGGGATGAAATGAGTTTTGGAAAATCCTCTTAGAAGGTGAGAACCTTTAGGAGGTTTTGGAATATCATCCCTAAACTTCTTAAGCAAATATGTCAAGTATTTAGAATGGTTAGGTAATGAAAAAGACAAGGAAGAAAAACACCTTGGAGGTGAAGTGATGATACTCATGTGATCTTGTTCTTCTCTTTCTCTTTCATTTGCATCTTTTATTTGTGTTTTTATTTGGTCTTGATTAACCTCTTGTATCATTATGGTTCTTTTATTTGGACAATTGGCAGCTATGTGCTCAAAACTTAAACATTTAAAACATTTGGGTCTTGAAGTTTTGGTGGGTGACTTAAGGGTAGAAGGTGAAAGGGTGTTTTTAGAAACTTTTTGGTTAGAAGTGGGTTCTTTTGAAAAAATAGAAGGAGAAATTTGTGTAGAAATTTTGGTTGCATCCTTCCTAGAAGAGTGAGAAATGATGTCTTTTGAAAAAGTGGAAGGAGCAATTTTTGTAAAATTTTCATTTGTATCCTTCCAATAAGATTTGTAGAAACCATCATCATGAGTATTTTTGAAAGTTGTTTTTTTCAAAATGTGTGAATCTACCTTCTTGGCTAGGTGAACCACTTTCTTGAAAGAAGAGTACTAATGTAATTCTACAAGATCTTTAATTTCTTTTCGCAAACCACTTACAAACCTTTTTATCTTTGACTCTTCATTATCATGCATATTCATTTTAGTCAAAGTTGTTTCTAATTCATGAAAGTATTCAACTACCATCCTATGTCCTTGATTAAGCCTTTGAAACTTCAACAAGTGTTCCTTCCTAGGAGGAGGTGGAACAAACCTCACGCGCATGCATGGCTTTAAATAATACCAAGAGACCATGGGCGGCCTCTTGTTTAGCCCAATCTTCAATACAATATGGTGCCACCATTGTTTGGCATAGTCTAAGAAAACTAAGGAAGCTAACCTAACCTTTTGGTCTTCGGTGACCTTATACACATGAAAAATATGTTCAACCTTAGCTTCCCAATCTAAATACAAAGAAGGATCATTAGACCCATGAAAACTAGGTAACTTTACAAAATTAAAAGAATGTTGTTGTTGTGGTTGGTGATGATGGTGCTTTTTGGAAAAATTGTGCAAACTCCTTTTGTCCTTATCTTGTTGATTTTGCCTTGCATGAACTTATTCTAGTCTTTGCAATCTTTTGGCAAGTTGGCTTATTTTCTCATCTTTATGGACAATTTGCTTCTTGACCTCCACAAGTTCTTCCAAAAGGTGAGCTTTGTGATAGGATTTAGCTTTGGAAGATGCACCACTTGAAATATTAGCCATCACAACAAACAAACACAACACAAAGAGAAAACAATTAAAGAAAACTTGTTAGCAAATAAAGCAAAAGAAAGCTTGCTGTAATAGGCCAAAAAATTCACTTAAATCACTCCAAGAAAATATATTTTGTCCTTAACCAAGTCTCCTTGTGGATTGGATGAGCTTCAAGTGAAATATGCCAAAGCAAACTACACTTACTCAAAGAACAAATCTCCACAAAACTTAAGAAAACAAGAAAAGACAAGCAAGAAAAGGCATAAACAAGAAATAGCTAAACCAAAACAGAATAAAAGATATGACAAAACTTGGAGAAGAATATGAAATGGAAAAGACAAGCAAGAAAATAAGGCACTCAAAGAAAATCTATCACACAAAGGAATTCTAAAGAATAGTACTAGAATAGATGAAGAAAATAAAAAAATAGTGCTACTGGAATTTTTTGAATAAAATGTGTGTGACTTAAGATTTAACTAGAACTGGATAATGCAAACTGGAAAGTGAAATTTAAACCACTGAAAATTCAAGATGTTATCTAAATATAGGCACTAGAATCACACAAAAACAGCGTCAATTAATTGTGATAAATTTTCAAAGATATTTGAAGAAGAAATAAGATGATGCCTAACATAATTCCACCCAGTTACTCTCAAACATGATTTTTTTTTTAATTCTTTTTCTTTATTTTTCACAATAAAAAATAATTCAATTTGAAATTTTAAGGATCCATTCAAATCATATTTGAGTAAAAAATTATTAAAAAAAGTCAAGCATAATATTAATAATATTAGTATTGTTATTAAAATGAGTAGATAACATAATTTTTAATAAACTTACATAAACCAAATAATAACAAGAATTACCACATAAATTCATAAATTTATTATAAAACTTTATACATTATAATTAATAATAGATGTCCAATTCCAAATAAATAACATTGAATTTGTTTAAAATACATGTAATAAAATTAAAACTTTAAATTTAAATAAATTTAATTAATTCTGTTTGGATTCTTAGATCGATAATACGAGTCTAAACCATTAATATGATTAGTTCATCGTAAATAAAAAAAAGTTGAGAAGTAGAATAAAAATAAAACTGAAAATTATAGCAAAATAGGAAAAAAAATGTTCCAGAAATCTCTTTTGTGCAATTCTTTAAAACAAAAAACCTAAAAATAAAGGATTGAAATATTCACATGATATCAAATTTACCTCAATAAACTTTTTGAATACTTTTTATTCACTCATGAAACCTCAATCTCAATCAAATCAAGGAAGTACCAAATAATTTTAGGGAAAAGATTTCTTAATTATTTGATACTTCATTGACTGAATAAAATAGATCTTCACACAAAATCTAAGAAACAATAGAATTGTTAAACCTAACAGACAAATCTATGGAAAAAACTACAATTTCTAACCTCACTTTGAGTGTCTTATTATGTTTTGTTAAGCTACAAACATATATATATATATATATATAGGTCGTAGGTCTAGTTAAGGTGGTGGATTGAGTCATGGGATTTCCTTAGTTTAGAAAAATAAAATAAAAGTGAGTTGGACATTTCAATCCACCTAAGTGTAGACCCATCCTACATAGACATTTCTTAGATAAACTGGTCTTACATAGACATGTGCTACCTATACCTGTCTTAGATAGACCTGTATTAGATAGACCTGTCTAACATATCATATTCTTTAAATTTTTTATTGTTTTGTACAATTGTTTATACGTTAAATATAATTGATTATTGATTTATTTGTAAATAAATTTAATATATAATGTTATTAATAATAAATTATTTATTTTTATTTACACAATATATTTTATTATTTACTTGCAATAAATAATAAGTACTTAATCTTTTAAATTTTTTAACTATTTTGACTTTATTTTGCTTATGGTAAATCCTTGTTTACCATTGTCAAAAGATTTGCAATGAAAAATTTGCTGTAACATTGTCAAAAGAATTTTTTAACTTTTTCTTTTTTTCATATGTACATTTATACGAGACAAATAAAGAAAAATGACATTAAAAAAACAGAGAGAGTATCATTTAATATTTATATAAATGCTACAATTAATAAATGCATGAAGTAAGTACTTTTACATAAAACTAAGCTTATAATTCTTAAAAAATATTTATAATAAGAAAGTATTTAATATTTTTATTAATGTTTTTACATATTAAATTTAAAGTATTAGAATCATGTATGTATTTATAATATGAAGCTATTTAGTGCATAAATTTATTAAAACATGAATGTATCCGTTTCTTTTTATAAAGTCTACGTTAATAAGTTAAGTGCATAATATATTAATTATATATTATATTTAATAAATATAATAAATGATATTATTTAATGTTTATGTAAATACTAATAAAACAAATACATTAATTAAATATTTATATTTAATATGTGTTTATAATATGAATGTATTTTAATTATGTATTTATAATTTTTACATATTAATACACGCATTTATTTAGAAGTTTGTGTGTAATTACTATTTGATGAAAATATTTATTAAAAACATGTATTTATCCGGTTTTAAACAATGATAAATTTAATTTATACATGAAAGTATTTATGTATTTATTTAATATTAAAAATAAATATTAAATGCTTAATACATCTTGCTAGAGTGAACGCCTATATATATTAGTGCAAAATTTTTATCATCAAAATGAAATAAGACACTCAAAGTGGATGGTAGAATTGAGAGTTTGTTCTATTTTTATCATCAAAATGAAATAAGACACTCAAAATGAAATAAGACACTCAAACCAGTTAATGACGTATCAGATAATTTTATAACAAAATTTATTTTTTAAAATTATTTGGTACTTCCTTAATTTGATTGAGATTTGATATTTCACTTAGTAGGAAGTATTCAAAGTGTTTATTGAGAAGACTCACAAGAATTTTAATATGATGGTGATCTCTAAACTAGGCAGTAAAAAAACATGCACAAATTAGATAATTAATTGTTAACTTTTTTCCATATTTTCCTTACAACGCAATTCAATCCATAAATCTCTACTAATCTTATCATGAATAAAAGAGTATTATTAATAAAACTAAAAGAAAAGGAAATTTTACATGAAAAAATATTTTTCATCAAATAAAAAATTAATGTTTATATATTTCACCACAACTTTAAAATAAAATAAAATAAAATTTTCATGACTTCAATTAAAAAAATTTAATGTAACAAAAAATCGTATTTTGAAATAGAATTTGTTATTATTTGATAACTATGATTTCTTCAATATAAAATTATATTTTAAAACATGATTTATCCATATATATATATATATATATATATGTATAATTTTTAAAAATTATCTATTTTTCTAAATTCAGTCAACAATTTTGGAAAATGGTTTGGTTGAGGAGACATATAGGACTAAGTTTCCAAAAAATTATTTTATCCTCTTTGAAAAGCATGACACTGACAAAGGAAAAAGATGTTGATTTCCATGTAAAGATATTTGAAGAAGAAATAACATGATCCCTTTCTCCCAGCATATGAAAAAGTTCTGCATTGTTTTTCTTTATTTTTACCATAAAAAATAATTAAATTTTTTACATTCAGATTCATTACAATCATATTTGAGTAAAAATGAGTAGATAACACAATTTTTAATTAACTTGCATAAACCAAATAATAACAAGAATTACAACATAAATTCGTAGTTGTACTATAAAAATTTATACATTATAATTAATAATACATACCCAATTCCAAAACAAATAACATGGAAGTTGTATAAAATAGTTGATGCAATAAAATTAAAACTTTAAATTTTAAAAAAAAAATTAATTGATTCCGTTCAGATTCTTAGATCGATAATACGAATCTAAACCATTATTATAAATAGTTCATCGTTAATAAAAAAATATTGATAAGTAGAATAATAAAAGTGAAAATTATAGCAAAAGAGGAAAAAAATGTACTGCAAATTAATCCAGTGCATTTTTTTGCTAAAAAAATCTAAAATTAAAGGATTGAAATGCCCACCTCTTATCAGGATAAAGTCTTTGAATGTTTTTTATTCACTCATGAAATCTCAATCTCAATCAAATCAAGGAAGTACCAAATACTTTTAGGAAAATGATTTTATAATTACTTGATACTTCATTGACTGAATAAGATAAATCTTCAGAAAAAATCTAGGAAACAATAGAATTGTTAAACCTAGGAGAAAAATATATGGAAAAGACTATAATTCCTAACCACTTTGAGTATATTATTATGTTTTGTTGAGCTATAGACACATATATATAGGTAGATCTGTCTCAGGTAAACTTGTCTCAGATAGACTTGTCTCACATAGACCTGTCTCACATAGACCTGTCTCACATAGACCTGTCTTAAATAAAGCTGTCTTACATAGACCTATCTTACATAGACTTGTTTTAGATAAACCTATTTTATGTAGTTTATATAATTTTTCTTTAAGATCTTTATTGTTTTATAAAATTGTTTGTATATTAAATATAATTTATTATTGATTTATTCGGAGGTAAATTTAATATATAATTTTATTAATTATAAATTATTTATATTTATTTACACATACATTGAAAAAAGTTGGATTTTATTTTCACTTTTTTTTGCACAATATAATTTATTATTTGCTTACAATAAAAAATAAATACTCAATATTTTAAGTTTTTTAACTATTTAACTTTATTTACTTAATGTACTTCTTTAGCACGAGGAATTCAAATTTTGTAATGACTTTGTGAATAGAAAGTTTTTAATGTTTTTTCCAATTGTGTGGTTTTTTATATCAGCTCATGTGTCGGGTTGACCTTCATTTGTCCGAGACAAATCAAGAAAATTGAGATGTAAATCTTATATGGTTTACCAATTTCAATTACTATCCAACAATTAAGCATTACAAAACTTATTTAACTAATAGTTTCTCAATTTTTAAGTAATTATAATTATATATTATAAAATGATATTATCTGTTATTTTATGACTTTATTTTAGGTTTATTTATTCAAACCAAGCTTTTTTTTATTTTAATGCATTTTTAAGTGAATTACTTGTTGTTGTATTTCTTTAACTTTTTATTTTAATGTACATTTATATGTCATTGCTTTTTATCTTTGAAATTATTTTTTATATTAATTAAATTAAGAATATAATTAAAAAATATGTCATAAAATGTAAAAAAAGTACATATAAAAAAGAACAATTTTTTGTTAAAAATTTGACATTTAAAAAAAAAGAGAAAGTATTATTTAATATTTAGATAAATACTATAATAAATAAATGCATAAACTAAACACTTTTATATTAAATTAAACTTATAATTCTTAAAAAATATTTATAATAAAAAAGTATTTAATGTGTTTATTTATGTTTTTTTACAGATTAAATTTATATATTTATTAGAATAATGTATGAATTTATAATATGAAGCTATTTAGTGCATATATTTATTAAAAACATGAATGTATCCGTTTTTTTTATAAAATATACATTAATAAATTCAAATTCAGTGCATAGTATATTAATTATTTATTATATTTAATAAGTATAGTAAATGATATTATTAATGTTTATGTAAATACTAATAAAAAAATACATTTATTAAATATTTATATTTAATATGTGTTTATAATATGAAATTATTTAATTATGTATTTATAATTTTTACATTTATTTATTAGAAGTTTGTGTGTATTTACTCTTTGATGAAAAAATTTATTAAAAACATGTATTTATCTGATTTTAATGAATGATAAATTTACACATGAAAGTATTTATATATTTATTAATGTTAAAAATATTAAATATTTAATTGTTCTTTGTTACATTGGAGGGCTATATGTATTATGCAAAACTCATCAACAAAATGAAATAAGGCACTCAAAGTGCATGGTAAAATTTAGATTTGTCCTTTTTTTTATATCTGAAGATCTATCTTAATCAGTAATTGAAGTATCAAGTAATTTTACAATAGAATTTATTTTTTAAAATTACTTGGTACTTCCTTGATTTGATTGAGATTTGATATTTCACTTGGTAAGAAGCATTCAAAGTGTTCATTGAGAAATTGAGGAGAATTTTAATATGATGGTGATCTCTAATAATCCAATTTTGTGTTTTTGTTATTGTTATTGTTCACACATATTTTTTGGTACACCTTTTCTCTGGTTGGAAATTTTAAGTTTTATCTTGGTTATTTGATTGGTATTTTTTATCTTTAATGAATTGATGATGTTTTATGCTTATATCAATCTAATCAATCAAAAAACCTCAATAGAACCAATTAAGTTAGTTTCACTTTTTTAATTTAATCACTTAACTCAATAAAATCAATATTAATTGATTTTGGTATTAGATTTTCGATTCATAAAATTATGAATTCAAATAAAATTAACTAATAGTGTGACTCTTTTATTGATTATCATTCTTTCTACACAGAACTTCACTTGGTACTTACCCTAGCTTCTTGTAGACAACACTTTTCAATCAATATTTTTTTTTATACAAAACATTGCTTTATCAAATTTAAATTACCTAGTTATCATGCATAATATGCAAAATGCATCTAAATTTGTCATGTCAAGATATTGTCCACTTCATTCTTTTCCATTTTATTATTGTGGAGTAAAACAGTATAAAAATTTGATCATTAAAGTATTACCAACCATTGTAATGAAGATTAACAAAACATATTAAGAAGGTGAAATTTAAATCTAACTCAATTTTATAAAACTAATTTGGTAAGGTAAATTTGGTATCCATTTACATATTGTTATTTGACCATATTTCTAGAAGATGTGAGATTTTTAACATGCTCCCTCCTACCGAGGACATGGAGTATATGGAACCTGATAGCAAGTGACACAATTGGTCTAATAAATATCATTAGGATAGACACTAATATGATCTAATATCATATTAAGAAATTGAAATTTAAGTCTAACTTAACTTTACAAAAGTGCTTATAAATGGAGGTTTACACTCATATATATGTGTGTGTATTATTTGGTCATATATCTAGAAGATATGGCATCTCCAAAAGACGTAAATGTGTTACTAGACCCTTGACTGCTTGATTGTGGACCTATCAAAAACATTCATATTCACTTCCTATCATACCATCCTATTTTTGTTTTTTTTTTATTCAGCAATCAAACTCCATGTTATAGACTTGGTACAATGAATACCAACCCTTTCACTTGAGAAAAAAGAAAGGAACCCATAAAACTTAATTGTTTGCAACAACTTAAAACACAAGCTTTAGAGAGATAAGAATATAACCTTATTTTCTATCTCAAGTGTTAAATGTGATATGTTGTTGCACAATACCTCTAGAACAACACAAACATATAAATCAAACCCCAACACCTTTTATCCTTTTAAGGCATGTTTCATGATTACTATCCCAGAATGAAAATGATGGACAATCTTTATTATTTCACGTAATACTTCACACCTACATAGATATTTAATGTCTTGAATAACCATTAAAATTTTATCTTTGAACACACATATTCTTCTCATTCTATAAATGCTCCAAATAATAGCAAACACAATCCTTTTCCATCCAAATTCTTAACTTTACCAATCCCACCATTATGATGCCAAAAGGTTGTATGACATAAAAATGTTGAACCTTACTCAAGTCCACCCATCTTTAATTGATATTCCACACTTCATAGGATTTGTTGCAAGTGAAGAAAATATGTTTAGTTTATTCATCACTGGAGTTTCAAAAATGGCACAATAGCTAGTTAGGAAGGAGTAATATATTGGGTTTTTTTAAATTATCCTTAATTAGGAGTCTATTCCAAAATAGCTTCAAAGAGAGGCACAAAGCCTTTGGAGGGACTTTGTAGGTCAAGAGCTTCATCAATGTACCATGTGGTTGGAATTCACCAATTTTTATGGCTTGAATGATATTGTATGCATATTTGGGCAAATAGAGCTTCCTTCCCCCATAACCTCATCTTCTTCTTATTCCTATGTAGTGATGTATTGGTAATTCCTAATATGAGGTCCTCCAACACTAACTTCTTCCATTTAAAGATATTCATTCTCCGTGTTAGTCTCCACTCTCATATCTCAATTGACCGAAATCCCATATTGTTGATGTAATTGATGCTGTGAAACTAAGAACAACCTATAAAACTCTTTGTCTATACATTTTTTTCTCTTAGCCATTTTTCTTCTACAATTTGGTATTTTCCCCACTCCTTATTTGATATTATTTTCTTCACTATATACTTTTCCCAATCTCTCCATAAGATGAAACTTTTTCTTTGTATTTAGTGTTCATCACACTATTATCATGACTTTTGTTGTTAATTCTTAACAACAAGAACTTTACATGTAGTTGCTTCCTTCTCAAAGGTTGACAACGTGCATATAGTTCTTACGTTCTTACGCAGTTCACATTATTTTTTTTTTAATAACATAGAATCTCACAACTATCTTTTTCAATTACCTTTTCTTATATCGGTATGTATCATCTTCTATTATAATTTATTTCTAAATTTTTTATGCTTTGATCAAATTAAATATCATTAACTCAATCAAAGATTACAAATGAACACATAACATTGATGTTTGTTTGCTAATCGAAATATGTTTCCTATACATTTGACTTCTATGTTTAAAAGATGACTTCTTAATAAAAATCAAAAGAAGAATGGAATCATGAAGTTAGTATTTTCTCGTAATGAAATTAATCAAGTGCTAGTTTGATGTAGAAACCTCATAGGTTAATTTTTTTAGTTTACTTATTATAAACATAATCTTATTTATTGAAGATAGAGTCCTCAAATATTATAACAAAAAGTTGAAATCAATAAATCTACGAGTAGGTGGAGATAAATTATATAATTCTTTTTTTTAAAATCTTATATTACACAAGCTGTCAATTTATTTTGAATGCAAATAAGTTTATAGGTTTATTTTGATAAACAAATATGACTTAAGTTATTTTTAATAAGACTACCAATTTTATAATTTTTAATTTAGATGATGACAAAACATATACTACATTTATTGTTTATTTATGAGGTAATAAGTTGTCCTAATCATTATACAAAAGAAAAATAAAATATGTCACTAAAATGACATCTTCCTCTTGCATGGCCTTACTATTGCATACACAAATTTCCTACTATTTTAACATTATAACACTAAAAGGTGTAGTCTTTGTCACCCAATTTAGAAAGCTTGATAATTAGATTACAACTCCATTTTATGTTGTTGATGATTTGGTTGAAGTTCCAAAAAAAAACTTTCTTTCCCACAGACGTCCAATAGGTCTTGCCTTTCCTTTTCAATTTGTTTGGGTAGATCTCTGATTGACTGATGAAAATGAGTGATGGAAATCAAGTAAGAGAGGATTTCACTAATGAAGGAAGAGACCATCCACCTAAGCATTTAAAGTTCTTCCTTCTAGTCTTCTCAAAAATAAAGAAGACTACAAGCATTCAAGAGTGGGCTCCAATTAATATTTCTCTTTGTAGTTTCTTTTGTATAAATTTGTAAATAATATAAAATAGATTTAGGATGTGCTAAAGAGGGAAATCTAAGACACTTCCTTTGTATAGCACCTTCAGGCATTAGTTTTTAGGAAAAATCTAGAAGGTGCCTCTTCACTCTCCATTTAGGCGCTAGAATAGGAAGAGTTGGAAGGCTAACTTGCAAAGCTTCTCTTATAAGCTTCCCTTGTACTTTGTGACCAGCCCTCTTATTATAAAAGGAAGGCTTAGGTCTTTGAAATAATAAGATTGATTTTTGTGAGTAAGAAATCTCTACCAAATTGGTGAGTGAGTGTGAGAGACTTGTGTCTTCTCCTCTTCTAGTCTTATCTTGAGAGATCTTGGGCTCTCAAGTGGCGGCAACACTTATCTTGAAGGCAATCCACCCCTCTAAGTGGCATGCACAATTCCAAGAGCTTCATTCACATAAGTCCATTTTCCCTTCATTCCAAATTACCCATTTTTGTTCTACTTGTTTGTTTTCACTTTCAATCGGTGCAATCTCTTCCTTATGATGTCCTCTTTCATTTGCTGCACTTATATTCAATTTTAATCGGTGCAAATTGGTTGTTCTTGCTGTTTTGGTCACGTCCTCCATGGGTATATATGCTATATGTTGTGTTCTTGAGTTTCTATCCATGGGTTT